>NC_143511.1:49087280-49397803 GCF_031878675.1 Megascapheus bottae | reverse complement strand
TGGACAGGAGGATTCACTACTACACTGTTGGTGGGAGTGCAAACTCGTTCAACCACTGTGGAAAGCAGTATGGCAGTTCCTCAGAAGACTAAACATAAAGCTCCCCTATGACCCAGCAATTCCACTACTTGGCATTTACCCAATCATCCAGAAACAAGGACATACTAAATCCACCAGCACAACAATGTTCATTGCAGCACCATAGCAAAGATATGGAACCAACCCAGATGTCCCTCAGTTAATGAGTGCATCAACAAGATGTGGTATTTATACACAATGGAATTCTATGCTGCTGTCAGAAAGAACGATATTGCCCCATTTGTTAGGAAATGTGAAGACTTAGAAAAAATCATATTAAGTGAAGTAAGCCAGACTCAAAGGAATATAAGCTCAATGGTTTCCCTCATTTGTCATAATCACTAGAAACCTTGAGCTCTCCTAGCAGAGATTTACAATAGAACAAAATCTAGATACATAAGGCCATATAGTATGATGCTAAATGTAAGGACCTCTAGGATATAGAAACAAAAGCCATATAATGAGTGATTGTTGTCCTTAATGTACTATGTTATGGAGGGTTTAATGCGTGAGGAAAGAGCAGACTCCTGCTGCCCAAGATGGAGTCGGGTGAGCAAGAGTGCTTAGGGTGGGAAGTGAGAGATTATATAGGGGGAGGGATATAGACACAGCGGAAGTGGATGTGACCTCAGAGGATGGGGAAATACCTCAGTGGGGACCTCCCACTGCCCCCAGGCATGCCAGTTGCCGGGGTTACAGGTGCTTTGCGGGGTTTTCCAGGGTGCAGGGGGAGAGAGCCAAGGGAAGAAGTCATTTCTTCCAGGCAGACTTAACAGTTATCGCTCATCTTTTTTGCTGTCCCTTGGTTATCTCATATTGTTACAATATTTCACCTTGTTATCTAATATATTTTATATATGTTTAATTGGTTATTTGAAATAGGATAGGGAAGGGGGAAAATCAAGATGAGCAGGGGAGGGGGGGAGGGAAATGGGGACCATGACATGAAAAAGGATATCAATATCTATCAATATCTATCTGGTGAATATAATGTAACCCTTCTATTAATTACAATAAAAATATATCAAAAAGGGAAGTCTTGGTTTAGTTTATAAGTATGATTTATGTGAGAAATTTTTGGTTGAACTCAGGGCCTTGGCACTGTCCTTGGGTTTTCTCAAAGCTAGTGCTCTACCACTTGAGCCACAGTACCAAATACAGCTTTTTCTGTGTATGTAATATTGAGGAAATGAACCCAGGGCTTCATGCATACTAGGCAAGCACTCTACCACTAGGCCACAGTCCTGGCCCCAGAACATTCATCTTTATATCCACAATAGAGCCTTCCCAGTCAAGAATTGATATTGGCGAATTACTAAGCCTTCATCTACAGATCCTTTTTAGGGTAGACCAGGAATGTCCTTCATTCTTATAGAAATAAAGATCCTTTCTGGAGTAAATGTATTGTTTAGTTGTCTTAGTTTCCTTCAGCCAGAAATAATCCCTGATTCTTCCCTTTTCATGCATTTGAAGATTGTGTAGACCTCAGGCCCATTATTTAGTAGATATTTAGGCCAAGTTGGATTTGTTGGATCATCTCCTCATGATGATATTCAGGAAGATCACCAAAAGGTCTGATGCTCCTTTCTTTGCAGCATATCACATCATCATGGTGATCTTTTTTTGCATGGCTGTTGCTGATGTTCCTTCTAGCCCTAGGATGTCTTATGAAGGGAAAAATAATAATGTTATACGGTCAGCATTTCCCTAGGACAGTGTGTTTGTTTCCATTAATTTATATTCAAGGAGGAAAAAATTGGTACTTTACACTTGTTTGGACCCTTGATAATTTTCCTTCTTGTATTATAATGACTCTACTTTTCCTTCACCCTGAATCTACAGATCTATAATCTTAGCTCCTTGGGAGGCTGAAATCTGGAACATTACAGTTCAAGGCCAGCCTGGGGCCAAATAGTCATAGATGAGTCATCTCAGCTGCACAGAAGGCTGATATCAGGATTGTGGTTCCAGGTCAGCCCCAGTTGAAGACTGCCTTGGATTTCACATAAACAGAAAAGGTTGGGCCTGCTGGTATATACCTGTTACCCCAACTGTAACAAAAGGTATAAGATAGGCTGATTGTGGTTCAAGTGCAAGTCTAGGCAGAAAATCAAAATTCTATCTCAGAATAGCCAGTAGAAAAAAGAGCTAAAAGTGTGTTTCAGCTATACAGTACCAATCTAGCCAGAGTAAGGCCTTGATTCAAACACAATCAAACGTTATGATGTGCTTAATAAAAAGCTAGGTACTTTCAAGGCTATCATGGAAATGAACTCTGATTTATAGTTTGTTAATTTTTGCTTCTTCATCCAAATACACTTAGAAAAAAGGTGTTCTAAGGTTTTTGTTTTGTTTTGTTTTTTGCCAGTCCTGGGGCTTGAACTCAGTACCTGAGCACTGTCCTGGGGAACACTGTTCTTGGAGTTTCTCAAGGCCAGAGCTTTACCACTTGAGCCTCAGCACCATTTCTAGCTTTTTTCTATGTATATGGTAATGAGGAATCGAACCCCAGTCTTAGTGCATGCTAGGCAAGCACTCTACCACTAGGCCATGCTCCTGGCCCTTAACTATTTTTCTGTTCTGCTGTTTATAATAAATTTATTTCATTTAACTCTTGTGAATAGAACTATAAAACATAGTACAAAATCAAACTCTATTTAATGTCCCTAAAGTTAGCATCTTGAAGAATCTCACTGGGCTGAGACACATAGCCTGATGCTATGTGCCTGCTGGCTGGAGAAGGCATCTCTGGTAGGATAACATGAAGTTGATTCCTGAGTCACCCCTAGAGTCCAGTGGCTCGGAGTGAAGGTGGAATCTACAGTGAGTGTACAGAAATAAGCAAACTGGAAGTAGCCAGCTCCTCTTCCCTTCCCAAGTACTCCTTACTGAAAGTGACTATCAGAAAAGAGGTGACAAAGCAAAGGTATGCTTCACAGAGTTCCAGCCCTGATATCACAAAATGTTGGAGAATTGGCCTTGGATATGAGAGACAGTAAGTTCATAGCTGATGTATTCATCAAGATTTTTTAAAATAAATTTGACCCCCCCCCCAAAAAAAAACAAAAAAAATCAAACTCTAGCCTGGTGTGGTGGCTCACACCTATAATCCTAGCTAGCCAGGAGGCTGAGATCTGAGGATCAAGGTTCAAAGCCAGCCCGGGCACAAAAGGACTTGAGTCTATTATCTCCAGTTAACTTCTAGAAAAGAGGAAGTGGGGCTTGGCTCAAGGGTAGGATGGTAAGCTTGAGCTGAATTGCTCCTGGACAATACGCAAGCCCAGGGGTAGGGCGGTAGCTTTGAGCTGAAGAGCTCAGGGACAGTGCCCAGGCCCAGAGTTCAAACGCCATGACTCCCCCACCAAAAAAAAAAAAAAATCACACTCTATTAAAGTCTTATCACATTATTCAAATTTCTGGTTTAGGCATCCAGCAAATATTTGATTGCCTATTCTTCGCTAAGCACCTACTTTACAGGACTCTAAGAACATTGATTGGTCTGTTGCTTTACTGACAGTATCTCATTAATGATTATCTAGACATCTGAGTGTAGAGCTACCAGCTAGGTGCTAGTGGTTCACACTTGTAATACTAATAACTCAAGAGGCCACAAGTGTTGTGGATCATGGTTTGAAGCCAGCCCACGCAGAAAAGTTTGTGAGATTAATAAAAGAAAAATACAGAAATGGCACTGTGGCTCAAGCGGTAGCATCAGGTAGAGGACTAGCCTTGAGTATAAAGAATAAAAATAAATATTATCTTATTTAGCTATATGATTCAGGAATTTTTCTTAAATACTTACACTGCATTTGATACAGTTAAGGATTCCTGGACCCTGCTGCAGAGATTCTCATTCAGCAGGTCTGGGGTCGGCCTAACAATTGGAGTTTTCTTTGCTATTTTTACTGGTGTATATTAACTTGTACAGTGTGAGGATTTCATTGTGATAGTTCCACAGATACATAATCATGCTCACCACCCCGTTACTCTTTGTAATCGTCCCTCTAAAACTAGGAATTTCTAGCAGCATCAGGCGATACCAACATTGTTGTTTTGATAACCACATTTAGAGTACTTCCTTTGATTGTATACCTGTGAATTAAATGTATGCATATATACATTCAACTTTATACTACTTAATATACTGAGACAAATATGAGCATATGGAAAGAGATACCAGTGCTCTGAGATTGTGTATGTAGTAAGTACATGACATGGATGTCACCCTCACCTACCTTGGCATGTGAGTGATTAGCATGGTACCAAACATTTATGTTGGAGATCAGCCACGCTTGCTTGCTTGCTTGCTTTTTTTCCTCCCTCCCTCCCTCCCTTCCTTCCTTCCTTCCTTCCTTCCTTCCTTCCTTCCTTCCTTCCTTCCTTCCTTCCTTGCTTTTTTTTTGCCAATCATGGGGCTTGAACTCAGGCCCTGAGCACTGTTCTTGGAATTTTCTCAAGGCTAGAGCTCTACCCTTGAGCCACACCACTACTTCCGGCTTTTTTTTCAAAGAATGTGGTACCGAGGAATTGAACCCAAGTCTTTGTGCATGCTAGGCAAGCACTCTACCACTAGGCCAAACAGCCACGCTACTTTCTAAAATGCTGTTTACATCTTTCAAAGTTTCCTTTCAGAGGTCTTCTTATAATATGGAGATACAAGTCTATTAATACATCTTCTCCCAGTTTGGCCAGTTGCCCAGTGACTTTTTTACTTTGTAGTCTCTTTTGATAGATATGTTTCCCTGTTTTGATAGTATGTTTCCCTGTACTCCAGGAATATATAGATGTATATGTATCTTGATTTTTTACATGTTTTAGAAGTTTTTTCTAATATTCAAATTTTTTAACATCTGGAATTAATTATTTATAGATGATAAGAGGTAAGGGCCCAATTCAAACATTTTTTTATGTAGAAATCCAGTTCCAGCACATGTTATGGAATTGTCTCTGTGTTCTCTACTAATCTGCCCTGTCAAACACCAGACTTTTTATATATTCATGAGGCAGAGGGTGCATTTCTGTCCCATGGGTTAGTTTGTTGGTATTTTCAGCAATAACACAGTTTGTAAGTACTAAGTTTTTTAAGCATGTTTCAAAAGTGATTGGGATTTATATTGAAATTCTGTTGAAACTATGGATGATATAACATGTTGATACATAAACCTGGGGTATTTAGGCTTTAATGTTTTTATTCTTTATTTTATTTTTTGTCAGTTGTGGAGTTTGAATTTAGATCTCAGCCTCATGAGTAGCTAGGATTACAGGCATGAGCCACTAGTGCTTGGCTTCTTTAATGTTTTTAAAGTATTGATACATTTTTTTAAAAAGTCTATCTAGTTGTCTGGTTTATTCCTAGTTCTTTATATTTTTATTGCTACTATACATAGTAAAGTTTGTTTAGTAGTATTAGTGTAGCATATTTCTTATTTGTAACTGATAATACAAACATGAACTTTGAACTATCATGCTGATACTATTTCTAGCCACCTTGCTACAGTTATTCTAGTAATTTTTCTGTAAGTCCAATTGTCTACACAATCATATCATTTGTGAACAACAACATTTACCCCCCCCCGCCAAATTTTTGGTACTGTATCAGTAGAAACAGCAATAAATCAATTATTTTCTGTTTATAGAGAGTCTAATTCTAATGATTCACCATTGCGAATGTTGTTTTCATTGGGTTTTGGTGGCCACCCTTTGTCCATCTTGATGTAAAATAACAGTTCTGAGTTCAAGAAAGTAAGAAAGTAATTTATTCTAAACCAAATATGGCTCTGGCACAAGATTTAGGTTACCCTGTTCCATTGTGGAAGTGGTTACATGAGCTTTTATAGCCCCAGAACAAAAGGAAGTCATATATCAATCATTTTCAATCATGATGAACAGGCAACATGATGTAAGGGAAACCTCTTCTGCAGGTTTCACTTGTTATTTTATACCAGTCTTAGATTTAGGGTTAGTAGAGACTTAAGGTCTGCTAAGCTTAACAATACATCTGAAAAGTTTATCTGTAAATAACAAGAATATTAGATGAGTTACAAAAACAAATTAAAGTAATGGGTATTAAATGGACTAAGACAGCCCAAGATAATTTTGGATCTGCTGTACTTCTAGTTCTCCAGAATCTTGATGATTTCACCAGGGGCAAGGCATCTCTACCAAGTACTAGTTTAACTATACTCCCCAAACATTACTGTGCAGTATTTGCCATTTTAATTTCTTTTTAACCCTGTGAATAACTTAACAGTTGTCTTTAAAATTCCAAGTGCAAGCATTTTTATAAAAACAAAAGCTTTATTATCATTTGTGTATATGCGTTCTTGTGTGCATACATGCATGCATATGCTGATATGAGATCCTGAAATGAGGGCCTAGGCACTGTCACTTAGCCTTTTGTCTCAAGGCAAATGCTCTACCACTTGAACAAGAGCTTCACTTCTGGCTTTTCTGCAGGTTAATTTGTTAGTCCCAAGGACTTCGCAGATCTCAGCCTACTGAGTAGCAAGTCTTATAGAATGAGCCTGTGATGCAGACTAACCTGTAGTTAGCTAGGCTAACTATAATTTTAACATTTTTAAATCAAATTTTACCTTAAATATTTTACATTGATGTATTGAATTCACTTTATTTCTGAGGCAACTCAGGTGGAGTTCATTAATGAATGATTTTTCTTAGTAAATCCAATTTTTGTTGATCTGCAGAAGTTTTGATTGTTGTCTTTATTATGGAAAGTGTTTTCTTTGGATTGTAAAAGTCTAGGTTGCCATCTGTCTCCTTTCAGTGCTTTGAAAATAATTTTCCGTTGTGAAGTCCTGTTGGTTTGAGCTAGCTCGATCAACATCTACCTCTCTGGGGGAAATAAAAACTTTTGGTGCTTATCTCTGTGGTATTAAAATAGCATGTCATTTAACACCAATAATAATTGCAGAGCTGGGAAGAATACACAGTCATGAAATATTTTTACCATGTCAGTGTACAGAAATCATAATATGTAGCAAAATAATTAGAAATGGTGAGCTTTGATGATCTATTCTTTTAATATTTCTCTATTTATACCCTTATTTAAAACAGTAGCCTTATTTAAATTCTATAATACATTTTCATTTTTTCAAGTTTGGCAATTTGAACTCAAAGCCTTTTTCTTGAGTCATTTTTTAGATAGGGCATTCTGCTTTATGAGACTGCCTCTCTCATGTAACTGGAGTCATAAGTGTGTTCTACCATGCTTAGCTTATAGTTAAGGTGAGGATCTCACAAACTTTTTGCCATACTGGGACCATACCATGATATCCAGTTCTTTATTCTTGAGTAACTGGTACCTACTGTATTTGCCATATGTTTTTATTTATGCTGTGCTTTTATTACATAAATATAAAGTTGCTGAAAATATAACAGTTGATGCTAGACAGCACGGGACCAGTTAGCTGTTCTTTTTTAAATATGTTATATTGCCTTTCTTATTGCTTTACAATCAGTCTGTGAACTTAGTATTTATTTTTATCATTTTTGTCAGGGTAATGTATAAAGGGGAGTATTTTATTATTTTCCTTTCTTATTGTAATTAATTGAAGGGTCACATTTATATTCGCCAGATAGAAGTGTATTACTTCACATACATTGATACTGCTTCTCATGTTTTGGTCCCTATTTCCCTCCCTCCCCCCCCCTTCACCTTTTTCCCCTTCCCTATCCTATTTCAAATAAACAAGTAAACATATATATATATATATACATACATATAATATACCAGATAACAAGGTAAGATACTTTAACAATATGAGGAGACTAACCAAGGGACAACAAACGAGATGAGAAATAACATAAAACATTAAGAACAGCATCACACATTATAAAGCTCTTGTTTTCCTATTCTGGAGGTTCTTTCATTTAGCCTCATCCTATATGGCCCTGTGTATCTGGGTTTGGGGCTATTGTAATACTCTGCTAGAAGAGTCAAAGGTTTGTACTAATTATGACAAATGAGGGAAACCATTGAGCCTATGTTCTTTTGGGTCTGGGTTACTTCACTTAATATAATTTTTTTCCAAATCTTCCTTCCCATTTCCTTACAATTGGGGTGATGTCATTATTTTTGATGGCAGCATAAAATTCCATTGTGTATTAGTACCACATCTCCTTGATCCAGTCATCTACTGAAGTGCATCTGGGTTGGTTCCATATCGTTGGAATGGTAAATAGTGCTGCAATGAACATCATTGGGCTAGTGGCTTTAGTATGTCCTTGTTTCTGGCCATTTGGGTAAATGCCAAGTAGTGGAATTGCTGGGTCACAGGGGAGCTCTATGTTTAGCTTTTTGAGGAACATCCATACTGCTTTTCATAGAGACTGAATGAGCTTACACTCCTACCCAACAATGTAGTAGTGATCCCTCCTGGCCACATCCCCGCCAGCATCTGTTGTTTTTAGAATTCTTGATCATGGCCATTCTAACTGGAGTGAGAGGGAATCTCAGAGTTGTTTTGATTTGCATTTCTTTTATGGCCAGAGATGTGGAGCATTTCTTCATGTGTCTACAGGTCATTCTTATTTCTTCTTCAGAGAAGTCTCTCTTTAAGTCTTTGGCCCAACTTTTTAATGGGATGGTTGTTTCTTTGAAAATTAGTTTTGGAGTGATTGATATATTTTAGGTATGAGGCCTTTGTCTGTTGTATGATTAGTGAAGATCTTCTCCCACCCTGTGGGCTTTCTATTCAACTTGCTATCTATGTCCTTTGCCATACAGAAGCTCTTTAGTATAATGCAGTCAATAAAGGGGAGTATTTATTTTTTGTATACTATGTCTAGGTATAAATTTCTTCTAATTTTTTTTTGGTTGTGGGGCTTGAACTCTGGACCTGGGAGCTATCCCAGGCTAAGGCTAGTGCTCTCTACTCCTTAAGCTATAGCACCACTTCTTTCTTCTAATTTTTGATTCTGTTATTTTTCATATAATACTTCTTTCTGCATTTGATTTATGATTTTTATCATTTATGAAAGCCATTGTATCTACATGCTTTTTTTTAGTCTGGATCACTAATTAGATATTTATTACTGTTCAGGTCTTCTGTTCATGTTTTTGTAGTTTTTATCTTTCCTGTGATTTGCTGATTCAATTAAGTCTGTTTTCAGTTTGCCTTGTGAACCATTATAATATTGACTCCAGCAGTGATCTTTTAAAAATCTTGTTTTTCTTTTTTCAGGAGAGTTTTGTTGTTGTTGTTCTGTTCATTTTTACTTACCTCTCATTGTTTGGTCTCTTTCTAGATTTCAGCAATTTACCTTGTTATATATTTGTACTCTACCTCTGTGGATTACCTACCTGAGGTCCATGTGGCCCTGTTCACTTTATGAGGTTCATTTGTTTCTTGGTGTTTGGCAATATTTTTAAATCATGTCATATTTGATTTAAACACAGTTTGAATATACTCAGGGCTGGACTCAGAGCATTTTACCTCCAATATCAGATTTATAAAGTGTTGTCCTGGGTTTCTGTAGATACAGGTTTGCTCCTGAGAGACCAATGAGAATACAAATTTGTCTGGCTTACTGTTTACATGTTAACTCCTCTTTTCTTCTTTCTTTCTACTTGTTATTTACATGATTCTGAGTCTTGCAGGCCTTCCCTCTCTTTTTTAATTAAATAAAGTCAGGGTGAAGAGGGTTTTTTTATGTTTCTTTTTTGTTTTTGTTTTGTATTGTAGTGAAATTCCAGTACAGTCCATCCTAATGTCCAAGTTATTGTCCTCAAAGCCATAGTATGTCTAACGGTGTCAGCATTCTCCTTTGTATGTGCAGAATACTCAATAAATGGTATTGAGTAAGTTGTTGGTAGAGGCGAAGAAGCCAGAATAACTATGATCATGCTTTCAAATTGTTTAATTGTATCTCTCTTTGATCCTCCCTTGATTTTCTTGCCATTCTTTATATATTGGACTTCAGACATTAGACATGGTGTGCACTTATGAAGTGTTCTACCACAACCCTAATTCTCTTTTTAAATTATATTTTCATTATCTTTAAATAATTGTAGAAATCAGTTTATAAGTACAGTGCACCTTGATCAGTATTATCCCTTACATCCTTCTTGCCTTACCTGGCATTGGCCTCAGACTGCCATCTTCCCACTTATATCTCCCACATTGCTGGGGTGACTGGCATGTACCACCATATTGAATTTTATGCATTTTCAACATATCTTTCCAGCAGTATACATTGAATTTGGCTGTGTAGAAATTAATTACTTTTAAAACCTCATTGTGAGAGATTTAGCTGGTACTAAAAAAGCAGGCAGTAACGATCTAACCAATGTCTCTTAAGGCTTACTTAAGAAAACAGAAATTGTACCAAGCTAAATATACATAAGCCTAGAAAGAAACATGATAAAATTATTACTTTGAGTTTCTCGTTTCAAACCATAAAGGTAAACAGATGTTTGCTTGAAACTGCAGGCTTCTAAATATAACTTACTATTAGTGGCACCTAATTATAATTTAGTATTTAACCACAGCAGTTTGAAGAATAGTATATAAATAGGAACATCTTACAGCAGATTGCATTCTGAAAGAAAATGATTTGATAGGGGGCAACAGTTTGGCCTACCAGTAGAGTGCTTGCCTACCTTGTACAAAGCCCTGGGTTCAATTGCTTGTTTACCACATATACAGAAAAAACCAGAAGTGGTGCTGTAACTCAAGTGGTAGAGCACTAGTCTTGAGAAAGCTCAAGGACGGTGCCCAGGCCCTTAGTTCAAGCTCCAAGTCTGGCAAGAAAAAGAAGAGAAAATTGTTTCATAATATAATATGCTGAAACCAGTCATTTGAGGAAGGGAAACATTTAAATTTTTTGTCTGTTTGGAATATTACTTGGTAAAATATTGAATATATTTTCCAGTTAATATTTTACATTTAACTTTACATCTAAATAAATATGGGTAATTAATGTTTCAGTAGTAAATACAATAGCTTTACTTTTTCGAATATTTTATTATCTTTAAGTAGTTTTACAAAAAAGTTGCCTTTCAACAAAGCAATCTATGAATACAGTGACTCTTGATCAATATTACCCCTTTCAGCATTCTCACCCACCTTCTCCTGCCCTTGCTTTTCTGAATTTTTCAGGATATCTTTAATTATTTTTTTTTTGCCATTTAAAAGCAAATTCTGTATACAATGCATCTTGAACTGTGTCACACTTTCAATATTTTCACTGCCCTTCAACTCCTTAATGTATCTTTGAACAGGCTGGGAAAATGAAATTTTATCTACTTATTTCTTTGCTGAAAGGCAATGATTTTTTTTGCTTGTTTCCATTTCTCAATTTTAGGTATAATTTACAGGGTTTATTTTCATCTTTTGTAAAAATAAAAAACAACCCTGAAAATACAATTTACTTATCAGGCTACATCTGTAACTTAAGTGTTTGACTTTATGTTGCTCAAGGAAGTGAGATAGCATTCAAAACACATCAGAAGGAAAATTGAAATACTTTTAAAACAGATAAAAATGTGTCACATAGATGAAGTTTCTCTTTATTTTTCAATGTAAATTTTATTTCACAAAGTCTCATTTGAAAAGGTGTATGTGACGAAGGAGAGAAACAGAAAAGTGAATCTGGGAGATTGAAGAATATGTTAAATCATGCGTGTCTGTGGTCTAAAGAAGCCAAATGTAAAGCAAGATATCTAACAAAAAGTAGAAAGCATAATTTTTCCCTCATTCTTCTTCCCACTGCTGGAAGAAATTTCTTTAACTTAGTTCTAAGTTCTAGTGCTCATGCCAGGTATCCAAATCCTACTTTTATAGGGCTGTTTCTTAATGAAATCTGCCCATTTCCTCCATGTGTTTTGCCTCCTCATTTTTAATTGTCCTTTGTACATTTGTAGTTTCCTGGATGGAGAATGTAGAATTCCTTACTTTACTGAGTGTAAACAAGACATCTTAATTCCCAACTTTTTAAGCTTATGGTTATGTGTGTTTCTTTTTTTAAAAAAGAATTTATTAACATTGATTTTTACATCATATTTTAAATGACAAGTTTAACAAACTGTGTTTCTTTTTTTTTTAAGTTTCTTTCCCTCTCTCTTGTTTCTGTCTTGCATGTCTATCACTCAAATACTATTGTATTGTCTAAGTTGGTAACATTGCATTATATATAAAAATGTTAAGGTGTTCTCTTCATCTAGAATAGGCATAACAATAGTTAACTGAAAAAAAATTACATATTTTATGTGCCAATCTTCTTGCTTTATTCTTTTTCATTGTATTGTATTGTTGGGGTGATCTATAGAGGGAATCTTTTTTTTCATATATTTTTTATTGTAATTAATAGAAGGGTTACATGATATTTGCCAGATAGATGGTGCATTAATTCCCATACATTGATACCCTTTCACATGTCTTGGTCCCCATTTCCCCCACCCCCACCCCCACCCCTCACCTTGTTTTCCCCCATTCCCTATCCAATTTCAAATAACCAAATACAGATATATCCGATATATCAGGTAACAAAGTGAGATACTATAACAATATGAGATAACCAAGGGACAGCAAAAGACATGAGAGATAACATAGTACCTTAAGAACAACAAAGCCATAGAGGGAATCTTTATCATGCAGGTTGGATATGTCTTTTCAAGAATGCTTGAGAACCAGAAATGGTTTCAGATTTTCAGATTTTGAGCTACTTTCATGTAGCTAATGGGATGTCATATGGATGAGATTCAAGTCTAAACATGAAATCCACTTAGGTTTCATGACATCTTTTATATGTAGCCAGAAGGCAGTTTTAGATGCTATTCTTAGAGCCCCACTTTTTCAGTGCCACTTATCACCATGAGGTCAGAGGTGAAATTTTCCACTTGTGACATTATTTTTTGTATGTCATATCTATGCTCAAAAAGTTTCTGATTTTTCAAGCTCTTAGGATTTCATATTGGTTGAGTGGGGTTATAATTGTTGTGTAGGTATACACTCATACTTTGCCATCTATTAAATAATCAAATTGACCTTACTGATGTGGGTTTACTGACGTTGAAAATTAAACACTTGACAAATGAGTAGATTAGTTTTTAACAGCTGTAATTCAGTAAACATTGGCAGTTGTTAAGACTAGGTAAACATTCATTCAGATACAAAAAGTGCTTCCCTATTATATTTATTTCTTGAAGAGCCATTATATTTTCAGTTTTTATAATAATTCTTTATCTTTATGATCATTTTGTTTTTGTGCTAAATCTCTCAAATTCTTTTCTTCCTAATTTCCTCTATAGGGACCCTTGTTAGGTCATGTAGTTTTTTTTATGTATTAATGTCCTCCATTTTGAAATTAATCACTTAGCATTTGAGCTGACAACTATCAATTTTTATTCTTTTTGGAATTATGTACTGTAGCAAGTCATAGGGCTTGAACTCAGGGCTCAATGCTATCACTCTTCCACTTTTGAGCCACAGCTCCATTTATGGTTTTCTAGTGTTTTTTTATTAAATAATTTTTTATTGTGATTAATAGAAGGGTTACATTATATTCACCAGATACAAGGTGCATAACTTCACAAACATTGATACCCTTTTTTGTTTTTGTTTTTTGGTACTAAGAGTCTCACAAACTTCCTTGCTTGGACTAGCTTTGAACCACAATCCTCAGCCTCCTGAGTAGGTAGAATTATTGGTGTGACCCACCAGTACCTGCTGTGTTAGCCTTGAAACATTTGATTGTGAAGTGGTGGGTATTATATAGTTGTCAGATCCCCTTAACAGTATTGGTGATATCAGTGCTCTTTCAGGAACTTGTATGAAGAGTTAGTTTTCTAGTGTATAAACTCTTTGAACATAGCCTTCTAATAAGTCTGTTGTGTACATTATGTATTTGGTAGAAATCCACTTCAAATACAGAAAGGAGAGCCTTTATTTCAAAATAAATTGGTTGCCACATATCCCTATCAAAATACAGGAACGATATAGAACTTTATTTGGATAGTTCTGCCTAGACTACAGACGCAAATGATGTTTTGTTCTTCTAAAATCATTGAGATCATTTCTTTTTCTATCTAGCCTTTCATTTCCCACTATGAATCTATATTCTCATGACTAACATTTTTTTAAACTTATTTGAAAATGTAAACAAATCCAAAAACGTTTCCCCCTACAGCCCTGATGTTTCCTATGTTCAAAATACCCCACTCAACTATTCTGACAGAAAGGCACATGTTGGCTCTAGAGCCAACTAAAAGGTTAATACAAAAAAAAGATACTTACCTTCTCAAATTATATAAAATACATTTAACAATATATTGTTTATACTCTTAATGTGTTTAAGGAATTGCATATAAAACAATGTATCTTTATATGTTGTATTCTTTTTTTCTAGTGGGGGGGGGGAGTGTATAAAAGGGTAGAGTTACATTCGCCAAGTAGTAGGTGCATTACTTCATACACATTGATACCCTTCCTCATGTTTTTGTACCCCTTTCCCTCCCCCACCACCTCCTAATCATCTTGTTTTTTCCCTTTCCCTTTTCTATTTCAAATAAACAAATAAACACATGTAAATATACCAGATGACAAAGTCAGATACACTAACAATATGAGATTAACCAAAGGGCAAAAGAAAAAAGAAATAACATAGTAAATTAAGAACAACCATTACACAAGATGAAGCTCTTGTGTAATGGTTGTTCTTAATGTTCCTTTGGATCTGACTTACTTCGTTTAATATGATTTTTTCCAAGTCTTTCCATGTCCTTAAAAATGAGGCAATGTCATTATTTCTGATGGCAGCATGGAATTCCATTGTGTGTAAGGGTTATACCCTCCTGGAGGAGAGATCCCTTCATTAATATGTAATAACCTTTGTCTCTTCTCACTAATTTTAGTTTGAAGTCTTATTTTGTCTGATATGAGGATGGCAACTCAGCCTATTTATGGGGTCCATTTGCTTGATAACTTTTATTCCAGCCTCTCACTCTCAAAATATGTTTGTTTGTTGTGCAAGATGTGTCTCTTGAAGACAGCAGAATGATGGATCTTGCATTTTGATCCGACTAGACAGTCTATGCTGTTTAATTAGAGTTAAATCCATTGATATTTAGGGTTAGGATTGAAAAATATTTATTAATTCCTGCCATTTTTTTTATTTCATTAGGGCCCGTGGCTTGTCAATTCTTGCTGTAATTAGCCAGTATGATTTTTAGGTGCCATTTCTCTCAGTAACATGTTTGTGTTAATTTTCAATTTGTAGATCATCTTTATGAAATTTCTGTAATGCTGGTTTGGTCACTATGTAATGTTGCAACTTTTCCTTGGAACGGAGGGTTTTTATTGTTCCCTCTGTTATGAATGAGAGATTACCTGGGTACAGTATTCTTGGTTGGTAGTTATTTATCTTTAGGGCATGACATACATCCTTCTAATCTCTTCTTGCTTACATGGTCTCTGCTGAGAAATCTGTGGTTATTCTGAATGGTTTTCCTTTGTAGGTGATTGTTCTCTTCTCCCTGGCTGCTTGTAAGATCCTTTCTTTGGTCTGCATTGATCCTGTACAGATTATAATGTGGCAGTGGGATGTCCTTTTCTGGTCAGGTCTGTTTGGGGTTCTAAAAGCTTCTTGTATCGGGATGGGCCTTTCCTTCTGGATATTTGGGAAGTTCTCCTGAGATGATTCCCTGAAGTACATTTCTAATTCCATTAACCTCCTTCTCCAGGCCCTCCTCAATATTGCTTAGCCTTAAATTAGTCTTCCTAATTGTATCTTGGAGCTCCTGGAGAGATGTCGTATTTCTTACGGTTGGTTTCAAAACTTTTCTGGTCTTTCTCTACAACTTCCAGGTTATTTTCAACTCCGTAGATTCTTTCTTCTGCGTTGTCTAACCTGCTATCAATACTTTATACCTGTTCTTCATCTCCTTTCCTTGTAGTTGGTAGTTTTTGATGCTCTGCATCTCTTGTTTTAGATCTTGTATGGGTTTCTTTACCTTCTTTATTTTGATTTGAGTGGTCTCTTTGAAGTCATTTAGCTGGGAAGCTTTAATCTTACTGGATTTTTGTTGGAATTCATTCAGCTTTCTGTTTGTGGATTGTATGAATACCCCCACTGTTGTTTTTTATGTTTTCAAACTTTCCACAGATCATGTTTACCAATAGAATTTGTGGAGAGGAAGATTCTCCTTTAGGTTTACCATTGTAACATTTGTTTTTTTTAAGCCAATTGACTTTATGGAGAATCCATAGGAATATTACGATTAAAAATACAGATATTGGAAATAGGCTACTTGGACTTCTTCTAACACACATACCCACACATTTTTATGCATATTGGTGCCTATGCACTCACTTATAAAATGGAACTAATGATAACTACCTCACAAAATTGTTGAGTGAATAATTGTAAAATTATGATGTCAGTGTCAATTCCCATGCCCATCCTTGTCTCTCAGAGCAGGAATTTTTTTTCCATATATTTTTTTATTGTGGTTAATAGAAGGGTTACATTATATTCACCAGATAGAAGGTGAATTACTTCACATAATTTGATACCATTTCTCATGTCTTGGTCCCCATTTCCCATCCCCGCCCTCATCTTGTTTTCCTCCCTTCCCTATCTGATTTCAAATAACTGAATATGCATATATATATAATATATCAGATAACAGGGTGAAATACTTTAACAACATGAGATAACCAAGGGACAGCAAAAGACATGAGCGATAACATAGTACATTAAGGACAACAATCACTCATTATATGGTTTTTGTTTCTATATCCTGGAGATCCTTTCATTTAGTCTCATACTATATGGCCCTATGTATCTAGGTTTTGTTCTATTGTAAATCTCTGCCAGGAGATTTCTACTGATTATGACAAATGAGGGAAACCATTGAGCCTACGTTCCTTTGTTTCTGGCTTACTTCACTTAATATGATTTTTTTAAGTCTTTCCATTTCCTTACAAATGGGGCAATTTTGTTCTTTCTGACAACAGCATAGAATTCCATTGTGTATAAATACCACATCTTGTTGATCCACTCATCAACTAAGGGACATCTGAGTTGGTAAATAGTGTTACAGTGAACATCGTTGAGCTAGTGGCGTTGTGCTGTATCCTTATTTCTGGACGATTGGGTAAATGCCAAGTAGTGGAATTGCTGGGTCATAGGGAGTTCTATGTTTAGCCTTTTGAGGAACTGCCATACTGCTTTCCATAGTGGTTGGATGAGTTTGCATTCCCACCAACAGTGTAGTAGTGATCCCTCCTGGCCACATCCTCTCCAGCATCTGTCGTTGTTAGGTTTCTTGAACCTGGCCATTCTAACTGAATTGAGGTGGAATCTTAGAGTTGTTTTGATTTGCATTTCTTCTATGGCCAGAGATGTCGAGCATTTCTTCATGTGTCCATAGTCCATTCTTATTTCTTCTTCTTGGAGAAGACTCTCTTTAAGTCTTTGGCCTATCTTTTAATGGGATGGTTGTTTCTTTGGAGATTAGTTTTGGAGTGATTCAATTTTTTGAGTTGTTGATATATTTTAGATATGAGGCCTTTGTCTGTTATATGTTTAGTGAAGATCTCCCATTCTGTAAGCTTTCTAGTTAATTAGAGCAGGAATTCTTTTAAATGGCTTTTCTTTCTTTACCTTCTACTTACCCCCACCCATATTGTATTACTCCCCTTTGACCTTCCTATTTCAAATGGATATTCTCTCTAACATTTTCAAGTGTGTCTCCTATACCTCCTAGCTATTCTTGGTAGCTGTTGCTGAGGCCATTTTGTACTAGTAAAGAATTGACACAACTCATTTCCAGGTGTAGTTGACAAAATCTTTCATGTGTAGATTCTCTTTCTGAGTGGTCAGCGTTATCTTCTGTTTATCTTTCATGTTGCATTCATACGATGATTGCCCAACCATACATCACTTGATCAAACCACTTGCTTGCCTGTATTTCTTGTTGTGTGTTTACATCTATTTGAGTTTTTTTTAATATATCCAGGCAAAATAAACATTTGAGGTACAATGTAAGACTACCTGATACTTTTTACTTGGTGAGATTTAGAAAGGCATTATTTTCTTTATTGTTTTTTTCCCTGAACTATTGGGGTAGATTTTTCTCCAACTTTTCTGATTGAATGTCATCATTAAAAGTGAGGCAACATAACAAAGATTTGCAATAGAGCAAAATCTAGATATATAAGGCCATATAGTATGACGCTAAATGAAGGACCTCTAGGATATAGAAACAAAAGCCATATAATGAGTGATTGTTATCCTTAATGTACTATGTTATCTCTCGTCTCTTTTGCTGTCCCTTGGTTATCTCATATTGTTGCAGTATCTCACTTTGTTATCTGATATATTGGATATATTTGTATTTGGTTATTTGAAATGTATAGGGAAGGGGGAAAAACAAGATGAGGGGTGGGGGGGGAGGGAAACGGGGACCAAGACATGAGAAAAGGTATCAATGTATGTGAATAAATGAAAAAACTAAGGCAACATTATTAATATATTATAACAAGTAAAACCCCCCAAAATTTGCTTCCCTTGCCAGCAGACCCTTTATTTTCTTCCTTGTATGTAAAAACCTGTCATGAAATTTTTTTCTAGAAATTATTTTTTGTATTTTATTTGATTTTCTTTTTTTCATATATTTTTATTGTAATTAATAGAAGGGTTGCATGATATTTGCTAGATAGATGGTGCATTAATTCCCATACATTGATACTCTTTCACATGTCTTGGTCCCCATTTCCCTCACCCCCACCCCCACCCCTCATTTTGTTTTCCCCCGTTCTCTATCCAGTTTCAAGTAACCAAATACAAATATATCTGATATATCAGGTAACAAAGTGAGATGCTGTAACAATATGGGATAACCAAGGGACAGCAAAAGAGATGAGAGATAACATAGTACCTTAAGAACAACAATCATTCATTATATGGCTTATGTTTCTATATCCTAGAGATCCTTTCATTTAGCGTCCTACTATATGGCCTTTTGTATCAAGGTTTTGCTCTATTGCAAATCTCTGCTAGGAGAGCCCAAGGTTTCTACTGATTATGACAAATGAAGGAAACCATTGAGCCTAAGTTCCTTTGAGTCTGGCTTACTTCACTTAATATGATCTTTTCTAAGTCTTTCCATTTCCTAACAAATGGGGCAATGTCATTCATTCTGACAGCAGCATAGAATTCCATTGTGTACAAATACCACATCTTGTTGATCTACTCATCAACTGAGGGACATCTAGGTTGGTTCTATATCTTTGCTATGGTAAATAGTGCTGCAATGAACATTGTTGTGCTGGTGGATTTAATATGTCTTTTTCAAGAGTATTTTTGATTTCAGCATTTTATTTTTCTTCCAAAATATCTGCTACATCTGTCTTCTAGATATTTTATTTATGACATGAATTGTCATAAATGCCATCATGGATGGATGAATTGTAGTTTAAGTTGAATTGGTAGGGGCCCTTGGGCTGTTGTAATCCTGTAAGAACTGCAAGGTACGAACATCTCAGCCTTTACAGTAACAGCAGCAATGTTGGCTGTTGTCTACACACCTGAATGTTCCTAGAAGAGCAAAAGAATAGACTCTTCATCTATTGAGTGCAAAAGAGGCTGACCTATGTTGTACAGTTATTTTTATGCATTCTTCCTCAGGTTCTAGCTTGAAGCTATAGTTGAACAAGTCCTGCACCAACTCCTCAGCCTTTGGGTTCCACAGTTGACTGGTATGAATAAGGTGAATGGGGTTGAAAGTGAATGGATGTTAAATTGAAAAGGGGAAGGTAAATAAAATTCATGCTCTTCAATTTTTGTACTTTATGGCTTGAAGTGGTGTTTATCCCTCTGTGCCCCTTGTCATCCATTTAATGGCATTACAGAAAAGATTTTTAATCTGGAAACTTATCTTGACTATCCTGGGTTTCCTTACTTGTTTCTATGCCTAACTCCTTAGCCTGTGTTACAGTGTTAAAATGCTATTTTGGACAAATTAACCCTTTTTAGTTAAGTTTATTGGTTTTGAGAGGTAAAACTCTTGAATGGAGAGAGTTTACTTGTTGATTGTGATATTGTGATTGGAGAAAATGTGATTAATCTGAAAATTGTTGCAAAATATAGAAGACTGTTAAGATGGGATTAAAAAAACATTGAGGAAAGAAAGAGGAATCTCAGGATCAGCTTTATTGGAAGAAATCATGGAGGTAACATGGAGATTGAAAGCCACTTGGAATCACAAAACCTTGCTCTGGCTAGTAGTTAGATCCCTTGTTTATCTTAAGCCATATACTAGAGTTACTGACAAGTAGTGATTATATATTAGATAGATGCTTTCTGTTTTAGAGAAATTAAAACAAGGAAGCATTCAGTAGAATTGAATGAATGAAAGAAAACACTGTACTTTGTATGTACAAATTGTAAAGTTAGTATAAATATGTGTACATTTATGTTTAGGTAGTTATGTTTTAAATATTTGAGATCTGAATTACATATATATGTTTCTTTAGTTGGATTGCTTGATATTCAGTTTCTCCCAATGATCCACAGGGGAAAAAAGAATTTTAATTATACAAATGTGTAAACTTCACATGGAATGGAAATTAGTCTGCTATTCAGTGGAAGTAATGTTGAAGTAAATAGTTGAATAAAAGGTTCTAAAAGCCACTGTATGTGGGTGGGGAGGGGTGTGTGTGTATGTGTTATATAAGCCAAGAGTTAGTGAATGTTTTTATTCTGTCAATAACAATTTAGTGCCCAGCTATGTAACTAAGCCACTAGTATACATTTATTACTGATGGAATAGTAATCTGTGGGCATTCTTGAGCTATAATTGAAGTACTGATTGCAAATTACAAAAATTCAATGAACGAATAAGCCAATTCAAAAAAAAAAAAACAACTCAGGGATAGTAATTGAAAATATTCTTTCTTTATTTTGTCCACTGCTGTTTTAAGTATTCATAGTACTGCTTAATATGTCAATGAATTTCTTATAATAGAATTTCAAATAATGAATTTTAGTAATATGAATTCTGTTTTTAGTATTCCATTTTGAAATAGCAGATTAAGATGTTTTGTAAGGAACTGTCTAATTCTATGCATAAAAGTAAGTCTCTGTTTAATGACTTTATCCATTTTAGCATTTTGAAACCAAATGCTCACTTGAGAGAATAAATGAAGTAATATAGATCAATAACTTCCCATTTTGGTATTAGTTCCAGATGTATAGCCATGAACTTATATACATGATTTCCTCAGTACATATGCAATAAGGAGATTGTTTATTTTAATGCACATTATAGACTACCCTTCTTGTGTTTTTCCTATTGAAATGGGAACAGTTACCTCTTCTGAATGCACAACAGTAATGGATAAAGATATCAATCTATTTGATGAATAGATGAGATCTTTGATCTGTTGTATTCTTTTTTACTTCATTCTTTGTTTCCTAGGGAGAAGGCATATTCTAAGTCATAAAATTTTGAACATAATAAGAAGAATTATTTCTAATTTCAGATTGAGAATTACTTATTTTGGAGATTTTGTGATTTTGTATTTCACTAAGCCTGTGCAATTTAAAATAACCTACCTTCATTGTGTGAACCTGGTTACTTTCTTCCTTTCCAGCCTTGTGCTATGCTACCCAAATGTGTCTTTTTCCCTTGCTTACAGTTTTAGCTTATTCTGGTCCTTGGTCTCCAATTACCATTTCTAGAGCAAATTCATGTTACTTTTCTATAAACCTCTGACTTACTCTCTCCCAGCAAAACCAACTGGTCCCCTTCTTTTCTTGTCTATAGCACCTTGTAGGTCGTTCTTACAATGTCATTCATCAAAAGTGCAATACTTATTAAAGGGGCATGTGTTATTCATCTTTTTGTCTTCTTGAACAAACATAAATTGAAATGTTTCAAAACTCCTCATTTGCTGTTGTTGAGAAGATATTTTTATTGTAATTAATAGAAGGGTTACAGTTATATTTGCCAGATAGAAGGTGCATCACTTCATGTTTTTGTCCCAGTTTCCCTCTCCCCACCCCTCCCCTCATCTTGTCTTCCCCAATTCTCTTTCCTATTTCAAATAAACAAATACACATATATACAATATGCCAGATAACAAGGTAAGATACTGTAACAATATGAGAATAACCAAGGCACAACCAAAGAGATGAGAAATAACATAGTATATTAAGAACAACAATCACACCTTATATAGCTCCTGTTTCCATATCCTGGAGGTCGACAGTTTTTGTCTCAATAAGTTCTTTGATCAAGTTCCCCCTCCAATTCTCACATATACCATTCTTACCTGTTGGTAGTTGTGCTTGGCAAATTAAAATATTTTTGGCCTTTTGAAGATAACTTGAGAACAATCCAAGAAAGGGTCATTTAATGTAGATTAAAACTTAAGGAAATTGGCTTGGACTCATGGCTGCTCAGTTCTGAGTTTCATTTTCTTCTCCTCTCTACAGGACCCTAATAGGAGCATTCATACCAGCAGCAGCAGCAGCAGCAGCAGTAGCAGCAGCAGCAGCAGTAGTAGTAGCAGCAGCAGCAGCAGCAGCAGTAGCAGCAGCAGCAGCAGCAGCAGTAGCAGCAGCAGCAGCAGCAGCAGCAGTACCAGTTTTTCAAAGCCTCACAAATTAATGAAGGAGCACAAGGAAAAACCTTCTAAAGACTCCAGAGAACATAAAAGTGCCTTCAAAGAACCTTCCAGGGATCACAACAAATCTTCCAAAGAATCCTCTAAGAAACCCAAAGAAAATAAACCACTGAAAGAAGAGAAAATAGTTCCTAAGATGGCCTTCAAGGAACCTAAACCCATGTCGAAAGAGCCAAAACCAGACAGTAACTTACTCACCATAACCAGTGGACAGCAAGATAAGAAGGCTCCCAGCAAAAGGCCCCCCATTTCAGATTCTGAAGAACTCTCAGCCAAAAAAAGGAAAAAGAGTAGCTCAGAGGCTTTATTTAAAAGTTTTTCTAGTGCACCACCACTGATACTCACTTGTTCTGCTGACAAAAAACAGATAAAAGATAAATCTCATGTCAAGATAGGAAAGGTCAAAATTGAAAGTGAGGTATCAGAGAAGAAGAAATTGACTTTACCACCATTTGATGATATTGTTGATCCCAATGACTCAGACGTGGAGGAGACAATGTCGTCTAAATCTGATGTGAGTAGTCTTACCATTTCCTCCTTGCCTTTGTGGTTAGTATTCAGATTGTACTTCAGATAGCTTCCTGATAAGAAATGACAGAATGTAAATGCTGACCCATAAAAATGTAGCATGGAGAGGTGTGGCATAGATGTGAATTCTCCTAACTAATAATGGGAAGAAGGAAATGAAGCCATTTAGCTGTAGAATGGCCTAGGCTGTGATTTAAGTTGTTAAAGAAAAGATTCATTCCATAGTATAATAATGGGTCATTTGAAGAGCAGCAGAACATTTCTGTGTTCATTAAAGCTTTGTTATGCTTTTCAATGATTGCTAATTTAGGAAAATGAGAGGACTACAATAAAATGTGAATGTAAGGGAAGCTTCAGTTTAAAAGAGAGACCTAGAAAATATTGGGATGCAACCTTAATGCTGATTTTTGATCCTATTAGGAAGCATTTTTTATATAGATGGAAGCTGTTAATAGAAATGTCTTAGAAGACTTGATAAGGCAAAATTGATACAACTATACATTATCTAAAATGGGTCATTTGAAGATTTTGACATTTGTATATACCTGTAAAGCTATTTCCATTTGGAAACTGATTTAAGATTTTTTTCATGTATTTTTATTGTAATTAGTAAAAGGGTTACATTATATTCACCAGACAGAAGGTACATTACTTCACAAACATTGATACCCTTTCTCATGTCTTGGTCCCCATTTCCCACCCCCACCCCCGCCACTAAGATTTATTTCTAAGTTGTGGTTTGGAAAGAGGGAATTATGTGATGCTGGTTTTTTTTATAGGTAAGATAATCTTCTGTGGATGTGAAGGAACATCTAATAACTTCCAAAAAGTGTTAGTTGATACTGGGATTAAAACTTACATTTAAAGATTTTCAGAATTGGAAAGAATTTTCATTTTAGTCAGTTTAACATTTTACTACTGTAAGAAATCTTTTTTTATTATATTTAATTGTCAGGGTATTTGTCAGTTACGTTTGTCAGGTAGTGCGTACATTACTTCTTGAACATTGATACCCCTTCCCATGTTTTTCTCCCAGTTTTCCTCCTCCCACCCCTCCCAATCATCTTGTTTTTCCCTTCCTATATCAAATAAACAAATGAAAATATATGCAATATACTAGATACCAAAGTCAGATACAGTAATATCATGAGATAAACCATAAGGGGAGAAAAACAAGGAGAAAAGAAAGAAGTTCACATAGTACATTAAGAAAAGCAGTCACAAAGATAAACCTCTTGTTTCCATATCATGGAATTCATTTTGCTTAGCCTTAATCCTATATGACCTTATGCACATAGCTTTTGAGCTATTGTAGTCCTCTACTAGGAGAATCCCAGATATATACTAATGATTACAAATGAGGGAAACAATGGAGCCTATGTTTCTTTGAGTCTGTCTTACCTCACTTAGTATGATTTTTTTTCTCAGTCTTTCCATTTCCTTAGGAATGGGGCCATAGAATTCCATTGTGTATATATACCACATCTTCCTGATCCATTCATCTATCCAGGGGCATCTGAGTTGGTTTCATATCTTAGCTATGGTAAATAATGCTGCCGTGAACATGGTTCTGTTAGTAGCTTTATTATGTCCTTATTTATGGACATTTGGGTAAATGCTCAGGAGTGGGATTGCTGGGTCATAAGTGTTAATTGTCGAGGTAATGTCTAGAGGGGTTACAGTTACATTCATCAGGTAGGGGGTACATTACTTCTTGAATACATTAATTCTTGAACATTGATGCCCCGTCCCATGTTTTTCTCCCAATTTTCCTCCTCCCACCCCTCCTACCAACAGTGTAGTAGCAATCCCTCTGGCCACATCCCCTCCAGCATTTGTTGTTATTAGATTTCTTGATCATGGCCATTCTAATTGGAGTGAGGTGGAATCTCAGAGTTGTTTTGATTTGCATTTCTTATATGGCCAGAGATGTCTTCATATGTCTATTGGCCATTCTTATTTCCTCTCTAAGTCGTTAGCCTTTTAGGGGGATGGCTGTTTCTTTGAAGATTTGTTTTTGCAAGATTCAATTTTTTTAGTTGTAGATATATTTTAGATGTGAGGCCTTTGTCTGTTGTATGACTAATGAAGATCTTCTCCCACTCTATAGGCCTTCTATTTAACTTGCTTGCTATGTACTTTGCCATACAGAAGCTCTGCAGTTTAATACAGTCCCATTTGTCTAAACTTTCTTTAATTTATTGTGTTGCCTTTATTAAGAAAGTTTTGATCTGTGCCAAGGAGACCTAGTATCTCCTATCCCTTTCAGGGTATCTTACTGTAAGAAATCTTACACACATCCAGTGATAGGGTTACTGGCCAGAAGGCGTTTGATATTTATTTCTGAAGAAATATTATGTATTATGAAGTTATTTCCTTCCCACTTTTCCTTTGTGTCCAAATTTTCTTTTTCAGTTTTTTTTTTAAATCAGAGACTACGACTCCCATTAATGCCGTTAGCTTGTCAATATATCTAGACATTTGCCCAAAAAGAAAAATTAATAGCACTTTTAGAATATTTTGCCTCCTATGAGGTTGCCCATGTCTCCAGTTTAAATGCTGGCAAAAGGAGGGAGGCCTTTCTTTTCCTTTCCTGGATTTACCTGTTCTGGGCAGAAAGCCAGCCAGAGTATGTTATAATGCCAATACCAGTCCCCAGTCCCCAGTAGTTCCACTTCCATCTCCTTCCCACCTTGTTGTCTATATCTGATTTTGAACTTCTACTATGAGGGAGAGGAAAGCGGTATGTAGAATATTGAGATGGAGTAATATGTCTGCATTTGGTAAAGGCTTACTAATTGACAGTCATATTTTGGGAAATGGAGATGAGTGGTGAATATATCAGATGCAGTCTTTCAAATATTTATTTTTTCTTGTTTTCTCTACATTCCTCTTAATTTGAAACCAGCTCTCATCATGATGTTACATGGAACTTTTTTTAGTTTTTTGCTTTCAAGTCACCTTGAAATGCTTTTGGGATGTGACTAAAACATCAAAGTTTTCAAATTTAGCAACTTTGTGTTTCTGTGTTCTGAAATGTTATGATTCTTCTTGAAGAAAGGCTTTCACAGGTTGAAAACCTTGTTTCTGTGGGTCATTGGTGAGCTATAATGCATGTCATGATTAGCATTTGAAAAAAATCAAAGGATTGTAATTTGTATGTGATGAATGTAGAAACTGCTTTAGAGAGTGTGTGTTTTTGGAACTGGTCAAAATTTTGACAGGCATCATTTCTTAGAATTGCTGATTTTTGAGATCAACTGACATTTATAAAGCATTATTGAGGCCAGGCATGTTGACTCATGTCTGTAAAGTCAGTACTATTGAATGTGCTTTCTATATATCACTATTTCAGATTAACTTTATCTTTGGGTAATTCTGTTTGTTATCCTGTTAGATAACTCAGATCCTTCTCTTTCATATATGATTTATAAAACATGACTTTCTTTTAATATAATTCTTACTCAGGCTGGTTTATTTATCCAAAGCAATACCTGTAATGAAGAGTTAGAATTTTAATTTCTTATAGTAGGTAGTAAATTTTCTAAATCTGTGACACTATTAAGATCACAAGTGCAGTGATTGCAACAGAAAGTTCTTATGACGTGCTTTCCTTATTGGTTCTGTTGGTTAAATGCTTAAATACAGATATTGAACAAAAGACAGCTGATCAAAGTGGTGCCATATATATGCCATGTGTATAAGAGACCTTGTTCTGAGCAAAAGAGTATCAGAGAGGGATGAAAGGTGATTTTTACGGTGGTAAAGATAGCCCATGTTGATGTCTTTTACCTGACTAGGATCCACCTGTGGGCAAGAGAGAAGGTGAGGGAGGAAGCTGGAATGCACCCCAAAGCTTACTTTAGCAAGTAGCTAATTTGGTGTCAAAAGTCACAAACACTGTTCTACCATCTTGAGTCTAAGCATGTCAGCCTCTGCGTGATTAGTTGACCTGCTTGCTATAATGTCCTTTTCAACTTCACTATGTGAATATGAGGAAGATTTCTGTTCAGAGGTAATGGGTAGTTTTCGGATGCAGTGCCAGAGATCATGGACCCTGGAAACAAACAATAGGTACAGAAAAGAAGTTAGGATCTGGGAGATGCAGATGGGAAGCTATCTCAAGTTTGAGGTCAGTACAGGCAAACTCAGTGAGATGTTATCTCAAAATAAGCAGGTCATAGTGACACATAACTGTGTTAGCAGTTATAGGATATGTGAGGCAGAAGTAGCAGGATCTCAATCCTGGGTAACAGGGCAAAAGCAAGACTATCTGAAAAGATAAACTAAAGCAAATGAGCTAGGGGAATGTGGTTCAAGTGGAAAGAGTCATTGCTCAGCAAACTGAGTTCAAATCAGTGCAAAGAAGAAAAAGAAGAAAGAGGAAAATTGTGAAGAGGAAGAAGGTAAAGAAAGTGATAAAAAATAAAAGGGGGGGGAGAGAAACGAGACTGAAAGAGGGAGAAAGGAGGAAGAGAGGGAGGGGAAACTTTCTGGTCAGCATTTTATACATTTGCATGAGAGAGAGGAAGTAAGATGGACATGTTATGCTGCTTATTTTCAGAGGGATCACTTTCTGCTAAGTAATAGTTAGATTGGAAAGGAGTGGGAGTCAGACAGACTATGTTTTGAATCTTTGTGTCACCAGTAATCTCAGGCAAATCTGTTCCTAAATTTCATCTTTTGTAAAATGAGGATTTATATTAACATGTACTTTATAGAATTATTGTGAAGACTAAGACATCATTCTGGGTTTAAACAGTTAACACATTCCTAAAATATGACAGTTGTTCCTAAAATATGACAGTTGTTGGTATGTGTAACTTGGCTTCTGAAAACACTCCAGCTTGGAAGAGATTTTATGATAGTCAAAATCCTATAGAACTCACTGTTTTTTAAATATGTGTATATTATTTGCTTTAAGTAGGGGCAGTGTACTTGGTATTCATCAGTTTGCTCTGCCTTTTTTTTTCATAGAGGAATCTGGTCTTGATTTTGACAAGCACATGTTACGAGATCATTGCAAAATAAAAGAATGTGAATTTTAAATTTATTAAGACTTTTCCAAGGTCTTTTAATGTTTTCATTAAATGCCATAAAGGAGAGGGGCATATCTACCATGACATTAAGTAGGCCTTCCTTCCCATCCCCTCCTTTCCCCTCCTTTCCCCTCCCTCCCTCTTTCCCTCTCTCCCTCCCTCTTTCCCTCCCTCCCTCCCTTCCTCCCTCCCTCCTTCCCTTCTTCCCTTCCTTCCGTCCTTCCTTCTAAATAATTGTTGAAAGAAAACAGTTTCAGAAATTATTATCTCTGGGTTTTTGTTTTTTAAAACAACAGGAGGAGTAGTTTTTCGATGTTTAAGATCCTTAATCTGTTTCTCATAACAAAACCTAATATAATCCCATGGAAATTCATCAGTAATATTTCCAGCAGAAGAATTCAGGCAGTGAGAGAGGAGAGCAGAATAGATAGGTAGAGGTCTGTTTCTTAGTGGGTAAATGAATGTTTAGTACCTACAGAGAGCACTTTCAAAGAATGTTTTGTCTCAGAAAACTTTACATTTAAGAACTTAGTAATTTCCACTAAAGTAAAGTGATTTTTGGTTTAGTATTTCATCTTTTTAGAGATCTAATGTCTTTGAACCTTATTGGTTAGTAGATGAATGACTTCTTAGTAGTAACTGTTGCTAACCAGAAGCTTAGAAGGGTGAGGGTCTGAGTATATAATGTGTTTAATGAATATTAATGAAAACTTTGAGTGGTGGATTTTATACTTTAATTGATAATTAATGAAGCCCTTCAGTAATTTCTTAGAGTCTTGTTTTTGTTTTTCTTATAACTGTTTCTAAAAGGAACCTGTGGAATGTATTGTTTTGTAGTAATAGAAAGTTTTGCATTCTTAGTGTGGAAGGATGGAAAAACAGTAAATAGAAGGAGTTTTTGCATTATGAATTTATTTATGTGTGTGGGGTTTTTTTTGCCAGTCCTGGGCTTGAGCTTGGGGTCTGAGCACCGTCCTTAGACTTTCTCAAGGCTAGCACTCTGTCACTTGAGCCTCAGCACCACTTCTGGCTTTTTTCTATGTATGTGGTACCCAGGAATCAAACCTGGGTCTTCGTGCCAGCTAGGCAAGCAGTCTACCGTTAGGCCAAACTCCCGGCCCTTGAATTTATTTTTTTAATTTAAACTTGGTTGTAAAGATGATGTAAAGAGGAGCTACAGTTACATAAGTCAATTTCTTTTTGAGCAGTGTCATGACTTCCCTCATTTTCTCCCAGTGTTTCCCCTCCCAACCCTCCTCCCTCCAATAGAAGTTTCTAAATAACCTTTTACATTTGGGTTGGTTAGGTAGTAATTTCCTTAGCAGTGTCTTACTTCTTTTACCTTGAATTGTAGAGATTTAATCATTACTGAAAGTAAAGCTACCAGTTGCAGTATCTTTCCTGGAAAATGGCAAGTAGCAATATTATATCCTTGAACCTGCAATGTGAGAAATGAGATTTTAATCACGTCTTCTGAGGTCTGGATTTATCAAAGTGTTTTCTTGGGTAAAAAAGAACAAAAATCTCAAGAGTGGATGGATGGTGGTTCAGATGCAGAATAAATAACTTCAAACCACCTCAGCAGAAGTTTCTTTGAAAAAGAAAGAAAGGAAAAAGAAACTTCCCTTCTTTTGTTGGGCCTCATTTCCTCCCACCCCACCCTGTTCATTGCCCAGCTTAAACTGTCTGGAGCTGGCTGTAAAGGTCCTGCTGTTGAAGCACTGGCCTTAAGTTTTATGTGATGCAAGGTTGTTGTAGCCAGAGAAGAAGGTCTTTATTGTGTTTTCAAAGTGGCTTTTTAATGACTTGTAATTCCAGCACATGCAGGAGCTGTAAAATCTGAGTATAGTGAACAAGCAGCTGGAGAGACCATTCATTAAGGGCTACAGCCCTCCAGGAGTGAGGGTGTGATGGGGGGAAGGGGGCTGTCATATTCTGGACTCTTTATTTTCTGTGTTTTAGAACTGGAGGTAAAAATACCTGAAGAGGGTTACACTTTCTCTAATTGATGCAGCTCAGTATGGAACATCCATTAAAACAATTGTAGCAAATTTTATTTAATGGCATGCATGAAGATATGTCACCTATCCCAGTCTTACAAGGCTTTTGTGTATGTGTGTATTTTCTTGTTATATGTTATCAGATTGAAAAAGATGCCCAGGTGACCATCAGTGAGTCATTGATTCCTTATATTCTTGCCTTTTTTTTAAAGAATTACAAGCTAACCCTAGATACATAAGGACATATAATATGATGCTAAATAAAAGGACCTCCAGGATATAGAAAAAAAAAGCCATATAAGGATTGTTGTACTTAATTAATGTATTATGTTATCTCTCATCTCCTTTGCTGTCCCTTGGTTATCTCATATTGTTACAGTATTTTACCTTGTTATAGTGTATATGTGCTTATTTGGTTATTTGAAATAGGATAGGTAAGTGGAGAACACAAGATGAGGGATGGGGGTGGGGGGAAGGAAATGTGGACCAAGACATGAGAAAGGGTATCAGTGTATGTGAAGTAATGCACCTTCTATCTGGTGAATATAATTACAATAAAAAATACATAAAAAACTCACTCGAAGAAAAAAATAATTACAAGCAATTAAAAAGGAGATTTGAAAATAAAAGAGGCTTGTTTTCCTTTTCTGTTGTTGTTGTTTCTTGCTCAGCCTGATGTTATCAGAGTTGTCACTAATGATTGCTGAAACTCAGCATTTTCTTCCCTAACGGACACTGAGCTAAAATCTTTTTCTGATAAATTCTAGAACTCTCTTTAAAGAACCCTATTCAGTGCATTACTGTTTTGCATGTATTATTTATGTAATTGTGCCATCTATCATATTTAGACACAAAGCCAATAGTGTGAGTCAACAGAATCTTCACAGGACTAGCTTTCCCATCCCATGGAGAAACCTTAGAGCTTCAACTCAACTTTTCATGATGAGTTTTACTATGTTCCAAGTCCCCTGCTAGCACGTAATGTTCCATTCACTTCACATCACAGCAGTTCATGGAATGGCAAGATTCTTACCTAATAATACTTTTGCAAGTGAGTAACTTGAAGCTGAACATTAAGAAGCTTGCTCTTGGTTGCCATATTTAAAAGTAGTAGAGCCAGGCTTTAAACATACTTGCACAGCATCCATAGAGGTTGCAGTAAAGCAAATCTTATTTTCTATGAATTCACAGAAAAACTTTAGAGATGTACAACATGAAATTGACAGTAGCCATTTATTTATCCCACATTTGAATCATATTTCTTCTGTCTCTTGTAGCTTTGCTAAAAGCCTGCAGCAGAAGACAGGCTACCTTGTGGGAGGCGTCAGTATGAATGCCCAGAATTGAAAGGCAATGTATGAAATACTTAGGAACCTTGAACATACTATATACTTACATACTCTAAAGGATTATACATTCTAGCTTCAAATGAAAGATTTCATGGGCTAGATTGCACCTTATTACAATAGATCATTAAGATTATTTTCTTACTCTGAGTTTTCCTGACTTAATTTTGCATGTGAATTTCTAACAGAGTTGAGCTGCAGTATCAAGCTTTCCCAGAAGGTGCCACCAAATAACAAATGGTGTCTTCCAGTTTGGAGACTCCTTTTTGGGTCTTCTAGTTGCATATTGTATGTTCACTTTGAAATCTAATTTATTCAAAATGTACATTATTCTTTCTTTGAATCAGAAGATAAGAATGCAAAAGTATTGGAAGAATGCTGTTTCTTTTGAGTGTATAGATGATTATTTAAACAAGTTGTAGAAATTGATCTGAGTAAGTAACAATTTATGACCCTCAAAGGAGGGTCCAGATTCACAAAGAAAGATTGCTCCAAGAAGTTTCTTAAGATGACTGCACAGTTAGATGTTCCTGAGAGGCTCCAAGTCCATTTATTAGGCATGAGAAAATGTAAGAGTAGTTTTAGAGGTATTTATAGCTCATACCATAACAGAGAATAGGTAGTGAAAGAGAATGGAAGAGGGAGAAATAAATAAGGATGTGTGACACAGAAGAGAGAAAATTTTCACTCTCTGGGCCATGGAAAGAAAATGTATGCCTGGAACCCTCAGTTACTACAGATTTGACTAGTTCTGGGTGGCTACTTGAGTGTAGCTGGTATGGGACCCTTACTGCTTACAATCGTGATGCTATATCTTTAGAAATTAAATAGCAGACACTTCTTTTATTATGTGGCTCTTATACTTATTTGAGTGTGGTAAGCCATCATGTCACTCTGAGTTATGAAAAATATCTTCTAAATGTATTTAACCATAATAATAGCCTCTACTAACTTCAATGGTGTTTAGTAACAATTGAATGCATGAATGGGGTAGAAACTTTCTGGATGCAATCACTATATTAATGGTACAGATGGAAGAAAATTAGAATTTATGCTGGACTTTTGAGGAAAGAAGGAAGATATCCTGGAGTTTAAAGGAAAGAAGGAATACATCAATGAAATGACAATATGGATTGGTAGGAAAGGGATTTTTAAGGAGACAGACCCTGAAAACAATAACTTGATGGCAAACATAAGTAATATGTGTTGCCTTCACTGAAATGAAGTTATATGACTTCATTTTATTAGAGATAGATGAAGCTGTGTTAATCTACTCCCTGCTATACTTGTGATGGACACTTTTGTGGCAATGGATACTTGTTGGCACTTATGATGGATGCCATCTTATTTAGCCAGTACACTGGGTAAGATTGTTTTTGTCTGCTTCTTACAACCATGAAAATGACATAGCCAGAATTCAAATCCAATTCTGCCTAATACCAGACTCACACTTTTTGAACCATGCCTCTTAGTTTAGGGAAACATCATATCAAATTAAACCCACTGTGATACTTCTTAAACCTTCTTGAGGAGAAAAAATAGTATTAACTTTCTCATGATCTGCATTCTTATTACCCTGTGTCCTTGTCCTGGAACATGGCCAAATCATAGGAGGAATGGCCCAGGAAGTGTGGTCTGAAAACAGCCTGCGCTAGAAATCTAGGTAGGTTCCGTTTACTAGAGAGAACTATAAAAAAATGTGGGCTTTAGTGATAATAGCTGCTGCATGAGATTAGAGTTTATACATTCAAGCTGCTCTTCATATTTTAGTTGAACCACAAATACTATGTCCTGGACAAAACACACCATTTGAAGATTTGATATTGGTCATGTTCTTGGAAAAAGTGAAAATTAAGTTGCTTTAGGAACTTAATGTTTAATGCATGGTTATAGTATTAAAAATATATGCTCCCTTCCATTTTTCTCCCTTTTCATGTTATTGAGCATTGAACTCAAGGCTTCCTTCCCCCCAAAAAGCATACTGCCAACTTGAACCATGCTCCAGTACTTTTGTTTTTCAGTTTGTTGTACTTTCACCTAGGTTGGCCTTGGCAAGCTAGCATGGCCTTCCTACCTTGAATCCCAGGTATTATAGGTTAAGGTCTTGCTAGCATTTCACTAGGCTAGTCTTGAACCATGATCCTCTTATTTCCACCTTCAAAAAGCTAGGATTGCAATGATATACATGTACTATACATAGTACACTATGGTTTCTTACATGTACATTTCTAAAGTACCACTTCCCATTTGTCCTAATTCTATATTTTACTGGAAATCAAAGTAAAATCTTTCTAAAAAGTGTACTCCAGTTTAATTTTGTTTAAAATCTGACCAAATCCACTCAAGATGACCTGAGTCACATGATGTACTCTTTATATGTTCAAGACTACTCCTCTTCCCTATTAATTTCCTGTATTATTTAAATTAAAAATGAAAAACTTGTAACTTACCTTGTGACAGGTTATTTTAAAGTATTAAGCTATCTGACAATTTTAGGCCAGAAACAGGAAGGGCTAGAAGTCTATCAGTGCTTACTTTCATTGTCCATTAACTATTAGAATTATGACAAGCCTCTTCCCCATATTAAAGACGAGACACACACAATCCTTCTTGAGTCTCTTTGCCAAAGGAAAGTGATGGGTCATATCTTGCCTGTCTCTATCCTCACTGGGCCTGTGGACTTACTAGTAGCTCCACAGCCTTTTTTCCTCTTTACCAGCTCCTGAAAGATGAATAAATATTCTTTTTCAATTTATAAGCAAATTTCAGAACCAAACACATCGTCTTCTATTATGATTTAGACACAGAATTTTCAGTTGGGAAGGCACTTCAGAATTCTCCTTTAGCCACTGCTTTTCATGGGGAATTTGAGGCTGTGTTTAATTATTTGTCTCAGATCATAGAACTCTCACTTGCAATGAAAGGATCTAGGATGCAGCTACATTTGTAACAGTTCACAATCTTTAATATATCCCTCCCACCCTTTCCCCAGATTCTCCTTCTCTTGATGATTTAATTTAAGGTTATTCCTACTGAATTGTTACTGTCTTAACACATCTCTATAAGCTTACTTAAACCCATCAGGTATTGGCCTTAATCTCAGCATGTACTTTTTCCCTGAATAAGGAAACCTTATGTTTCATAGCTTCAGCAGAATACCACCTGGAATGCTTTGTATCCATCTAAAAGAGAGATTCCAGTGGGTGATACAGAGGTTAGTTGGTGAATGCTGTAATAGATTATGGCCAGGTCATCTTTGAATGTCTCTGGGAAATAAGCAACCATAATAATCGTGACAATATATTATAAAGGGGGAAATCACTAGGTAAAACAATAATGTGTTTACATATCTAATAAATAAAAAAATCTTATTATTGTTTAATAAAGAAAACATGAAATGAGCACTAAAACTCCTCATTGTAATTGGAGCTTTCACATGGACAAGCGTAGGCTTTTCTGAAACCTTAACCCACCCCCATCCCATCTCTCCTACCAGGCCTACTTGTGTTTGCCTCTGTTTCCTTCCTGGACTGAGCTCCTTAGTCTCTATACTTGAATGATCATCCTATACACAAACAGACCCCCCCCCTCACAGACATACTCCACTCACATCTTTATAGTTAGCCATGATGTCCTTTCCTGCATTTCTTGTCCTTCACTGATAGGCTTCTCCAAAGCTGTCTTGCTCCTCATCTCTTGCTTTCTGGCTTTGACTTTTTGTTTTTCCAGTTCCAAGGGTTGAACTCAGGGCCTGAGCACTGTCCCTTGGCTTTCTGAAGCCTAGAGCTCTACCACTTGAGCCACAGCACCATTTCTGGCTTTTCTATGTATGTGGTACCAACGAATCAAAACTTGAGTCTTTGTGCATGCTAGGCAAGCACTCTACCACTAGGCTAAACTCCTGGGCCCTGGCTTTGACTCTTGATACTAGTGTTCCTCCTACTCCTGGAAAAGATTCTTAGTACCTGTTAGCTTTGAATGTAGAAACTGTCTTTTAAGTACTAGGTTTGTTTTGTAGCACCTTTCACTAGCTTTTCTACTCAGTTCTTGATCTACCATGTTCTTGGCCATTCAGTGAGTATTCTTAGTATTGGCCATTCAGTGAGTATTCTGACTGTGCTCTTCTGCTTCTCTTAAGTCAGCTAGTCTCAGTTTCTCTTTTCTTCTGCCATGTAACCATTGGATCTCTTGACAGTCACCTGTTGCTACCTACTGTTTTTTACAGCTTCTCATCCAAACCTTAACTGTTCTCAAAATCACCAGCTAGAAAACTCTTAACCAACAGCTACTGGATTTAGACCAGATTTCTGAGGCACAACCTATTTCAGACTATCTATTGCAGACAATGCAAATTGTCTAACTCTATATCCATTATCCACTTTTACTAAGAGAATTTCAATTTTGTGGTGGCAGTAATGTGTCTGATTTGGGGGAAAAAAATCCCGTAACCTTTTATGCAGGCAGGCATATAGTCAGGTGACTAAGCCTGGCTAATGACATAGAAATGGAAGCTGTTAAATGGGAATTACAGGAAAGCCTATTAAAAAGGAGCTGATACAGCTGCCATGTGACATTTTCTCTCTTTCTATTTACTTACCTAGAACATGGAAGTGATTGCTGATCCTAAAGTTTCCCATGTTATGAGAAGTATGTGCCCAGTAGGGAGAAATAGGAAGGACGGGAAGAGCTTAGACTGTGGATCTGCCATACGGATCCTGTCTGTCATCTCGAATTTCTCATTCATTGAAAGAACAGTGATATTGGTTCATTTTGAGGTGGCTAGTATTAGGTGCTAAATTGTTCTCTAACTGATTTAGCTCCACCCATTATTCTCCAGGTTAGAAATGTCAATTACTATTGGATATATCTTTTCAACAATTACTTATTAAGGGTTTATTATGTGTTACTGGTCATCAGTGGTAGAACAGTGACTAAGACAGGTTCAGAGCTTAGCTGCCCATGAGGAGATTTTAGGAAGTTACTGATGATATAAAAATTGTTATTTTGGGGGTTGAGAGTTTGGCCTAGTGGTAGGGTGCTTGCCTCCCATGCACAAAGACCCTGGGTTCAATTCTTTGGTACCACATACATAGAAAAAGCCAGAAATGGTGCTGTGGCTCAAGTGGTAGAGTTCTAGCCTTGAGAAAGTCCGAGGACAGTGCCCAGGCCCTGAGTTCAGGCCCAGGACTGGCAAAAAATTTTTTTTTTATTTTTTCCTTCAAGTCTCTTTTCAGTTGACTATAAAGCCTTGTCAGATTTGCTACAAAAAATAAAATAGCAAGGAAGCCATCTCCTTTTCTTTTTTCTTCCTGTTTCCTGGTCTTTCATTACTCAACTCAACTCAGATGGAGTTGTTCCTCCTGCCTTCTGTTTTTTTTTTTTTTTTCTCAACAATATTGTGGTTTTAAATCAAGGCCTTACAATTACTAGACAAGTATTGTACCTTAATCCATACGCCCCTTCCCCTTGCCATTTTTTGTTATTTTTTAGATAGAGTTTCATGCTTATGTCCAGGATGATCTGGACTGATCCCCTATTTATGACCCCTGTGTAACTTAAATGACAAGTATGAACTACCACACTCATCTTTTTTAGTGGTTAGGAGCTTTTTGGTCTCATGAACTTTTTTCCCCGGGTTGGCCATGAATTGCCATCCTCCAAAGTAGCCAGGATTACAGGCAGAATCCACTGTTCCTCTAGATAATCTTTTAAAAGATTCAAGATAGATTATTTTATTCATAGATACATTAGTACAAATTTCTAAAAGATAAGGACTGTAAAGACTGTTACCAGTCCAGGGGCCAGGAGCGTGGCCTAGTGGTAGAGTCCCTGCTTAGCATACATGATGAAGACCTGGGTTTGATTCTTTGGTGAATTGGAATACAAATAAGGTCCCCAATCTTGCATGTGTATTGCAGGGGGGAGGGGGCGGGTAAGATTTAAACTCAAAGCCTGGGCACTGTTGCAGAGCATTTTTTCTCCAAGCTAGTATTGTATCACGTGAGCCACAGTTCCACCTCTAGCTCTTTGCTGGTCAACTGGAGATGAGTCTCATGGACTTTCTTGCCCAGCTGATTTTGAACCATGATCTTAGATCTCAATCTCCTATGTGAGTTACTAGAACTTGCCTGCATTTTTTAAGTACTCAAAATTTATGTATTTTATACAGTGTGCTCCATATTCTGCATTTTTTTCATGGTCAAAATTTTATTAGCATTAATGGGACTTTAAAAATGTCTAAAGTTTAAAGAAAAATCTTTGTGTGGGGCTGAGTTTTGCCTCGTGTTAGAGTGCTTTTCTGGCATTCATGAAACCCTAGGTATGATTCCTTGGTATCACATACATAGAAAAAGCTGTAAATGGTGCTGTGGATCAAGTGGTAGAGCACTAGCCATAAGAAAGCTCAAGGACAGTGCCTGGGCCATGAAGTCAAGCCCAGGACTGGCAAAAGCAAAAAAACAAAAACAAAAAACTTTGTGTTCTGTGGCATTTCTTTTTCTTATCAAAGGAAAAGGAAAAGCAAAAGTTTGTCCTACATTTTCCATCTGCACCTTGTTGAAAATATCTTTGTGCTATATTTTCTATAAAAGAGTAGTCAGAATCAGTGTCACAGTCAGATTCCGATTAGGTTTTTAGATTGTGTTTTTACTTTGGGGGAAGCAAGACTTCTTCTATAGGTCAGATTGAGGAGTTCTGTTCCTAAGGATAATCAATAAGATAAAATTGCCTTTTTTGTATGTGATGTTATAACCTTTGATGATATTACTAACATGCATTAATTCATAAGGCGTTGTGATCTGCTGACATTTTTGTTCTAAAATTCTATAATTTATTCTGTCATTCTTTCTTTGTTTATAGCCAGAGTTCTCCTTTAAAGAGGAGCTACCCTTCTTTTGCCTTTGCTAACCAGAGTAGACCTTGTAAAGGACAAAGAAATGTAACACTTGATTCTTTTTCTTTGTTCAGTTTTTAATAGAATGTATGTGGTTCCCAAGCTTCCTTCAGCTGTTTTACATGCTTTAAAATATATCTTTAGTCTGGTCAGTTTACTCTCATTTTTCTTAACTCTCCTTTGTACTTCATTCATCCTGAAGTATTAGCAAGCCTTGTTCTTCAGTGGATTATCTTTAGTTCTTTATTACTTAACTTTCACCTGTTCTTTGAAGATTTTCTAATATGCCCATCTACTACTTCCTAACTTTGTGTTTCTTCTGTGAACACTTTATACTTTCAAAACAGTTGTTTCCTTATGCAGTTTTCCTGATCAGTAGATTAAACGAAAGACTGACCAGTCTTTGCATTATGCCTACCACATCACGGGCCACTCAAAATGAAGTTGAATAGTGCACAGATGTGTTGATATAGGTATCTATTTATACATTTAAGACTCATTGGAATGAATTTGTATATTTACAGCAAAAGAGTCTTAACTATAAATATACCTGAGCATCTGGAATTGTGATTATTTTGGTCTGTCTTCTTCGGTGAGGTGGAATAAATGGACCACATGCGTTGGAGAGCTTACAGTGTAAATTAGACAAGTCTTGGTTCTTTCAGATGTACATAGCACAGGATGCAAGCCACCCTTGTGCAAATAACTTAATACAACAAAATCTCCAAATAAACTGGAGGCCAAAGTAAACAACATGTCTAAACCTGATTGCCGTTTACCTGCTTTTGTGTCCCTGCCTTTGTGTTGGAACACATAAGCTAGCTAAATGTATGAAACCCCTCAAAACTCGCAGGGAAAGTCCAGCTTTTTTTTAGCCTGATTGTACTGTATAAAAGTATTAATCTCTCTCTCTCTCTCTCTCTCTCTCTCTCTCTCTCTCTCTCTCTCTCTCTCTCTCTCACACACACACACACACACACACTCACACACTCACACACACACATATGCTTACACACATACACACATATTCTCTATCTCTTTCCCTCCTACTCTTCCTCTCTCTCTCTCTCTCTCTCTCTCTCTCTCTCTCTCTCTCTCTCTCTCTCTCTCTCTCTCTCTCTTTCTCCCCCTTCCCTCTCCCTCATCACCCCCACACACTCCAAAGAAGAAAAAAAACCCATAGGGGAGGTCAGGACCACAAATTAATCTTTTACTAAAATGACAGAGAGATATGAGTCTAAAAAACCCAAAACATTTACTTCTGTATTTTTAAAAAAGCAAATCGTTTTCAAAGAAATTTCAATAACAGGATGCCGAAGGGAAAGAAATTTCTGCCTCCCTATTTCCTATAGGGACTGTGCAGAGGCCTGATAACATGACCACCTTGTTTTCCTGTCGTTGCCTTTATGAAATACGATGATATTCCCTCCAATATGCGTGCTCTTGAAATTATTGCAATTGGTAGGATGCCACTCGTATGTTGTGTAAAGGGACTGGCTTTCCCCTCATTTGTTTCCTTGGGTTGCAAAACTGTTGAGCCAGATTAGTTTACTTTCATAATCTTAATTTGCTAAGTAATTAAACTATTGCATTGAATATTTGTAACTGTATAATTAGTGTGTCATATATGTGGGAAACTAAATGACAAAGTACAAAATACTTAAATTCCTAACTCCAAATGGTAAGAATTGTGAAAAAGTTATATTAAATAATACCCTATAAACAAAAGATGTGTATGTGGGGTTTAGTTATACAGTTAGTTTTCTTTAAAACAAATTATGCCTGTGTTGACACTTATATTCTCAACTATAAATTTATATATGTACCAAATTTTGTCATTTATATAAGGGTGATATGTAAACAATGAACAAGTCATCATTACAGCTGTGAAACAAAAGTTACATCCAAATATAGTTTAAGTGGTAAACTATGCCACTATGAGAGGTTGAACCTAGTATAAAAAATTAATCATTTTGGAAGATAAAATATTGTCCCATTTTGTCTAATCTTAAGAAAAAGCACAGCCTTAGAACATAAACATTAAAATGGTATTCCATGGTACACTAAAATGTCTGTAAAGATAAATTGATGGGCTCCCTTCTGTCTTTGCTTCTGGATTCTCTATATTGGAATTTGTCTGCTGAGTGGAGTGGGGCCCTACAATTTCTACAACTGAATTTCAAGGAATGGACCTGCATGGAGTTCTGTCCTTCTTCCTGTCACCTTTCATAGGTGGGTGCTTCAAACCACAATCCTCAGATCTCAGCCTTCAAAGTATCTAGGATGACAGTCATGAGACACCAGTACCCAATGTGATTTCATGTTCTCTTAGTGTCTGGATAATATTCCATTGTGTATATGTGCCACATTCTCTGTATGAATCAATCAGTGGATAGATCCTCTGTAACAAAATGCGTGCATGCATCTGTCTGCCCTCACCCTAGTCCTGGAGCTTGAACCAGGGACTGGGTGGTTTTCTTGACCTTTTTTAGTCAAGGTTAGTGCTCTGCTACTTGAGCCACATCTCTACTTCTGGATTCCTTTGGGGGTAGGTGTGGAGGGGGGGAGAGGGTCAGTTTATTAGATATAAGAATTTACAGACTTCCCTGCCCAGGCTAGATTCAAACCACAATCCTCAGATCTCGGATTCCCCAGTAGCTGGGATTATAGGCCTGAGCCATTGGTGCCCAGTGGATTAACTCTAAGTGCTGCTAAAGGATATCAGAGAGATAATACTGTTGAACAATAATAATGGAAAAATATGGTCTAGGAAACCTTTCCTTCCTTTAATTGGCTGTGACCTTGCTGTGTTGGTGCAGGTTAGTTCACTTTTCTACTGTGTTTCTGTTCGTCTCGTGCTGGTGGTTACAATGCTGAATTTGGAAGGACTTTGCTTCCTCAGATACCAGCCTGACCCCCAAGGTCCTGATCTGACCCCAGGGTCCTGAATTCAGAAAACCTTTGTAAGGATAGTTGGTTTTACTGGTTTTTCTTCACTCTACCCAATCTCTGCTGTCAGTTGTCAGTACTTTTGTTGGCTCTTCAACAACAATACAAACTTGGCTAGTATCTTTTAATCCATCTGAAGGCAAGTATTGTGCTCCTCGGGAAAGATTGATTTTCTGTCATTGTGTGTGACTGTGAGCTAAGTTAGTGATTCAAAGGCAAAACTCTTAATTGTTATAGAAAGAGCAATGAAAAGATGTTTAGTCTAAATATATTTCCTGGATACCATGTATTTTTCCTGAGAAGAAAAATGCTGGGTTTTGGTGTTGTTTTTTTCTTTTAAATTTGTTCATTATAGATCAGAGAAATCATAGCCAAGTTGAAAAACAACACAGTTTTGCATTAGATTTATAACTGCATGTTTTAAAGTATATTTAAAAGTTACCCCATTAGTACCTCTTAAACCCATAAAATGCCACTTTCCATCTGGCATTAGATCTATTAATTTGACTACTATGAATATATAGGAATATTTTTGAAAACTCCTGTGGTCTTGTAAAGCCTCCAGGCCCTTATTAGCTGAAAAATCCTGCCTTCTGCCAGGGCATGGAGCCAAGGTGAGATCCTTAAGTAGATAACATTTAGGGTTTGAAATAATAATAATGAAAGAAAAGTCCACATGGAGCTTTCAAGTTGTTATCCATTTGAAATATCCAGTATGGAGTTGGAGGCTAAGGGAGAAGATTAAGCAGATGTCAGGTTTATTTCAGCAGGATGCTCTGCCTAACTCCCTTTCCTCCAAAGGGTTTTGTGCCCAGCATCATGGGGAAGGCAGTGACTAATTCATTTGGTCCATCTGTTGCCTTGGGAAACACTATGGATTGGTTCTTCCAACCGTCAGCTTCACAGGTGGCGATCAATGAACCTGGGGAAATTATGACCTTTCCTTACTCTTATAGGCTCTTTATTCACCTGCCCTCCTTTCACATGGGTCACCTTGAACTGAAATCTTCCTCTGCAAACCCCTCCTGCTCCCCTCTTCAAAAAATCATATTATGCTAAGCATTGGCAGCTCACCCTTGTAATACTAACTACTCAGGAAGCTGAGATCTGAGGAATGTGGTTTGAAACCAGTCCAGGCAGGAAAGTCCCATGAGACACTCATAACTCCAATTAACCACTCAAAAATTGGAAGTAGAGCTGTCTCCCAAGTGGTAGTGTGCTAGCCTTGAGCACAAAGAGGCTAAGAAATAGTGCCCAGGCCCTAGGACTGATAAAAAAATTATATTAAGATATAGCTTTTATTTATTTGTCTGTCAGTACTGGGGCTTGAACCCAGAATCTAGGCTCTATCTCTTATTTTCTTTACTCAAATCTAGTACTTAACCACTTTGAACCATAGCTTTCCCTCTAGCTTTTTAGTGGTTAATTGGAAATAAGAGCTTCACAGACTTTCCTGGCCAGGCTGGACACAGCTTCTTTAATGGGTTCATTAAAAGAAAAAGAAAAAGAAAAAAGAAAATGATAGAGGCCAGACTTTGTATCTACTGACTTATTGTTATTATTGTTATCTTATTTTCTGGAAGCTTGATTTTTCCAAATTTTCTAACATTTTATTTCCTGTTTCATATTCTTAGGAAGAGTTTAAGAAACACTTTGCATATTAACTACATGTTATTCCTAAATTAATGTCTCATACTCTGTGGCTAAGCTAGCCCTAGTCAAGGTGCAAGGAAGTTAGAACTAATTTTATATTTGAGTAGAAACATCTGTCCTTCTGTACCACAAAACTGTGAATCTAGACTTACAGTTGGCAGAGGTTCCTTTTATGGATCCCTAGTTGAACAATCACCATCCATTACCCCTCTCATGTCCTACCAAAAATAAGGCACTATAGTATCTAGACTTTTCGATAGTCACCAATGGGCTGAGGAGTCTAGGCGGGAGGAGCCATCACTGCTTGTTTTTTTGCTTGTTTTTACATTGCTCTCCAGTCCTCTGGCATTGCGCAATTGACATCTCATTCTATGTTCAGATACAAAAGAACTTGCCTTACCTCCTTGCCTATGTAGATACAAACATGAAACCTTGATTCTGATTTTGGATAATCCTGTCCCCCCAATCCAGTCTCCATAATGCTGCAGTCTCTATTTGTATTCCCTGTGTTTGGTCTGTTAACCTCTCTCGTCCAGAGCCTGTGTGCAAATCTGTCTACTTTTCTGTGTGATGCAGGCAAAAACCTTACTTACTCTCCAAGTCATTTTTCCTCATCTGTAAAGCAGCCAATATGGTGTCATTGAATGAGTTGATAGTTGCTATAAAGGATTATTAAAATAACTATAATTTTTTACATGTACAGTTTTATAGGAATTATAACTCACATTAACCAATGACTAAATGCTTTCAAGAAAAAGTTATGTTTACCTCCAAATAGTGTTGATTTTTGCAAGCAATTGCAAGTAGTTAAGCTAGGTGTGGTGGTACATGCCAGTAATCCCAGCACTGAGAAGCGGGAAAAGGAAGGTTGCCAGTTTAGAACCAGCTTGTAACTTGAGTCACATACATAGTGAAACCCTGTCTCAGGAAAACAAGGACTAGGGGCTTTGACTAGCATACATAAGACCTTGAGTTTGAGCCCAAGCACTTAAAAGATAGGAAAGTAAGTAAATAAAGCTTTTTTGGGTATAGCTGCTGAGTGACAATTTTCAATCAGTTGCCTTTGTAGCATATAACCCAAAATATCCGCACCTGTATTATATTATTGAATTATTTTAAAATTGAAAGGAAATTTTTTTTTGCCAGTCATGGGCTTGAGCTCAGGGCCTGAGCACTGTCCTTAGACTTTCTCAAGGTTAGAGCTCTACCACTTGAGCCTCAGCACCATTTCTGGCTTTTTTCTATGTATGTGGTACCGAGGAATCGAACCCAGGTCTTTGTGCATGCTAGGCAAGCACTCTACCGCTAGGCCAAACTCCCGGCCGAAAGGAAATCTTTATAGCAAGGCTCACAGCAGATGATAGAATGTCCCTTGACATTTGCAAGAGAAATATGCCAGCCAGTCTATGAAGAGGACCTATATTTATCTGTCTTTCATAACTTTGAGTTTAAATCTAATCATACATAGTCAATATGAGCATTGTTTTTATATGTTACTTTATTTTTCCTAAAACTAAGTAAGGTACTAACATCATTCTTTGTCACCATAAAAGATTAGTATTTGAAAAATATACAGAAAATGCATGATTGTGAAAATTGGGACTTTAGTGTATATATGTATAAAACTCATTTATCTCTCATTTCATTGTACTATTTTAATACACAAAAGCCCAGATGATGTATATGGAAAACAACTATATGAAATCAATAGGTGGTTTAAGGAAGGGCCTTGTTAGTGCTTCCTTGTTACCAGGATCGACATACCTCATGGAATCCACACCTCAAGAAATCTCCCAAGAAAAGGGAGATAAGGCCTCTCCCAAGTTTTTGTATTCTGCCCAAGTATCCAGAGTTGCAAAGAAATGAAGTTTGATATTGATCAGATAATTTGAAGAACTTCTATGAACAGTAAAAAACAAAAAAACCTAAAGATAACTACTATTACTGTACCTAATCCTTTTTGAAACCATGACTGGTGCTTCTCACAACCTCAGAGTTTAAAAGTAATGCATTAATTGTCATTTCTACCTTGTTGACATCTTTAAATATATCACCAAAGTCAAGAACAGATGCATGATGGGCATACAGTTGTTGTTTTTCTTTTCTTTTTTTTTTGCCAGTCCAGGGGCTTGAACTCAGGGCCTGGGTACTGTCCTTTTGGCTTTCCTCAAGGCTTTCCATTTGAGCCACAGCACCACTTCCAGCTTTTCTATATATGGGACACCAGGGAATCAAGGGATTCCAGGTCTTCGTGCATGCTAGGCAGGCACTCTACCAGAAGGCCAAGCTCCTGGTCCTAATACAGTTTTAATATACTAAAATCCCCACAATCTTCTTTCACCGTAAAAATTGTCTGATCTCCTTTATCTTTTCCCAGTCAGAATAATTGTTTGATTTTTAGATTGAGAAATTTACATTCATCTTTGTTACATTTTATTGTCTTGGGTTGAGTCTAGAATTTCTACTTGAGTCTAGTGCTTCTACTTTATAAGAATTTTTAATCATAATTCTAAGTTTAAGTAGAATATACTGTCCACTCGTGAGTATCATATATTTATGAAATCCACTGTAAAAACAGCAAATAGGACAAAAATGCAAAGCTCTGTAATGTTCCACAGACAGACATGGACCCCTTTAAATAAGTTCTTTGCACTCCAGCTACCTTGGAATCACGGGGTCTGCATGCTCCTCGGTCTTAATACCACTGCCTTATAAAAGCCTGCTCAGGCTGGGCACCAGTGACTCACTCACTCTAATCCTAGCTATTCAGAAAGCTAAGAAAGATCTGAGGACATCCCAGGCAGGAAAATCCTGAAACACCAGTTAACCAGCAAAAAAGGAAGGAAAGAAAGAAGGGAGGGAGAGAGGGATGGAGGAAGGGAAGGAAAGAGAAGGAAGAGAGGGAGGGAGGGAAGTAAGAAGGAAGGAAGGAAGACAGGAAGGCAGGCAGGCAAGCAGGCAATGGAGCTATGTCTCTAGTGGTAAAGCATTAGCCCTGAGCACAAAAGCTTAGGGACAATGCCCAGGCTCTGAGTTCAGCGCCACAATGGGCACAAAAAATAAATATTAAAGACCTGTAGCTAGGATTTACTAAACATAATGACAAGTCATCTAATGGGATTTTATTCTAACTAGATGACTGATATTAATATGCTTGTCTTTTAGAAAATTTTCTCTTCTTTTTTATTGTATTTTGGGGGGATAATGTATACAGGAGTTACAGCTACATCAAGTAATGGGTACATTACTTCTCAAACCTTGATACCCCTTCTCATGTTTTTGTCCCCCCTCCCCTCCCCCCACTCCCTCCCAATCATCTTATTTTCCCCCTTCCCTTCTCTATTTCAAATAAACAAATTAGTGTATATACAGTATACCAGGTAACCAAGTCAGAAACCATAATTTTCTCTTCTTTTGAATATTTTCATTACCTTTAAATGGTTGTACGGAGGAGCTGCCATTCAACAAGGCAGTTTCTGAATACTGTGTACTTTGAGCTATGTCACCTTCCCAACCTACCCGTTCACTTACTTATCCTAACTTTAGGTTATATATTGACTTTATATTTTTTTTGCAATTTAACAAAGCAGTTTATGTGTTCAGTGCATCTTGATCTGTGTCACCACATCAATATCTTCACTTCCCTTTGACCTCCCCTACACTTATATTTCTCACTTCTGTGAAATTCTTTTTATTGTCGGGATAATATATAGAGGGGTTACAATTACATTCGTCAGTAGGTGCATTAGTTCTCACACATTGATAACCTCCTCTCATGTTTTTGTCATTCCCATTTTCCTCCCCCACTCCCTCCCTATTTGCAATAAATTCTTGCCTACATTCTACAATCCTCCCCCCCCCCCATCTAGTCCTCTAGGTAAATAGGTGGGGCCCAGGAAGAAATCTAGCCCTGTGAACTGACAAACCATTATCCAGTGCTGTCATTGAGCTGTTCTAGATCTTGATCTAATATGTACATAAACATATGAAATGATTACTTGAGCTGTTCAACTAGATTTGTACACTTTTCTACATGTAAATTACATGTTAATTGCATCTTAATTTGTCTTACTGCTTTAGAAATTATTGTTCCAATTGATGAATTCATACATCTTTGTATTTTTAAAGAAACTTTAATGCTTCCTCTTATCTAAATATTTTTGGAAAGGCTATTCTTTATGTGAAGTACTGAAACAAAAAACATGACAACTTTAAACCACAAACTAGATTGTACGTCCCTGAGGTCTGGGATCATAATCTGAATTGCCCAATACTGTTCACTAGTTGAACTGACACAGTGCAGACAGGTACAAATGTAAGTCAACAAAAGGCTTGTATAATTTTTATATCTATATAGCTTGCTGATATTTTATGTAAAGCAATATTTAAATAGTTTATATAGTTTATTTCAGGCTCAACACTTTTATCATGTCGCATCCTTAAATAATTATATCCTCATTTTTCATTTACATTAATACTTTTCAACTTGGCTATAATGTATAAAACAAGGTTCTAGATTTTACTTCATCCATTAGTCCTCTCCCTTTTTATAACTTTGGAGAAAATTAGTATTTCTACTTTTCTGCACACTATTTAAACTTACTATCTTGCCTTTTACCTCCAGATATCTCACTATACTTGTCTAATCTTTATCCTTCTTGATGTAATACTATCAAATCTACTACTATTTTCTTTGGCTGATGTTTCACATTTTATTTTATCTGAAGTTGAAATGTTGCTGCCAAACCCACCATTAAATTCTCCTTGTTGATTCTCATAACATTTCCATTTTAGGAATTTCCTTAGTAATCCAGTGGACCAGAGTATTATTACACAATGCCCAAAGTATATATGACTTAATTACATTTTAATCTTGAACAACACAAGAAGTGAATCAAATTGTCTTATCAGAGTAAGAAAAAGAAAACCAACTGTGAACATATATTCCATTTTGTTTTTTAAAAATAACTGCTTAGGGGCCAGGAATTTGACCTAGTGATAGAGTACTTATCTAGCATACATAAACACCTGGATTTGATTCCTCAGTACCAATACATAGAAAAGGCCAGAAGTGGTGCTGTGGCTTAAGGGATAGAGCTCTACCCTTGAGAAAGTCTAAGAATAGTGCTCAGGCCCTGAGTTCAAGCCCCTGGGACTGGCCAAAATAAAAAAATAACTGCCTATATTGCAATGTAACTCACCTGTTTAAAGTGCTCAATTTGAGCTAGGTTCAGGTGGCTCATGCCTATAATCCTACCTACTTGGGATGCTAAAATCATAACATCACTCAAGGGTAGGCTGGCAAAAAGTTTACGAGATGCCTTCTAAACTGAAATAATTAACATGGTGATTGGTACACTTTGGCCATCCCAGCTGCATGAAAGGCTGATTGAAAGGATTTCAGGTTCAGGCCAATCTGGATAAAATTTTTCATGAAACTCTATCTTAATGGAAGCTTGGTAAGACTAAATGAACTTATCATCAGCTATGACAAAGAGTATTTCAGTCTAGATACAGATCCTAAAAAAAGTGAGATTTTATCTCAAAATGACCAGTACAATAACAGGGCTGGAGTGTGGCTCTGCCTATAAAACATAAGACCCTGGGTTCAAACCCAAGTAGGATAAATAAAGTATTCATTTTGATGTATTATATATTAAGTATATTCACAAAGTTATGCAACTATCTCTGACAGCAATTTTAGATCAGTTCCCTTAGGCCCAAAATAATTTCCATTCCCTACAGCTATTGACTCCTACTTTTCCATTGCCTCTAGTACTAGACAGCACTTCTACTTTCTGTATGCATACATCTGTGCTTACTTTGGGTCATCTGTGAACATGGAATCATTTAAGTAAGATGCCATGTTTTATGCTTGGGTCCATGATTTCAGTGTTCAGCAACATGAACAGAACTGATTCTTTTATGTAGATTTATTACACTTTGCATGTATTTTCATTAGTTGGTCTATGCTTGTATTGTCTTTGGTGCAATACTCTATTGGCTGTTTAAGATATTTGAGCAGCTTTTGGTATGGATTTGGTGTAGGGATGTATGTTAAGTACTGTTATTAAAACATTGACTTGTAGTTCTACGGTCACATTCAGAGTTCTTGACATTGTGTTGGAATTATGAATAAATAGGAAATTACACTGAGACTCTGGAAAAGATTTGGAGAATTCTGATTTTTAGGAAGATGGTTTATCTCCCTCCCCAGATAAACATCCCACTAGGTAAGTTATTTTATTCTTCCCCAAACAATATAGACTAAGTAGTCTCAACCACATCCTTGTTATTGATGGGGAAAACCCTTTCCTTAAATCAGTTGCCTACAGCTTGTGAAAACTTTTCTTTTCAAATATTTTTCCTTCTATTTGCTTCTTATTTTTGTCAAATACTTTATTATGGTGGAGACTCAAAGTGTTTTCTGAAAGGAACCTGCTTTCTTTTTTTTTTTTCAATAACACATTTGACCATTTTCCCTTGAAACTTTGATTTTTCTGTACAGCTGACTGTACAGTTGGGTATTTTTGTTTGTTTTTGTTTTGTTGCCAGTCCAGAGGGCTTGAACTCATGGTCTGGACACTGTTTGTGAGCTTCTTTGTGCTCTAGGCTAATGCTCTACCATTGAGCCACAGCCTCCTGAGTAGCTAGGATTACAGGTGTGAGCCACTGGTAGCTGGTGAGGAGTATCTAGTTTCGTTATTAGAGTAGATGTCCAAAGAAGCAAAGTACAGATTTCTTACTTACCAGTACTTAATCTCCATGTGTGGTTTTTTTTTTTTTGAGGCTTATATAAGAATCAGTTTGGTTAAAGTTTCTAATGTGGGAAATTTCTTCTAGCTGAGAATCAAACATTGATCTTCGTAAACATCAGTTTGACCTTGAAACATGTATGTGTTTGTTGGTTTGATAGGGTATTCTTGTGAGTGCTGGTGAAGTTAACATAAGTAATCCCCACCCCTCCCCTGCCATGAAAATGAGCCAGTCCTATATAGAAAATCAACAACCTGATATCTAAACTTACCCATTTAAATACTTAAGCTTTTGAGACAACTAAGGAATTGTGCTTGCTAAATCAGTGACCTCTGGGTAGCCATTCAGTGACTTGAGAATTTGTGAGTTGGCATCTTTTCCCCAACTACCTTTTGCTGTAACAAAGGAACTGACTATGTATCTGGTATAGAGTATTTTATTGATGAAATTTTTATTTGTACACATTCAACAATATAACTGCCATGTACATCCCCTCTTAAGGATCAGATATCACAATTTGGCTTCCACAGTAAGTCTGAAAAACTCAGACAAGGTCAGATCATGGCTCATACATAAAATAAAATTCTTGAAGTGCCATAAATCTTTTTATTTTCATTTGTTTTAAATGGTGTTGTATTTATCCTTATGAGTTAGTGTGTACATTAATTCTTACACATTGTTTCCCTTACTCATGATTTCCTCCAATTTTCCTTCCCCTCACCTCTCAATTTGTAAATTTAATTTCCAACATATTGTTCTGTGAACATCCCTATTACATTGGTTCATCCTTTGTCCTTTGTCACATCATCTTGGTTTTCCCTTTCCCTTCCCTGATTCATGTAAACAAATAGATGTGTATACAGTACACCAGGTACCAAAGTCAGGTAAAAAAACAACAGGGGATATGACATCATATAATACATTGAAAACAACAGAGACAAGGATAAATCCTGTGTTTCCCTATCTTGGAGTTCATTTTACTTTGACTCATCCTATATGGCCATATAAGTGCCATAAATTTTAAAGGAACAGAAAACTATACATATATATATATATATACAGAAAAAATATATATATATAGTGTGTGTGTGTGAATAAAATCAGTAAGGGTTTTTTTTTCCCTCTGCAAAAAACCAGTTTGTAGTATTTGTAAATAAAAATAGGCCAAAGAAAATAATATTGCAAACCAAATCAGAGAAATACAGGTTTTACAATGTTATCCAAGCCCCTCTTCACTGAAAGCCTAACATTGTTGTGCTACTTATCTAGAGAGTGGGAACCAGAAAACTGTAGATCGGAGAACCAATCTGGCACACTGCCCGTTTTTATAAATAAAGTTTTATTAAACACAGCTATGCATAGCTATGTCACATTTTTGTCTTTTTTTAGTTGTGGGTCATGGAGTTTGAACTCCGTCTGGGCAGTGTCCATGAGCTCTTCAGCTCAAGGCTACCACCCTACCCTTGAGCCAAGCTCCACTTGCCATTTTCTCGAGGTTAATTGGAGATAAGAGTCTCAGGTCCTTTTGTATCCGGGCTGGTTTTGAACTTTGATCCTCAGATATCAGCCTCCTGAGTAGCTAAGATTACAGGTGAGCCACAGAGCCCGGCTATAACAGCTTTTATGGTCACATTTGTATGGTTTTGACAGAGACTGTAATGTCTATGAAGTCTAAAATACTACTAGGTCTTTAGTAGGAGCCTTGAAAGTCCCTGCTGTACAAGGTACAAAGTAAGAAGGGCTCTTTCTATCCTTTCTATCCTCATCAACTAGAGGAGCTGAGAAACATGACTAATATTTAATAGCTTATAGAAAACCAAGTATAGAATAGTAGAATTAAAAAATAAAAAGGACTTGAAATGCCATCATAATAAACAGAATTTCCATGTGGGGGAGAGTAATGCTATCTGGACAAAACAGCACTACTGGGCCCTTAACTTGTCATCTAAGTTCCAATCGGGATGGTTTAAATACACACACACACACACACACACACACACACACACTTCTTGGTTTTCACCACAAAGTGTAACCAATGGTAATAGCCATAAAAAGCAATCTGCATTTCTTACTAGGAATTCCCTTTGAGTATGAAATATCCAGTGTGTGATATTCACTAGGCTATATTATTCCAGTACATCTTTAACATAGGAGATAAGGGCATCTGTGGAATGGAATCTGTCATCTGCAGTGATGTCTGTGGCAGCTGAAAGCATTTATAAATAGGCTTTGTCCACTCCAACAAGGTTCTTTACTGATGATTGAGTCTCCAAACAAATCTTGATGACAGGCACCAGACCAATGTCATCTTGGTCTTTCTTTAGCAAACTCATAGTAGAGGGAGAAGGAGGAAGGGAGGGAGGAAGAAAGGGGGAGCACCAAAAGACAAAAAATACCTCTAAAATTGTGGAGGTTAGTCTGTCAGACATTGCGTTTATTGACTTTTATATGAGTAGACTTAGGACTGCTGACCAGAGGAATCTTTGGACAGTCCTCTCCCTACTCTTTAACATTCTGTGCCTTTGAAAATTCTGCATTGTTTTGTATTCTTCCAGTTACAGTACAAACTTAAAATACACTGTTCTGGTATTCATTGATTCTCATTGAGAATCCTTTTTTAGCAGGTAACATTATAGCAGGTATCTGTCTTCACATGGAGCCCTTTGGGTCTTGTTGACTAGTTGAATCTAGGTATGAGTCTGTATATGAAATACAGTAATAAGGCAACTGGAAATGAGAATTTGGTTTCCATTTAAGGGATTATGGAATAGTTCTATTAAAACTAGAGAGAGAGATGAGATCTAAATACTTTGAGCATCAGAGATTCTAGCTTGCTCCCAAATATATTTTAACCATAAAAGCCAGAAAGAGAGGGGCTGTTCAAATGAATTAGAGGGGCTGTTCAAATGAATTTTGTTAGACCAACTGTACTACTTTACAGTGGCTCAAAATTATAACTTTATTCAAATAGAGTGCTTTGTTAATTATGAGGACATGATTACATGAAATTCCTGTAGATGGCTTTCAAACATAGTAGTTTAGGATGGTGGCTCTCTACATAGGTAACTTTTTAAATTCACTAGAATATTTTACCATCTTCCCTCTCTTCTACTCCCCCCCCCCCCGCTTCCTCTTGCTCACATCAGTATTGAGATTAGAACTCTGGGCCTAATGCTTGCTTTTTCTCAAATCTTGGAAACATTTTTATTTTGTTGTTATTTTTGGTAAGGCAAAGATTACTTCTGCAGAAGCATTTCCATTAGATATTTTTAGTTATTACAAGTTGGGTATGTTGGTGTCAGAAGATGAGTAAAAAAATTTTGGGTTGAGAGTTTAGCATGTTAGAACAACTTATTACACCTTTCTCAAATCCTAGGCATAAAAGAATGTATTTCTTACTGCTTTACTTTATATGTTCTTAGTTGAACTCATAATAGATATTTTATTTATGTATTTCAAGTTTAATTGTAAAATTATTGGCAAAGCAGAGGCTAGTTTTTATTAGAGAGTCTAGTTTTTATAAATATAATTTGATTTGATTTTTGTATTTGAATTATGTCAGTATTTTTTATCATTATGTGACTATAACCTTTTAAAATATCTATGGAAGTTACAATAAAACTAAGTCAGATTAATTTTTTTTTGCCAGTCCTGGCCTTGAGCTCAGGGCCTGAGCACTGTCCTTGGACTTTCTCAAGGCTAGAGCTCTACCACTTGAGCCTCAGCACCACTTCCGGCTTTTTTCTATGTATGTGGTACCGAGGAATCGAACCTGGGTCTTCGTGCATGCTAGGCAAGCACTCAACCATTAGGCCAAAACTCCTGGCCCAGATTAATATTTTAATAGGAGTAGATTCATGTTTTGAACTGCTTTCATTAAGAAAAAATATAAATTATATGTATGTTATATTTTTTTTGCCAATCCTGAGGCTTGACCTCAGGACCTGGGCACTGTCCTTGGACACTTTTTGCTCACTTCCAGCTTTTTCTCTGTATGTTGTTCCAGGGAATCAAACCTAGGGCTTCGTGTATGCCAGGCGAGCATGCTACTACTACGCCACACTCCTGGCCCCAAATTTTATATATTTTAAAACAATGGAAAGACATGTAGCTATTTGGCTATACAATGCAGGATTTTGTATCCTTATAAGCTTCATAGTATATTTGCCTCTTAATATCAGATACATCGCCATTGTAATTTTGACAGAGTTTAAATGATTTTTAGAGATTCATTAAATTTTTAGCAATATATATCATTTTTTGATATGATATTTTTCTGTTGTATTTTGGTACTATGATTAAACTCATGGCCTTGTGAATGCTAAGCATAGTACACACTAACAATGAGCTTCACCCCTACCATTTAGTATAGAGGCTAGTATTATAAAGAAGAAAATAAAACCCACTGTTGTCACACTGTTCGTTTTCTTTAAGTAGGCAGTATCTGAAACAGCATCATTTGCGGATAGCCTCCTCAGGGAAATCAACTGCAAGACGATCAGATTTGTCTTGGGTTTGCATCCTGCTTCTATTACCTTTCCGTAGGCCCTTTTCTGTCAGGTAATGTCATCATCACACAAAGTTTGGGTCCAGTTATAAGAAAGAGGTAAGTTGGTCTACAAGTGCCTGACTAGAATTCCTAGCATTGGGAATTCGTGATATTTAACTAGAAAAGGGAAGAGGTTCTCGAGAATTCATTTTTTTTTTACTTTCTCTGTACATATGTTAATAGCTTAGGGCTTTTTGTTAAGTACATTCATTGTAAATTTCATTAATGAAAAGAATTTATAACATTCTAGTCTGTATCAAGAAGTAGCACTTTTACTTTTCTGGATGAAGGTTTAGTTGGCTGTAGGGTCTAAAAAGGTAAGGAAGAAGAGGCCAGATCACACATGATATCCTGGAACCTTCAACTCCCCAGGATGGTGCAGCTGGCGACTGCTATATTTTCTGTACTCTTAGTGGGTTAAATTTGGCTTTGCAGAGTATTTTTAGGAGTAGATAAGACTATGTAAGTAGAACTTTTGCAGTTTTAGCCAAAGAAAACAGACTGTAGATTTGATGACTCTATTTGATTCATTAGTGCCGTATGTAGGGCCTTTTGATCTTCAGGATTCAGTAAACCAATGAATTCAAGTTTATCAGAACTTCATCACATGGGAAGTAATTTTAATTTGCCTGTAGTGTTGATACTAATGTAATTATCAACACCTGCATCTCATTGATGATAATCGTGTTGGGCTATATTAAATTTTAATGATAGGTAGAGACAACATTAAAAACAAACATTTAGATAACATTGGAAATACTCATATTTCTGAATTACAACCTATTTGATTTCTTAAAGAACACACACACACACACATACACATACATACATACATATACATACCCTCCTGAGAGCTGAATGAATGTGTGACTTAGCACTACGATGGCAGTCTAGCAAGCATGAGAACCTGAGTTCAAACCTAGTAACCTATGACTACAAATGAAATAAATAACTGAAAAGCTCCTACTGAGAGCAGGAGCTTTAGATGTATGTAGTGATTGTGTGTTATTTTTAAGGAAAAGGAGTAATTGATGATGCTACATGAGCAGGTGTTATATGGTAAAGTCTATTCATTCTTTTTTTGCCATATATTTTTATTGTAATTAATAGAAGAGTTACAAATCTATTCATTCTTAATTTGTTAAAGTAAAGGAGTTTCCATTAAGTCTAAGCTTTCATATCACCTCAGAATTCTTTTGTAATATATTTTATAAATTCAAAAACTACTGTAGAAAAAATATTTCAGCCATTAAGCAATCAGCATTCATTTATTTTGTCTTTTTATTCCTGAGACAAGCTAATTTATGACAAAAATGGGTCTTTAAAATTGAAGTTATTTGTCCAGAATAGTCATTGGAGTGCATTTTATTCTTGCATTGGTATGTCACAACAGCATAACTAAATATATGCTATTAAAAAGAGCAGAATTATGATATTAGTGTTTTAGTATTTTGTACAAGAAAAGCTTAGTCCAAATTAATGGGATTTCCCCAGGGAGTTTCACTTCATTTTCCCATGAACTCTCAATAACTATCTCTTGCCTACAGTGGTTTATATTTAGATCAGTTATCTTTTGTTAAAATTCTCCTCTTTGTTCTTCTGTTTGAAAGTGATCATTTCTGGAATGTCATATATATCAGGCATTGAATTGGGAATTTCTTCAGCTCCCAGTTTTAGAAGTTTATGTTTATAAGAAAACAAATTTTGAACTAATGTAAAAACAGTGGCTGTATTTCTTTGTGTGTGTGTGTGTGTGTGTGTGTGTGTGTGTGTGTGTCTGTGCACGCACGCGCGTGATACTGAATTTTTGAACTTCAGAGCTTGCGTTTGCTAGGCTGTGCTATTGGAGATCCCAGCTATTTTTGCCTTACTTGTTTTGTAATAGCATCTCATGTGTATGCTGAGTTGGATTGTTCCAGTCTTGTCATAGTGATGTATATGACCAACCAGATCCAGCTTTTTGTTGATTCAGGTCTCTTTTTTGGTGTGTGTGTTTTTCTGTTTTTGTTTTTGCCTAGGATGGCCTGAAACTACAATCATCCTGATTCTGTTGGCCAAGTAGTTATGATTTTCCATATTCCAATTTCACAGTTAATGATAGTAGTAGCCATTGTTTGCCATATATTTGCCATACATTCCCTGCATTGTTCACTTATCATGGATTCTCTTGGGTCACTTGAGAGATGATATGACTGAGGCAGGGAGAGATTTTTTTACCTACCTAAGGTCACATAACTAGAAAGTGGTTGAACTGGATCCATACCAGGTCTTCTGTTTCTTGAACCTGTGTTCCCAATCTGTCATTCTGTTCACTCCACCTCCCTGTTAAACTTAAGTTGCAAAATATTTCACATTTAAATTAGGTTGTAAGATCCATAGAAAAGTAAAACGTAACTGCTTCAAGATTGTTTGCCATCTTTTATAAACTCTCTGTCTATCCTAGAGCTGGTATCCACATTCACTTTCAGCTTCTTACTAATACATCTTAGAACGTACGCATATATACAACATGGTATCTTCTGTGTTCTCTCTTTTCCTTACTTATAGTAAAATGTTACTTAACCTCTAGTTATGAATAGGCACTTAAAGTTCATGTTAATGTTGTTACTTTTTAACATTATCTACCTGGATTTACATCAAAAAAAAGGAAGGAAGGGAGGAGGTGGAAGAAGAGGAGGGGGAGGTGGAGGAGGAGGAGAAAAAGGATGAGGAAGAGAAGAAGAAGGAGGAGAAGGAGGGAGAGGGAAAAGATCTTTTTCAGTCACTTGCCCTGTTTGCAGAATAGGAGTATGTGCTATGACTGATGGGGGGTGGGGGAGGGCAGGTCTTCCAGTTAAGGTAGTCATAAGATAAATAGATCTTGGAACCTTTATATAGTAATTTCTTAACTATGTGCTTTTATTAAACTCTATGGACTAGTTCAGGAAAGTTATTGAAGATTTTGATGTTATACTTCTGTTAGAAATACATTCTGGAATAACAAAGAAATGTTTTTCAAGATCTGGGTATGCTAGCTGAGTTAAGTGGTTGACATTTGATCTCTCTAGCAGTATGTCCTTATTGCACAGACGGTACTATCAGATGAAAGAGGCTATTTCTGAAACAGTTCGGGGTGGATGTTTGCTTCTGATTAGCGTGTGTGAGTGCGTGTGTGTGTGTGTGTGTGTGTGTGTGTGTGTGTGTGTGTGTGTGTGGTGAATGAGTAATTGCTAAGTCATGACCATGTGTTTGCTGTCATTTAAACTGCCAATCTAATCTAAATATGCATGTGGGTGCCCAAGTAGACTGCTTTCTTTTCAAGAGGCTCACTGCAACCACTCTGAATTCCTTACTGACACATGTGAACTTTGGGCCACTGTATTCCTGAAGGCCACTGTGTTTCCTTTTAAAAGAGGTGAGGATGATTTTTTTGCTTTCTATATTTCTTATTTTTAAAGGCCACAATAAATATACAATTTATTGTGAGCAGTAACTTCGTAGGGAAGGCAGCTTCTCAGAGAGTCTACAAGGCACTTGGGACAGGGAGGCTCTGAGAGTGATAGAACAAGTAAAAAGCAAACAGACTTTTATAGAAGAATTAATGGAAAAACTGAAGAAAATCTTACCAACTTTAGATAATGAAGTTGCATATTTCATTTTTAATCTGTTGAAGAAAAATTAGAGAAAACGTTTAAATATAGGAGGTATGATTTTATAATGCTTCATTATATAAATGCAGCCCTGATAGGGCTTCAAATTACTTCAAATTACTATTTTTCTCTTCTAACTTAAGAAGTTTGAAGAATTTACTCGTAGCTTTTATCTGTGGGTGAATTCTTAGAAATACGTTTTCTGTATTCATGAATGTATTATTCAATATTTTCTCTTATTTTCTTAGAGAAGCTAAGGCTTAGAACTCCCAAGTACTGTAGCAATATGACATAAATCTTTTAACTCAGAATTGTATAATTCTGTTCTTTTTTGTTTTGTAATTATATATCTTAGTATAGTTTGAAAAGGTATACATTCATATTGTATCCACTTACATGTGTTTAGGCATAAAGGAACACAGTGCAGACTAAACTTAATTGAACAGCTCTTGTCATCTGACCATTAATTATATTTGATGAAAATCAGTGATCGCTTAATTGTATGCTAAAATGTTTCGTTAATTTTTAAAAATTTGTAGCTGTAAATTCTTAAATGTATTTAACTTTTATTTAATACCTGTGAACCTTAACTTTTATTTAATATTCGTAAACCTATCTGAATGACTAGTATATGTGAAATGTAGTCTAAATGTAGTCAAAATTGAAAGAATATAGTATTTATTTGATTTTACTCAATTTTTCCACATGGGGAATAATATCTGTCATTTTTTATCCTAGAGAAATATGGTAGCTATTTTGTTTTATATTTGAAATATAAGAAAGCATTATCTGCTCATTCATCAGTGGAAATAAAAATTTCTTAAACTGTTACTCAAGAAATTTTGTCCTGTGGATCTCTGTAAATATAACCACAGTGTCCAAATAGTTATTATGTTTAATTTTTACGGGGAGGGTAAAATGTATTGTGTTTACTTAGTTGTCATAGTCATTTTTGAACACATTTCTAATTCCAGCCCAGAAAAGACAGAAGTTGATCCTAAGACATTCTTTTCATTCCATAATGAATTATATTGTATGTGATAATTAGTGGGGCCTTAGTATTCCTTCAAATCTCCCCTTTCCTCTTCTCTCTTCTCCTCTTCCCTTTCCTTCTCTCTTTTCCTACCATATTGCTCAGTCTATACTTAGAGAATTTAAAAGTATGTTGCTTATGAGGAAATGTATAAGAATCATACTTCCAGTACTTCCAGTTTTCCTTCATATGCTTCATTTATAAGAAAGCATCATTTTGTGGACTAATTTAACTTTCAGGTTTCCAATTACCAGCTGGAAGAGATGGTATGGTCTGGTCACATTTGTCATAGATCATAAGGTAAAAGCCAGCCAATTTCTTGATAATGTTTAAGTAGAAAAAAGGTTTGCGTCTTCAACTTGCTTTTTAGCACTTGGTCTTTTATGTGTAATAGATAAAAAAGATAATAACTAGCTTTCACTATGTCAGAAGAAATTTTTCAGGCATATTATAAATGACATATTTTGAATTTTTAGAGTATCATACACACACTCAAAATGTCTGTATATGTGCCTATTGTAAGGTTTGTAGAGGCAAACTTTTCCTGAATAATGATTTTACCAGTAGGAAGTGCAAAGATTAAATGTGAAGATTAAAAGCAAGTTTAGGCTTTTAAGCCATTCTGGCGATATTGAAATTGAGTGTGTCTCTGAGGACTGATTCAGAAGAATTTCCAAACCATCCCCTAAGAAAGCAGTAAATCATTGGTGCTATTGCTTTAATTGAACACTGGGTAGCTTGGGCTCTCATTAAATTGTCTGCAAGGAAAAGAAAATTGAGGAGAGTGAGAAAGAGGCCAAGGAGAAGACCTTTAGCCCATGCTGTCCTAAGCTACCAGTATCAAAGAACATCTTTGAGCTAATTTCAGTCCCATTAAAAAAAAAACTATTTAGTGATTAGTAATCAGTGCATAAGAGCAGAAAGCTAAGTGAATAACAAACTTAAATACTGAAGTCATTGGGATAGCAGCCCAAAACTGTTAAAAAAATTTCTTAAATGACAAAAAATAGCCTGAAGAGACAAGAAGTGTTAGTTAAATTCATAGTCAATATTCCATATTCATTGTCAGAAAATATCATTTAGTTATCTTCAGAAAATAAGAGATGCTTCTTGAATTTTGTACCTGCTTCACTTTGTTTTACATTGTGTCTGTTTGTTTGAAATTTATGGTTGACTGCATTTCCTGGTAGGAGTCTTGATGCCTGTATAAAGATAGCTGCATTTTTAAAAGTAGAATTATGAGTATTGAAACTTCTCCATCAAGATCTACTTGTTAAGACTATTAAGCCAGGAGGGAGGGAGGGAGGGAGGGAGAGAGAGAGAGATTTAAATGGCAGATGGTTGAGAATTAGATGCTATCATGTTCCTTTTTCTTGTTTTTAAATTAAAAGGCTAAAGTTCATAATTCTTAAATATTTCCCCTTTAAGGAAAATCAATAGAAAATAAAAACACAGCAGTATGTAAGTCTGTGTTATAAACTATTGTGTCCTGGTATAACGCCCGAGCTAGTACTTTACATTTGTTTTCAGCATTTGAGAAAATTCAAGATGCTGCAACCCTTGTCTTTATTCTAAACTATTACTTCCCTGACCCTGACAATGATGGTGTGCATTTGAGTGACATTGTTAGCCATCTTAATTCTGTTTTACTGTCTAACCCCCCAAACCCAGATGTGTGGTTTAGAGTTGTGATTTCATTGTGCTTCTTCAAGTTAGAAAATTTTTATCAACGGAGGGTACTTGCTTTTCAGTATCCAGGCTGTGAGAACTAGAGGTGTCATTCATTTGGAGGGAGCAGATGTTAAAGGTTCTTGCCCCTGCCTCCCTAATCCTAAACACCCTTGAAGAAGAGAAATGTTCTCTTCCCCAAATAGGCATCTTTCCGATGGTGAGAAAAGGCGGTAAAAGGCAGTAAATCTGCCTTCTCATTATGAAGTACAACAATAGATTGATTTATGAAGAAAAGCAACTGTTTGCCTTATAGAAGATGTGTGCATGGAAATGCAGGTTCTTTTGGAGCCTGGTAAGCAGTAGTATTGCTCTGATCTTGATAGGAATCTAAAATTACTAATACACAGTGTTATCTTGAACACTACATTTTTTAGAGTTACATTGACAACAAAATAATCTATCCATAATGTTTTCACAGGAGAAAATTATATTAGGTGTGTCAGGATTTGTTGATTTTTATTAAGATAGAGAGGGCTTTAAAAATCTTATTTTTATTACCTGCTTGTTACCACTTGTCATTTTAAATAGCATCAACAGTAAGCAAGCATATCTAGGTGTTTAGCTGTTTATAAATGGTTTTACTTCATACTCTATATTTTTTTCATAGACACTATAAACAGAGAGTCACAGCTAAAGCCATAATGAAGATAATTTTAAGTTTCTGGGAATGTTTTATAAAGTATTTTGTGTTGTTTGTGTTTGTAGGAAGTCTGTGTGCACTTTAAAATCTTTAAAGCGCAATTGTGACCTCTTAATGTGATACTTGTTAAGCATTTGTATTTGGCTTAAAAAATACACCTTTTCAGCACCTTCAGTTTTGAGCATTAGTTATGAAATGTGAGTCCAGATTGCTTCCAAGCAAATTGCAATGATAGTTATATATACTTAGTAAATATAAGTACCAAATTTGGAATCTATGTGTAACCACTAAGATTTGAACAAGTAAATTATAGAATTAAACTATTGATTAGCAGTAGGATTGATACTGAAACTCATCTCTAAATAATAAATACATAATACCTTATGTATTTATAAATACACATTCCATACATTGTGCAGTTCTAGTAGAAGTCACTATAATAACAAAGCACATACTAAGCTAAATCTTTAAAAGGAGAGGCAGAATAAAATATAAATACAGGTTCTATTATCGTCTTCTGTCCTTATAGATGATATCTTATACACATCTGTGTACATATGTATATATGTGTATACTCACACACAGGGATCTTTGTAAAAGTTCCCTAATCTGAATAGAGGAAAGGGCTCAAGTATGTTACCTGGGAAATGCACTGTTATTTAGGAAAATATAAGACTTACAAAGCAACAATCCCTGCAACTATCAATAATCTTTGTTGTATGAATTTGGTTAGAAAATGCCATTTTTGACATAGCAACTATCTGTTCATTTAAAATAAATTTTTTTTTCTTTGGCTAAATTATAGTTTTGTAGAAGTCAAAGGACTATGAAAATAAATAATATTTTAGAAATAAAAGAAGCCTTTGATGTCACTGTGATGATGGTAAAGACCAAGCTTCATATTTAGTGGGGAAATTCTGTAAGACAGAGCAAAGATTAAAATGTATAGATTGCTTGACACTTGTTTAAGTCCATAAAACTTCTGCTGTAGGCTCAAATACATTAACATTTTAAAAGCAAGTTCTGTGTATGTATGTGTGCACACGCATGTGAGTTGCACATGCACACAGAGTGCTGATTGTAGAACTTGAACTCAGGGCTTGGGCACTGTCTCTCAGCTTTATAGCTCAATGTTAGTGGTGCTCTACCACTTTTGGCTTTTTGGAGGTTAATTAGAGATAAGAGTCTAATGGACTTTCTTGCCTGGGATGGCTTCAAATCATGATTTGCAAATCTCAGTCTCCTGAGTAGCCAGGATTACAAGCGTGAGCCATTGGGGCCTGGCTGGCAAAATTTTTTAGGTCTAAATTTATTGAGAAATTGCAAGTCAATGCCTTGTCAGGATGAACTCTTCAGCTATAGCTGCGCTTTGGGTAGTGCATTTCAATTCATTAATTTCCTGAATCAATTCAAGTTAGTTTACTGTAATACTTCATTATTTATAAATGTATAATGCTAATTCAAAATTGGGAGCTATGGCCAAGTAGCACATCGTTTTTAGGTCTTTAATTCATTATTGCCTTTATAAATATAGAGATTACACCAGTGTTTTGTTTTTTAAAAAAACAACTATTCCTGGTTTTTCGTGTTTTGCACAAGTGCATTATTTTACAGCTAAATGAAGAGAGTTATGACAGGGATTGCCAGAAGTGATGAGCAGCTGTGCTTTGATACCCACTGCTTGGATCCAGTAACAGTTTGTGGCAAGTCTATCATGGAATTTGTTTCCCTTTCCTAAAGTTGAAACTCCTCTCACTTATAATTTTGTTTCTTCTGTATACCTCAGCTGAGGGAGAGACAAGCAGACAGTAAGTGATAAGTCTCTTGCCTCACAACTAAGTGGTATAATTTTATGGCCAGCTGTGAAACTCTTACTTCTGTGCACATAATCTTTGCTCAAATATTTTTAGGTGGTATAACTAAATGGTGTCTTCTCAGATGATTCTGCATGCCTAAAACTTTTGACTAGTAAGGATTCTCAAGCCAGTAAGATTTTAGAACACAACTGGTACATATACCATCCTGCAACAGCTGGAGTTTTTTCATCAAGCACATGTTCTGACTACAGTAGACAGTAATAGCCTTCAAAGTAGTGCTGGTGATGAGAGAGAAAAGACTCCAGGCTTTCCTGTTTAAAAGAGAGGAAGCTTGAAGATTATAGCCATCTCTAAGTGTGGACAGGGGTCTTTTGGAAAGATTTATAGACCCTTGTTTCCCAAGGCCATTTAATTTCCTAATAAGATTTTGTGTTCTCAGACAGGAAGTGATAAGTCCAGAGGACACCAACATTTAATAATAATAATGAAAACATTAGTAATACTGATGAAAACAAATACAATTTAAAAGCAGGATTATGTCAACAGAAAGCCAGTTACTTTGGCATCTAGGAAAATGTTTGTTTGCAGTAGTATTAAAATACAACAGAAATAAAAACTTTCTCTGTGTAGGTAATAGTGTAGTTGAGAAAATAATTCTTAGTCAATGGCTCTATTTCTAGAAGTTGACAGATATAATAATACTTTTGATCATATAACAGCTCAAGAGACAAAACATTGTTCTCATTCACCTCAAGCTCACTTAAATTGTCCTTACACAAATGGAAAGAGTCTGTCAAAAATGCATTGTAGAATCTTGCCCTTATCCATGGTCATAAAGCTTAGTTTTACCTTGTTTTGAAAGAAAATTCAGCTAATGTATATTGTTACAGTTTTTCAATTATTTTCTTATGTGTTGCCGGATTTTGTGTTGTCTAGTTGAGAAGCAAAGACAAATCACCTTTGAAGGCCAATGGATCATTGTACTGTGTTGTCATGGACCTTCTTAATCAGAACAGGAGGGTGTCAGGAGCCTGTGGACAGTTCAGAGGAGAAATTACCCTTCTTCCCCTTACACATCTTATTGAACTCATGAGGTTCCTAGGTAGGACCAGTGGTAATATTGATTGGATAAATGTTAGAAGAGATCAATTCAGGCACAAGAAGCCCCTGGGATGGAGTGTTTTGTTTTACCCTGTGTTTGCTTTGAGGGTAGATTACAAGATTTCCCTGGTGAACAGAGATTCACGATGTCTTTCACAGTGACATCGAAAACTCTGTTCCCTGACATTCATGTTTCAAAAGGATATTATCTTATTCAGCACTACTTTAAATTAATTGAGCTTTTCCACAATTAGGAGGTATAAAAGCAAGAGCAATCTATGAGAAGTCTTCAGGAAGCTTGATTCTAATCCACATAAATATCACCTAATCTTAACTGTGCTGCAGTTTCCTCTGCAACATGACAGTAAAAAAAATGTTGCCATTGTCAACTTGAGTTCTGATCACAAAATCTATGCCTTGGGCAGCTTCAGCAACAGGAATGTATTTCTTCCAGGACTCAGGGCTGAAAGTCTCAAATCAAAGAGCTTGGTTCTAATATGGCCGCCTTCTTGTTGGGCTCTCACATTCTAAGAGAGAAACGGGAAGTTTTTCTGGTATTTCTTTTTATATGGACTCGAATACCATCATGGAAGCCTATACTCTTGACTTCACTTAGACCTAATTACTTCCCAAAGATTTTCTGTTCAAACTCTGTTACATTGGGAGTTAGGTTTCCAACAGATTAATTTTAAGGGAGGGTGACACAATTTATTCCATAACACCTAACTGTTTCATATAAAGCAAAAGAAATACAAATATGAATATAAACGATGCATTAAGTGGTTAAAGTTACCAATGGGCTAAATCTTACTTCCATGTACTTTTCTGTATAATAAGGTTTTGATCCTTATTTGAAACAGTTATTAATGTAAACCTAGATGAATAGAAACCTTCTATTTCTAGCAGTTTTACAATTAATTCTTTTATTAATTTTGTTAGGTTAACCTAAAGCTTTTTCTCTTACTACTTTTCAAAACTTATTTCTTTGCTTACCTTTGGCCTTATCCGCTGTCTCATAATGTGAAGTCATGAGAATTACAAGTTTTACTTATGTAATGGAGAACATTTCCCATAGTTATTTACCGTAGATGTAATGGTATTTTTTTAATTAAATATGTACTTCAAAATTAACTGATTTTCAATTTCTTATAGGTTTCTTATAGAGCAACTAAATACTCCTTTAAGTGAATTTTATATGAAGTTATAATATCAAGTCTCTTCTTAATGAAAGGACTACACTGATAGGAATACGGTATTTAAATCAGTATCGATAAAAAATGAAGAGAATACAGTATTTCACTTTGTTATCTGATATATTGGATAAATGTGTTATTTGGTTATTTGACATTGGATAGGGAAGGGAGGAAAACAAGATGAGGGGTAGGAGTGGGAGGGAGGGAAATGGGGACCAAGACATGAGAAAGGGTATCAGTGTATGTGAAGTAATGCACCTTCTATCTGGTGAATATAATGTAACCCTTCTATTAATTACAATAAAAATATATGAAGAAATATATGGGAAAAAAAGAAATAGGAAAGGGAAGGGGGAAAAAAGATGATTGGGAGGGGTTCAGGGGAGCGAAATGAGGACAAAATGTAATGCACCCACTACCTGGTGAATGTAACTGTAACCCCTCTATACATGACCTCAATAATAGAAAATAAATGAAAAAAAATGAACAGAGAAGTACTGTGTAGTATGGTCACCTGTGTTTTTTTCCTTGGTTAGGGTTATCTACATGTTCCTTCTGGATATATATGTACAATGAGGAGATAATCTTTATTGCAGGCCACATTGCAGGTGTTCATTTTCTATGTGGGGTAAAATGTTCTGTAAAAACTTAGGAATGTATCTGAAGTAATTTCAGTTTGACTAGTTTTATTCTTTTCTTTCCCTTTTTGCTGAAGAAAGATATACTTCTACTTCTGTCCCCTATCCTTTTCATATACTTTGATTGCTTTGAAGATCAAGGTGAAATTCTCTTCATAACTCTAGTTATCTGTTAGAAAAGACTTCTGATTTGTCTGTGTCTAGTATAAGGAACTATGGTGGATTTTGCATGCCCTTGCTTGGGATCTACCTTGACAGCTGAATTCTAGGAGTTGTAAACATGTAATTTTTCTTACTTGTCTGGACAAAAATAAACCTGTAGAAAATCCATTCCAATGGATTTTGCATAGCCATTCTATATTGAAGATTGCACTGGAAATCTTGGTAGGCCCATTGTTTTTATCGTAAGGTTATATCTTATTTTTTTGCAATAGAGACCTGTGTGTGTGTGTGTGTTTGTGTGTGTGTGTGCGTGCACGTGTGTGTGCGTGCACATGCATGTACATGTGCACATGCGTGTGTGTGCCTTGTCTAGGGCTTGACCTTAGGGCCTGGCTGTTTTCCCTGAGCTTTTGTCCTCAAAGTTATTGCTTTACCACTTGAGCTACAGCTTCACTTCCAGCTTTTTGGTGGTTAATTGGAGATCAGGGTCTCACAGACTTTCCTGGCTGACTTGGAACTGCCATCCTCAGCTCTCAACCTGTCATAGAGATCCTGCACCATTAGGTGCACACATCATAAACACTGAATAAGGATTTTTCTTTGGTTGTTTTATTTTCTTTACTATTTGTCCATTTTCTGCTAATTAGAAACTGTGGGATTACTTAACTTTATTCATAAGTAAGAAGCTAAAAAGGCCACCTCTGGCTTTGGTCCTGGTGTCAGCCTGATGCTTGATGGGTCAAGTTCAGTGGGGCAGTTGGTGAGGCAGCCACTGTCCTCTCTTGTCAGCCTAGTTGATATAACCTTTAGTCAGGAATTCTGGCAAAGTGGCTTCTTTGGGTCCAGCACAATGTGTGCTGCTGCTCAGGTAGGTAGCATGTGGATTAGTAGAGCTCTTTACTCACTGTAAGGAACCCTCTTTTTTCCTTGGCTCCCAAATGGTTTCCAGAGCAATCGAAATAATACCATTTGCAGGCAGACACTTTTCATGGCTGAAAAGAGCAGCCTGGAGAGGAAAAGGAGTGCTCTTTGGGCTCTGGGAGAACTGTTTTACAGCTGGGCACCACACATAAGTGCCAACTGAATGCCCTTTCAGTTGTGTAACTCGCCACTGGGGCTCCACCATGGAAGAGGCACTCAACAAGAATGAAGAGTACCTCACACAGGCATTTGTACTTGTAAACCAACTCTTCTTTGTGAACTGCAAACAGCAATGTGTAGGACATTGTATTACAGTTTCCAAGTAAATCCTCCAGTGATGAAGGGTTGGTGGGCCGTCTGCTTCTCATTAGAGATCCTGTCTGGCTCTTTTCCTAGAGACTGAGTGGTAGATTGCTGACACCTGTTTTCCCATCCAGACGGAGGATGTGAAGTGTGCATTAGGAATGCTCAAAAGTGCTTCCTTGTGTCCATGCCATGGAGTTTGGCACTACTTAGAGAGTGAGTCCATTGCTGGGAAGGGAGACGTGAACATCAGTGTGGAAAACAGCCGTTATAAACTGAGACTCAGATCTCATGCAGTAGCCTTTGATTGTGCTTGTTGTTCATTCTTCAGCTTTATTGCTCATTGAACAAAGAAGAAAGAACATGTGTGCTCTACCTGGGAAGCCCTCACATATGTCTCAAATAACCTGAGTATTGCTTGAGACAATGAGCACATCTAAAAAATGGGGTTCAGGAGAAATTGTCCACTCTTACACCTAAAGATACTAATATTATTAAGTTATTTAAAAGTAATGTTTCCCTTTAAGTGTGTAAAATACATTTCTGTGAGTGTCAGGGTGCCATTATTTATGTATGCACACATTTGTCCATTTAACCGCTATGAAGTCTCTCATAAAAACTATGGCATTGCAAGAGCCATAGCTCTTAGCCATGGCTAATATCCATAATCCTAGCTACTCAGGAGACTGAAAAGTCCATGAGACATTTTAATCTCCAATTAACCACCCAAAAGCCAGAAATAGATTGTGGTTCAAGTGGTATAGCACTAGCCTTGTGTTAAGAAGCTAAGGGACAGCACCCAGGACCTAAGTTCAAGCTCCAGTACCTGCTCAAAAACACTGTGGTATACAACAGAGGGCCCAGTGTTCTTCCTATAGTCACAGATTCAGAATATCTTCTGTTTACAGTTATGAAAAGGTCAACCAAAAAAACCCACCACTTTTTGAAGTGCTAGCTGTTTAGATTTCATCCAGAGATGTCTAATAAGGAAGCAGGTGATGCCCCTGCTGTGTTTTCAGGAGATTTTCAAGGAGAGATGTTTGGAAGGGTCCAAGAATGGATGTAGAATGTATTCTCAACATTAAAGGATATCATAAAGCCTGATATCCATAGGCTTCAAAATTAAAGGATATTTTTTAAATGGAGGAGGTACGATAGGAAAGGGGGGGAAAAGATGAGGGGGTGGGGGGAGGGAAGTGGGGACAAAACCATGAGAAGGGGTATCAATATTTTTGAAGTATATCTGGCGAATATAATGTAACCCTTCTATTAATTACAATAAAAAACAATAAAAATGGAGGAAGTGAATATAATCAAACTATATTAAGTGAATGTATGGAAATATCATCATGAAACCTCTGACTTTGTACCATTCAATTTATGACAATAAAAAAGTAGTAGCCAAAAAAAAAGTAGTAGCAACATTTCTTCTAACTGTGAGATTTGGCTGGGTCTGGTGAACATTGGCTTCATTTGTGAACTGTGGGTGAGTAGGGTTATGTCTGGGTCATGGCCTTGGACCAGAGTGAAATTAACTGGCTCATAATGTGATTGAACTAATGACCTTGGCCTCATTACTACTGTGTTTTAACCAGTGAAATCAATCAGCTATTGCAGAAAGAGTAATCAAGGTATCTCTGAGAAAGATGAGCATAGCAATAATTAGGGGTGTAACTGAAGCCAGGTACTTCCTTTCGTCCAACACCATCTGGGCTTTTGTTTTTACATATTTTGCGTTTCCCTACTTATTTCTACATCTAATAAAAATAAAGTAGTTAAAACCAAAAGGACATCATGACTCTCCTGTATGGATATTCTGACACAATGAAATGTGTAGTCAGTTTTCTTACCCAGCATTAGACTTTCTTTTTTAGACGCTGCTTTGAAGAATAATACTGTTTTCTATTTTCCATGTGCAGTGCCCCATAAATTTACTGATGATGCCTTTCTCTTCTTCTCTAAAGTCGGAACAACCCAGTCCTGCCAGTTCCAGTTCCAGTTCCAGCTCCAGCTTCACACCGTCCCAGACCAGGCAACAAGGTATCAACAACTCCAAGGCAAACTATGAGACATTTTTCTCATAAAGCATCTTAATAAGTTGATTTATGACCTATCTTCCACAGTTATATTATTTGAATGTTAACTTGGTTTTTATGCACTTGTATTTATTTCCCATAGGAATGTATGTGAACATTGTTCTGATATATGAAGCCAGACTCTAGAAACTTCCTCCCTTTCTAGTCCCTGCCATCAGATTCCCATTTGATAGGACTATAGACACAGCCTCTTCTAGGGAATTCCCAGATACAACAGTACACCCTGGACTTGAGAGGTTTTGACATAAAGAAATAGGCTTATAATGTAACCCTTCTATTAATTACAATAAAAAATTAAATAAAAAGAAATAGATTTGCATTCTTCCTCTTTAGACGCCTTTCATTTTATTTTTTAAATCTCAACAGTAATAAACTCTTTTAAAGCAAAATGTTCATTTACTGTGTCTTAACTAAATTTCCTATATGCCCAACCAAGTGTTAGCTACAACTTTGAATAATGATAAATAAACTGAAAAATATTAATGTGTATGTGTATTTAGTGTATTTTCTACATGTATATGAAAATGTTCAAATGTACGCTTTTTAAAATTTTACATGAAAAATATTATGAAGGGATAATTAATTTTTTAGCATACTATTAAACATCTCTTTTTTTCCATGGACCACATTGAATTCCTAATGTCTTTGTGTGTCTTGAAAGGGATTAAATTGCTGTGCATATTTGGACTAAGGCTAAGCTTTGGAGCAGGCGGGTGGGGGATGTGTGTGTGGAGACAGTGATAGTTTTGACTATTCAGAGCTCTTGTTCCATTGAGTTTCAAAGACAAGCTCATTATAAAAGCAGAGTAATTTGGGTTCTACAAAATGTGAAGCTGCAGGCAGTTGATATATATCTTAGAAGTGATTTAGTGATAGTTGAGATATTCCCACCATTCTGGCTAAGCCAGAATGAAAGTGTCTCACCTTCTTGATTGCCTTTAAAATTCTTCTTCTAAAATTTGAAGTATTTTTCTTGTCTTCATCACACCTAGAATAGTAAAATAAAAGAAGCTACATTAATGAAAGTGAATGTACATGTGTGTTTCACATTTTTGCTTTGTCTTAGAAAAAATGAGTTATAATTCAGTTTTTTTCTTCCAACTAATACTGGATTCGGTCTTGAATTTTCTAGGCATTTGATTTATTACATGGTCCTATTTGTGTTAATTCATGTTGGTATTCTGCCAGGAATTTCTTAAAAAGTAAAATGAAAATTGGCTGCATAAAATTGTTGCAACAAGACCTTCTGTCCAAAATCAATAGGAAGATCAGAGATAGGGACATTGCACCCTGGAATTGAAATACTTTATAATCCGAACTTGACTGAAATGCTTGCTTGACCTGAAATTGACCTTGAAATAAAAGGAGCAACTAAACCTTCATAGATCAAAAACTACCACACAAAGCCTTCATTGCCAAGGACAAGTTATAGCCACAGTGATTTATTAATCTCAACTTTTCAATACATGGATTAACAACAAAACAGCCAATTTACTAATAGATCTTTCTGTTTCTTTTTAGGTATAATTTTTCTTAGGGAAGAAATGTACACAGAAAAAGTTTCCAGAAAATAGAGTTGTGGGTTTTGGTTTTGTTTTGTTTGTTTGTTTTTTGTTTGTTTGTTTTTTTGTCAGTATTGGGGCTTGAACTCAGGGCCTGGGCACTGTCGTGAGCTTTCTCTAGGCTAGCACTCTACCTCTTGAGCCATAATACAATACCACTTCTGGCCTTTTCTGAGTACGCAGTACCAAGAATCGAACCCAGGGCTTTGTGCATGCTAACAAGCACTCTACCACTAGTCCACCTCCTGCCCCCTAAAGATTCTTTAATGAACATTTGGTTATTAAATTAATAGTGGCTGGGCCAGTAATGCTATCAGCTCAGAGGCTGAGACCTGAAGCTGGATAGGAAACTAGTCCTGGAAGGAAAGTCTGTAAGACTTTTATCTCAAATTAATAGCCAAGATTCCACAGTTGAAGCTGTGATTCAAGTGTTAGAGGACCAACCTTGAGCAAAATAGCTAAGTGACAGTGTCCAGGCCCTGTATTCAACTCCCAATACTAGGACAAGGAAACAACAATAGTGTTTTTATTATTATGGAAACAATAGTGTTTAGATAAAGGATGTATTCCAGAGACTGTACCAAATTGTGTTGCAAAAATGTGCAACTAGGGTAAGGATTATTCTCAAGCAGTATTCAGTGCAGATTCAGTAAGTGAGCTTGAAGTAATATCTTTGATTTCCTGTGCTTCCCTGTCATTATGCAGGTCCTCTAAGGTCTATAATGAAAGATTTGCATTCTGATGACAACGAAGAAGAATCAGATGAGGCAGAGGATAATGACAATGACTCTGAAATGGAAAGACCTGTGAATAGAGGGGGAAGTCGGAGTCGCAGGTAAATGTCTTGGAGAGAGGTTCTGACATCCTTGTATAATCACAGAGGCGTGCCACATCAGAAGCAAAAGTGAAATTGGGGTGTCTTGGCATGCTTACATTCACCTTTAAAGGAAACTGTATTTCCCTTTTTAAGAAAGAGGAAGTTTTTTTTTCCTTCCAAAATTTTTATAGAAAAGGCCAGATTAGAAGTCTTTGTTATTTGCAAATACATTCCATGTGACATGTTCATTTGGAGAGTTTGGATAGGACTGGCACTGGAGGTCATCTCAGAATGTGAAGAAACATGCTTGTTGTTTGTAGCTAGAAATGCATAATCAGCCCCAGTGAATTATATGTGCGTCCTAATTAAACTAGGATCACCTGTGTGTGTTTTCTAGAAAATACATTCCTTTTAAGTGTGCTGACAATTAGGTTTCTTAAGTAGCTTTAATGCTGTGAGGCATAATTTCACATTATAAGATGGTAATTCATGTCACTTATAATTAATAGTCAACTTGAAATTGCCTTGAGGATTTCATTTCTTTTATCATGAGCAAAACAAATAGGCGTGCTTAATTTAATGTGTTTTAAGTAGAAAAATGTGAATCTACTTGAATTTAAAATCCAATTACATTTATAACATATTATAATAAATCTTTCCCATTATCTATTACTGTGTAGATTGCCCTGGAATACTTAAAATAATGGCACTTTTAACCCAAATTGGACATACTCCTTTCTTTCTTAATTGATAATTCCTCAGTGTCATGTGTGAAAGTCCTCCATAAAGTCCTTTTCAGATTCCTCAGTAACTCTATCTTATGGCTGTAGTCCTTTTACAGAACTATAGCCCAGCCTGCCGCTGACAAACAGCAACTGATAGGGCAAAAGGACCTAGAAATGGACTGCAACAGAGAGTTAAGGACTTTGTTAAATCAACAAACACCTTGATATCACTGGCTGCTCTCCAATTTAGCTGGTGAACACACACACATGCACGCACACGCACACACACAGAGTCCATTTTCCCAAATTATTGTATAGAAGACCTTAGATGTTCTATGATTAGCTGTTGTCTACCCTCCTCTCCACCATTCCAAGTCAGTTAGTATGGGTCAGGTCATACATGTTTTATCTTTAGTCTAGTGTAGACATATTGTTGTGGACACTTCATTTTCCCTGCCTGACATATGTTGTGAGCTGAGCACAGAAGCACCATGTAGCATTTGATCTTCCAGGCACTTGTGAGGCCTCAACTATTTAATCAGTTTAAATACTCAGCCTTCCACTTCAGTCAAGAAGCATTTGAAAGCAGCGCTTCAACTGAACACTTCATTAATGTAATTTAGTTAAGAAAAACAAGTTCCAGCCGTTTTTTTTTTTCCTGAAGGAATGCCACAATATATCCTATTCATTCCCTATCTTGTATCTTATCTATCTGAATATGTAATAGAGCTAGCATATGATTGCCTATTCATAGTGAAAGAAACCCATTTTCTTTCTCTGAGAAGAATATTATATTAGGCTACTGTATAACCAGCAAGAAGGAGCAAACAGGAAGGGGAAGGTATACATCAAGCAGAATGGAAAAAAGCAGCATCTCCTCTCTAGTTAGAAGAAAAGTTGACATTATTCTGCAGAGGAAAACAAGTAGAGGAGGAGGTGATCTTTTTATTGTCCTTAGTTGTTCAAAGGTATTTTATTAGGTTTTTTTATGTTTTGTTTTTTATTTTTGCCATCCTGGGGCTTGAACTCAGGGCCTGAGCACTGTCCTTGGGCTTTATCAAGGCTAGTGCTCTATCACTTGAGCCACAGACCACTTCCAGCCTTTTTCTATGTATGTGGTACTGAGGAATCCAACCCTGGTCTTTGTGTATCCTAGGTAAGCACTCTACCACTCGATCAAACTCCCGGCCCCTATTTTATTGGTTTTGAACATAGTTATCCTGAACATAGTAAAGGGGCTTTTGTATTTTTTTTTTGCACTGCTGGAGTATAGTCCCAATGAAGTTACAGTCTATCAGTGTTTAGAACAAGAGATGGTCTTGAATCATGACACAGTAGAAATGATTAGTTGAAGTTCTGGAATGTTGGGAATAACACATCTTGAATGTTTGAATGTTGTTACCTCCACTTTTACTTCTGTGAGTCTTGGTGAGTGACTAGGTCTCAGTGTATTGCTCACCAGCAGGAAATCACTAAAAGAGAAATAGTAGGTGAAGCACTGAGCATAGATCCAGATATAAAGTAAGCATTGGTATATGTTAGTGATTATGAGTTACAGCTAACCTTTCCATGACTGTTGCTTGGATTCCTTGCTTGGGGGTGGGAGGGTGGGATCCATGGATATTTCAGGTCTCTTGTTTGTAGTGATGCCCATGACTTGTCTCTGTTTCTCTTCAGAGTTAGCTTGAGTGATGGCAGTGACAGTGAGAGCAGTTCTGCCTCTTCGCCCCTCCATCATGAACCTCCACCACCATTATTAAAAACCAACACCAACCAGGTAAATTGTGCAGTTTATACTTCTCAAGACGCTGCAGAATTCAATATAATCCATTGTCACACAGCACACAAACTTTTTGCCTCCCAATTTAAAATAATGCCTGGAGATGCTAAATAAGTGGGAATCCAAAAATCTTAGGCATAAACACATAGGGTAAAAGAACTTCTGCTGTCCAGAGAAATAACTAGGCACCATTGGATGATGAATTAGAAAAGTGCAGGAAGGGATTGTGATGGAAATGCTGTCCATACACTCCTGGTTTCTGTGTGTTCTATCCCTCAGCAGTAAGTGAGTGACTTCATTAGAAACAATATAATGTGTGAGTTACTTTAAAAGCTGGCTCTTACCCAGTGCTAGTGGCTCATGCTTGCAATCCTAGTTGTTCGGGAGGCTGAGATCTGAGGATCATGGTTCAAAGCCAGCCTGGGCATGAAAGTCTGTGAGACTTTTTTTTCAGTTTCTTTATTTTTTAATTTTTATTGTCAGGATAATGTATAGAGGGGTTACAGTTACATTGGTCAGGTAGCAGGTGTATTACTTCTCACACATTGATATCCCTTCTCATGTTTTTGTCCCCATTTCCCTCCCCCTACCCCCTCCCAATCATCTTATTTTCTCCCCTTCCCTTTCCTATTTCAAATAAACATATATATTATATACCAGGTAACAAAGTCAGAAATTAACCATAAGGGCAAGAAAAGAGAAGAGAAATAACATAGTACATTAAGAACAACACACAAGATAAAGCTCTAGTTTCCATATCCTAGAGATCCTTGCATTTAATCTCATCCTATATGGCCTTATGTACCTAGGTTTTGCACTATTATAATCCTCTACTAGGAGAGTCCTAGATATGAATTATTACAAGTGAGGGAAACCATTGAGTCTATGTTCCTTTGGGTCTGGCTTACTTCATTTAATATGTTTCTTTCCATTTCCTTATGAATGAGGTGATGTCATTCTTTCTGATGGCAGCATAGAATTCCATTATGTATAAATACCACATCTTTTTGATCCAGTCAAATCCATGAGACTCTTATCTCCAGTTTACCAGAAAACTGGGAATGGCACTGTGGCTGTATGTGGTAGAGGACTATCCTTAAGTGAAAAAGCTCAGGGACAGTGCAGGCCCTGAGTTCAAGCCCCACAAACTACCCCAAATTTTTCTTTTGGCTCTTTCTTTGCTTTACTATTGGTATTTTGCTAATGGAAAGCTAACTGAAACAATACTAACATTTACCTTAAAAGTTACTGGAAAGATAAACATATATGTAGATATGATGAGGCAACACAAAGGATCTCCTTATGTTTATTAATATAGATATTCAACCTCAGTTTTTTTATCCCAGAAAAAAGCATCATCAGTGGGATTGTAAGGAATAGTTAATAAAGCAGAAAATGGGGCTGGGAGTTTGGCCTAGTGGTAGAGTGCTTGCCTAGCATGCATGAAGACCCAGGTTCGATCCTTGGTACCCCACATACATAGCAAAAAGCCGGAAGTGCTGCTGAGGCTCAAGTGGTAGAGTGCTAGCCTTGAGAAAGTCCAAGGACAGTGCTCAGGCCCTGAGCTCAAGCCCAGGACTGGCCAAAAAAAAATAAAATAAAAAAAATAAAGCAGAAAACAGTGGCCACTCTCATAGTTATATGTTAAGGAAAGCTTAGTAAATTGATAATCAACTCCGAATATAGTTATTTGCGTAAAGTCTGAATAGAACTTTGAAGGCTGTGATGAAGAACTTTTGTTAAACAAATGGATAAGATTGGAATTATTGCTGTTACTTACTAAAATAAATGGTTTTCAAGTACCATGAATATTATAAAAGCTTCATTGTGTGTTAAATTGATACTCAGTATTGCAAGTTATACTTATCTTTTTGTTTAATCAGATTTTCTGTGACCTCTATTATAATTATTTAATTCAAGTTACCATATGACGGTTTGATTGAAATTTTGAAAAGCATTGTTTTTATAAAATAGTCTGTTTCCTAAGTGTTCTACAATTTAAAATATCTTGTCCTTGAATTTGTGATCTTTGCTGTAGCTGGAAAAAGCTATTTTATAAGCTCATTCACATTTTGTATAAAGCATAAGCAGAGGTCTTAAAACCATACATTTCTTACTTACAAAGTTTGCTTGCAACTTAAATCCTCCATTGTTAAGTAGGAAAGATACCAGTGCTCTTAAATATACCATCTACAGTTCAGCTGCAGCTTCTATGTGTCTTACACAGGAGTGAAAAACAAACTGAACCTCATCATTCCCAGCTCTACTGCCCTGCTTCTCCTGATCTCAGTGGTCAGTCATATCCTTGGCCTGACCATCTCTTCCCTTGGCATGCCTTCTACCACAAGCCAAGCATTTCAGGGGGAGGTAGAAAGAGGAAGGGCATAGCATGCTTGCCAGTCAGTTGAGGTCACTGAGCTGGTAAACTAGATAACTTAGAATCCTTTTATAAACTTGTGTGTATAGAATTTTGGCTTATATTTTGTGTCTGTTTAAATCTATTTGGGTCTTATTCTGGCTCTTAGTGGATGGTGGGTCAGAATTAGTATTTCTGCAGCAGCAGTGCAGGAGTAAAGGGTTTAGTGTGTACTTTTGTGACCTTACCTGTATGTATATTCCCACAGCACTTGTCCTAGGTACCATGGAGACAGAGCTTGATGAGGAAATGTGCTTCTGACAAGCTCCCCTCTTGCCTTTCAAGCACTTGAAAATAGTCTCCAACTAACTCTGGTTTAGAATTTTTGTCAAGTTCTTTTTTTAACTGCTAAACTAGAAGATCCAGGTTATCCATCTGGATAGGATAAAAAATTATCTAGCCAGGCACCCATGGTTCATGCTTATAATTCTAGCTACCCCGAATCCTGAGGTCTTGATGATTAGAGGAAAAAAAATCTAGAAGACTCTATCTCTAGTTAACCAGCAAAAATGCCAGAGTGGAAACCTGGTATAAGTGATAGGATATCAGCTAAGAGCAAAATAGCCCAGTCAGAGCATCAGGCCCTGAATTTACATCTGTTGGAGAGAGGAAAGGAGAGAGGGAAGGAAGGAAGGAAGGAAGGAAGGAAGGAAGGAAGGAAGGAAGGAAGGAAGGAAGGGAGGGAGGGAGGGAGGGAGGGAGGGAGGGAGGGAGGGAGGGAGGGAGGGAGGGAGGAAGGAAGGAAGGAATTCCTTTACTTGATTAAATAGCATACCAATTATTTTTTGCATGCTTATTCAACAAATGTATAAGTACTACTTACACATCACATAGTCTACCTGTAGGACCTGGTTACTTGTCACTTTCATGCACCTTAAGACATAATAATAAAGTCCATATGTGCTTACAGTGTTAGATCAGGCATCAGTCAGTATTCAGGAACATTAAAAAATAATAATACAAGTATATTCTCCATGCTAAGAAAGTGTAAACTTTTCTTAAAGACCTAAAAATCAGGTACATTTAACTCTGGAATACATTTTTAGGATTATATTTGAGTGGAAGTAGGTGGAGTACTTGGGGTAGTGGAGAGCGAGGCTGAAATTTCATGTCAAATAAGGTGGCTAATAACATACTGATGGCATTGTGTTAGTTCACATTCCATTAGTGACCAAGGCCCAAGGAAAAACTTAATGGAGAAAGTGGTTTCTGCTGTGCCTATTGTCACATGACTCTGTTTAGATCAGAGGTGGGAAGAACATCAATGTGGGGGACCACGTGGTAGAACCAAGTGGCTCACCCCACGTGGATGTGACGTAAGAGCAGAGGCAAAAGGATTAGGACAAGGTATAGTTCCCAAAGGATCCACTCCCTCCAGCTAGATTGCACCAGCTCACTTTCCATCATCTTCCAATTTCCCAGAAAACTAAAACCCATCAGTGGATGAATCCATTGATGAGGTCAGAGCCCTCATAACCCAATTACTTCCTGGGAACCCCACCTCTGAACAGTGCTTCACTAAGAACTGAGTGAGACTTTAGCACATGAACCATTGAGGAACAAACCATAACAACTATTCTCTGTCCACAAAATGCTCCTATAAGATTCAGTTAAACATGAGGCATACCTGAATTGCCTGTTGCCTTCTCATAAGTCTTCTATGGACGAAGGAAAAGGTAAAGTATTGATTGAGCCAAATATTTTCCAAATACTGGAAAAAAAATGAACAGAGGGCCACATACCAACGAAGCAAGTAATTAGCCTGTGTATTGTTAGAAGCTTACTAATGATCGTTAACTTGAAAAAAATCTGTCAGAAAGTTCATCTGCTGAATAATTGGGTTTCATTCCTCACAAAAGAATATCAAAAAATATAACCTTGAAAATGTGATTCTCAAGCTGTATCTACTGATTAAGGACAAGTGCTACTAATCATAATTATTCTATTTTCAGAGATTGCCATATCTATCTAGTGGTTTATCTCAGCCTAGGTGGCTCTGTTTCTCTCAATACAGCTTAATGGGGAATAATGAAGAGTATTGTACCAGTTTAACCGGAGATGGCTTTTTAAAAAAATTGTAAATCTCATTTTTGTGAATTTGAAAGAACCAGGTCTTTCTTAGCCAAGAGTATGGCAGGGAGGGAGGGAGTGGATTTGAAGGAAGGAAGTGATCCATTGGATTGTGAGTTAATATTCAGAATATCATAAATCAGCCTGCCAGGCATTTTGAATGAAATTCAAAAGAGTCTACCCAGTTAAACTGGTTTGAAATAAGCCTGTGGAAGACAAGGTGTTATACTTTTATATTCTGGAGTCGGTTCCCTAAAGATAAGAAATGATCATAAATAAAACAATTGTCTTCAACAGGACTCTGCTCTCTCAGAATGAGGTTTTGACAAAGCTGTTTATTTTGGAGCAGGGAAAGATCAAAGAAGGAAGATTAACTGAGCCCTGTCTGGGCAGCCACTCAGTAACTTGAGGCGGGTCACTGACACCCAGAGCTTTTGTTCCTGCCACCATAGCCTCAGAAGAAAGAAACTAGGATTTCAATGTGTTTTGGCCTTATGTGCTGTAGCACTTATGGAATGTGTGGGGTGGGACTTCAGCGCCCAAATGTTCGATTTTCTGCTTTGAAGAGAAGGTTACAGGACTCTCTAAACCTAGTTCCCTTGCAAATGTAGCAGGCCCAGACCCTCAGATAACCAGGGCACAATGAGTGTGGGGGATGGGGCTTTGGGAGGACTGAGATGTGATGGGAACAAAATTCTGTTCTCTCAATGCACAAGGCAGACAGGCACTGTTTTTCACTCCTGCCTGAAATCTCAGCAGCTTGTCTCTACATCACCCAGCCCAGTGTCTCTGAGTTGGCCAGGAGTGCCATCTACTGACCTACTTACTCCTATGTTTCTGAGCACTGATTTTCCCCTTTGAGGCCTCACTTCCCACAACAATAGACAAGGGGGAAATAATGCATGTAGGACTATTTGGTTTCTTCTACAGTGGAGCATATTAAGAATGATTGTCTTGCCTCTTTTACCCCATAATTTCCCTATATGGCCCAAAACATGCTATTTTAAGTTAGTTCAATCAAACTAGTTATCATAACATTAAAGAAATAATCTCTGGAAAGACTACTAGAAGCATGCTTTGTTATCCATCACACATTGTTCTAAATTCAAAGAGAAATATTTCCATTTGGGAAATACTCCAGAATGTCCTGGGTTCTTTCCTAACAAGTAAAATATTCAACTAACAGTATAAAATTATAAAGCTGAAGGAGAATCTGGGCATTCTTTTATTCATACATCTCATTTCACCTATTGAGATCTGAAAGTACGTTACGCTCAGGGACCCAACCCGATGTTCTCATCACTACAATTTCAAATTAAAAGGGGGGGTACATTCTTCGAATTGTCTTTGTGTTATGGAATGCAGTAAACTGAACAGAACTGTAATTGAATTAGAATAGGGAATGGTAAATGGAAGAACAGGATGAATGAGACTTCTTAAAGTAAGAGCTTCATTTGTCATCTTTATTTATTTATTTTGTTGGGGTAATATATATTGGGTTACAGTTACATTCGCCAGGTAGCAGGTTACATTACTTCTCACACGTTGATACCTCTTCTCATATTTTTGTCCCCCTTTCTCTCACACTCCCCCCTCCCAATCATCTTGTTTGCCATCTTCTTAATATCAGTTTCTGATTATAACTCACCATTGAGGCTATATAGAAAAAGGCAAAAGGCTGTGCTCTTTATGTTTATGTACCTTTGTGAACATTCATCATTAGTGAACTTGAGGGTTCATTAATGGTTCTTAAGTCATTTCATATGAGGACCATTTTCAAGTATTTCCCTCAGAATTCTCAATTTGGAATATCATGTTTAATAAAGCACCTGCATTTAGGAAGTGATACTTTTATCCTTCTTATTAATTAGAAACATAACTCCCTACCAAAGCTTCTGAGCAATTGGTCCAGTTAAAAGGAAAGTCACTTGTAGTCTTACCTTGTATAATTATATCACATTAAAATGTGACTTAGAAAGTGACTGTCAGAAGACAGTCTTGTTTCAATTTCTGGAGCTAGACAATTCCAGGTTGAAGCGTCCAGGTAACTAATAACTACTTTGTTTTCAACATTTTATCACCTCAGTAGATATGAGTAACTTCATAAAGTGAAAAGCGGCCGGTATTACAGAGGCATTTGTGGGCTTTTTTAAAAAAATCATCTGTATCTCACTGAGCACTGGCAGTCATGCCAAAACAGCAGAATGAACAGGAAAGCGTTTTTGCCAACAAGGACTATAATCTCAGAATAGCAGCTGCTATACATATGCATTAGAGAGTTTTCACCAATGTGAAGCAGCCTCGGAAGCTTAGATAAATTTCCTTATCAACTATTTTTAAGGTGAAATTGTTCTGGCTCAGGATTTCATATGTAAGCAGTCCATTTTCCTATTAAAAGTAAGATAATAAGAGAAGAAAGGGTCTAGAAACGCTAGCTGGAAAACCAATTTTTTAATCTAGTGTTTCTTTCAGTAAATATTTTTGTTTATGTGGGTGGTGTGCTAGCAGATTCTTAAAATAAAATTTAACACAGTGTTCTCTTTGCTCCCTAGATCCTTGAAGTGAAAAGTCCAATAAAGCAAAGCAAATCAGATAAGCAAATAAAGAATGGTGAATGTGACAAAGTAAGTTTTATTCCTGTGAGTGCTGTGGTACCGAGGAGCCGTTCCTTTTTTGTGTTTTTTTCTGCATTATCCATACTGGCTCCCTTTCCATCTTGATTGGAAGAGCACAAGGTGGACAAAGACAACACTTCACCCCTATACTTTTAGTTCATTTTCCAGGTCTTGCTTTCTTATGAGTTTAGTCTTCTACTACCAAGGGTTTCAGTCACATCTAATTGAGGGCGTATACAAAGATTGTGGTCAAAGTAGTAGGTTAAATCTCAGGTAGCCGGCTGCTGAGGGTTCACGCCTGCAGTCTTAGCTCCTCAGGAGGCTGAGAACTGAGGATTGCAATTCAAAGCCAGCCCGAGCAGGAAAGTCCATGAGACTTTCAACTCCAATATACTTAGCAAAAGCCAGAAGTAGTGCTCTGGTTCAAGGGGTAGAGCACTAGCAGTGAGTCAGAAGAGGCTCAGGGACAGCATCCAGGCCCTAGTTCAAGTCCCAAGACCAAGGAAAGGAAGAAAGGAGGGGGGAGGAAGAGAGGGGAGGGGAGCAGAGGGGAAGGGAAGGGAAGGAAGAAGGAAGGGAAATCATAAATAAAAGTGAGAACCAGAATGCCCTGGTTCTTTCCTAATAAGTAAACTACTTAACTAGCAGTATAAAATTATAAAGCCGAATGGGAATCTGGACATTGTCTTATTTATACCTCTCATTTCGCCTATTGAGATCTGAAAATGTTAAATGATAGAGCTGGGGACCCAACCCTATGGTCTTGTCACTACAATTTCAAATTAAATGCTCCCAGTGCAGCATCTGAATTCTTTGACTTTGAGGGACATCAGCCACCTGATAGGGACAGGGCTTGCAGAAGCAAAACAGACCTCTTTAGATGCTTTAGGAAATCATCCCTTTGTCCTATTTAAAATAATCCTGAAAGTACCTACCTACTTAATGCTAACACTAGTCTGAACACATAGAGATGCCTCTCTGACCTTGCAGGGATACTCTTTAAATGAGATACTAATTTCCACCCTGGTACCAAGGTTTGAATTTAGGGCCTCACATTTGTTTTATGGCTTACTTGCCTGGCTGGTGTTCTAACACTTGAGTCATGCCTCCAGCCCAGCTTTTATGTTCTTTATTGAATTTGGAGGCTTTCTAACAGCTCTTCCTGGGCTGGCTTCAAACTTTGATCCCCTAGATCTCTATCTCCTGAGTATTTAGGATTACAGGTTTGAGCCCCTGGCAACTGGTATGTTTTTATAAGGTATTACTGGATTCTTTGATCACTTGCTAGCTGTGTTTACTCATAGTGTTTGGTGTGATTTGGAAGCCTTTTTTTCCTCCCCTCCTTGCATTAAGAATTTTTCCTAACATAATTAGGAATATGCATTGATACTTTCATGGTTAAATATAGGTAAAGACCTTCTAAGAATTAAATGTTGTCAAAGACTTTCTGAGAATTAAAAACTATAAATTAAAAAATAAAAAAGTAAGCCTGTGGTAGTGTATTTATTGAATTTCCCCTATACAACTTAGGGAGGTCTTGTTGGGAAAAGGTAGGTATACTCACTTGAATTTTGTTGAGAGAATTACTTCCCTTCCTCGTTTTCAAGCAGGTTTGCTAAAAGGTAAAGGTTAAGGTTGGGCCCATAGACTAGGTTGGCAGAAGTCTGTGGTAGACCCAGTTTGGGGATTAACAGAATCCTGACCCTCCGGCTGCTAAATATACCTGCTTATTTATTAACTACTTCTTAAAGCACTTCTTTGGGGGACACTCTTGTCTTTCAGGCATACCTAGATGAGTTGGTAGAGCTTCACAGAAGGCTAATGACACTGAGGGAAAGACATATTCTGCAGCAGGTGAGAAATGCTTCTTTGCACAACTTTTGCTGGAAACCTCCAGGCCTAGTCTGTCCTGAGTGGGTGAGGTGAAACTTTGAGGGCATACCCAATCAGAGTGGAGTTCACAGTGGGGAAGAATTCTCGATTCTGAGGCCATCCAGAAGTCCACTTTGAGGCTCTGTGGTGATTTCTCCCTCCCTCATTTCCACACTCTGGGAGGCGATCCTGGAATGCACAAACCTTGGGGACCAAGCTTTTGGTTTCATGGGAAATTAGTGATAAGGATTTGAGTCTAGTGTTATAAACATTTGTGATTCAATTTAGCAACCTTTTGCCAATGCTATTCTAAGGAAAATAAATATTTTCTCCATTCCCCTTATCTTGTACACCGTACAGTCTATTTTTATGAACTTGACAGTGGAATGCCTGTGGAGTGAGGCAACTTCTATTAGTCCACTGTGATGTTTTGAGAAGATAAGAGTGGACTTTAGTGTTTCTACAGTTGTAGTATGTACTTTTATTGCATGGACAGTAGCTGTTGATAAAATAATGTTTCTTTAATACCCAAGAAGACTGTGTCCCAAATTCCAGAGTGGTTTGTAGTTTGTTTCATTTTAATTTTTCTTTTACTCTTTTCAAATGTCTTCAAACTAGTACTCGCTCTAGCTCAGCTGTCGGTGAATTATTTTAAATGTTTAATGGATAGTGACATTTATATTCTATATAAATTTTTGTTTAAATATATAAGGGCATACTCTCAAATTTGTTAAGTTGTCCTACTGGTATGATAAACTTTTAATCCCTCCTAGTCTTTGGGTAAAAAAAAGACAGATTACAGACCTATGATTCTATTTTTTTAGGTGGACCAGACTTTATTTTAACTAACACGTTTGTTCATACATGGAAATATAAGACCAGTGATTCTTAATTGTGAATAATTTCCAGGTCTTACATTTTCTTTTGGGGAGTAAGGTTCGAGTAGCTTAACCTTGGTCATCTGGGATTTAGCATTTATGGTTATCCCTCACTATCAGCAGAGCATTGGTTCCTTGTGGATACCAAATCCCAGGATGCTTCACTTCCTTATAATAAAATGGCATACCATTGGCATATACATAGCCTGCTATTCTTTAAATCATTTGTAGTTTACTTACAATTTCTAATACAATGTAAATGCTTTGGGAATCATTATACTGTATTGGTGAGAGAAAGACTAAAATATGTACATGTTCAGTAAAGACAGAATTTTTCCCACTGTAAAACAGTTCTCTTATCAAACTATTTATGCCAAATTTTGGCATTGTGGTCTCACAGGAAAATGATGCAGATATTTGGACAATATTGTGATACTATTATAGAGAAAGCATAGTGAGTGATTCAAAGATAGTAGGCTACTGGATAGGGTCTTACCTTGGGATGTCATTGGTATTTCTGATTTAATGTTGTCCTCTATTTTGACCTTGGGAAAAACGCTGTGAGGGAAGGTGGCTTACTTGAGAATTCCATCCAAGTGGATTATTTTAGTATTCTAGAGGGAGAGAATAATATCTATGAATTTTTAACCTGGCATAAAGGCACTCCAGGGCACAAAGCATTTCACCCTAATTGCATTCCCAGGCCAGTTGAAAGCTCTCAGTCTTTGGCCTTTTGCCTTATAATGCAGCTGAGGCTTGTGATTATGATACCATGATGCATGTCCTGTCACGGTTTACTGCTTAATTAATTCCTATTGTAAAACATTGTACTATTGAGGACTAATGTTATTCTCCACCTAGAGGCCTGCTCATCTCATGAATGCATTCCACGAAGTCTACATGCACTCTGCCCAACAGGCCCAAACACCTGAAGCCAAATTTCTGATGGCTCCAGAATGATACCCTTGGCCTTTTCCTATTAAATGCATCTCTATGCCAAAATCTGGCATGATTTATTTGGCTCACACCAAGTGGTTAATAGAGCTCTTTTACTCCGAGGGGATGCTGTCTGAGCTCTTGGTATCTAATGAGCAAAAAAGCATTGGATTAAAGTGGCACTGTGGCTGAAGTGGTAGAGCTATAGCCTTGAGCTGGAGAGCTCAGGGACAGTGCCCACACCCCAGGACTGACCCAAAGAGGAAAAACGCATTGGATTAGGAGAGACTGTGTCCCTAAACCATTTTTCTATAGGGTAAAAATAGTTTGGGCATAGGTAAACTAAAAGTGAGTCCCTAGGACTGATTCGTAATTTGATTCCTCTTTTTAAGCTGCATGATACATTATGATCTGCCAAGCAGGTCTGAGTATTTCTAACTTTGCCAGCAAGTCACCTATAACCTGAATTTGTATCCTACTCTGGAAGAAAAAGAAGTGTCTGAGAAAAACCAGGGCTTTCATAGAGGACAATTTGTCAATTGGGATGCTAGACATTATTCTTTTTAAGAATTATCTTTAGGAATTGTAAAAAGAGTGGTATCCTGAAGGATTTTTCCTGAGAACACAGAGAATCCTTCCTGAGAAGAATTCTGCTCAAAATTATTTCCTTCATCCTGGAAATGACCTGTCATGCCAAAGCATTTCAATACCCTGGGGTCAGATGACCTGCCTCCTATCCCAAAGAAACACAATTTCCTGAGATAGCAGGGTTTCTTCAGCCACAAGCAAAAGACCTAAGTGCTCCAGACCTATTCTGCTCTAGGAGGAAGCAGTTAAAACCATGCTTGTTCATGACTTCTGTGGAAAGAACTTTGCTGGTCTTTTACAATAGAATCACACTAAAAATAATGCCTTTACCTTTTTATCATGAGAAATCAAGATTGCCAGGGTGAGCCACAGATTTTACAAGTGAATCTTACTGTGTTAAAAGAAAAGAAAAAAAAGCAAAGAACAAACAAAAAAAAAACCCCAGCTGCCTATGTAGTACCCCTTAAAAGGTTGATGTGGCAGGAAATAATCCATCACAAATGTTTTCACAGCAGCCATCATCTGAAGAATGAGTTAAGCAGTGTACACACACTCCTTTCCCATTACCCATTTGTATCCTGAACCTTTGCATGCTTTTCTTAGCTGTGGTGGTTCAGTCTTCTATTATTTTGCTATTTTGCATGGACATTATGATTGTTACACCATGAAGCCACTTTATGACTCTAAGGTAAATCCACACTGCATCAGCAGAGAGGGTCTTTCTTTAGAAAGGCCAAGCGCAGTCAAAGAGGGATTAGCACGTATTTTTAGGCTTTGTGGCCTGTGTCTTTGGAATGAAACATGTTAATGTGTTTCTGATGCTCTGGCTATCAGGATTCCTGGAAAGAAATGTGCAATTATTTTTCTTTACGAGGCCTTTACTTTATTGAGGACATGGGTACATGCGCTAATAACTCAAACCATGGCTGCTGTTCCCTTTGGCAAATAGTCCCAAAGTCCGCAATTGCTGCCCCTAGTATTCCGATAAGTCAGTCTCTGCATCTACTTTGATGCAGTCTTACAGACTTCTATAAAAATTCAAGGCTCGTTTCATCAAATTGACCAGCTCTTCTCTGTATTTTGGTGTGTGTGTCTCTGGCTGCAAGCTGGGAGTGCCTGATGATGCTGTAAGATGCTGGCTTGAGAACCCGTGAAACCCTCAAGATGGAATCTGAGATGACCAGTTAAATTTCCTATTAGCAGAAGTGTTCATTTGCTTTAAAATTAACTGGCTCTTTCCTTTCTTTCTTCCTTCCTTCCTCCTTCTTTCTTTCTCTCTTTTCTTTCTTTTCTTTTGCTAGAAGCCGTGTTTTGCCACATTTTCTATTTATTAAGTAATGAGTGAGAAGCAGTGATAATGAGGCAGAGAATTATATTTTCTATTCCCTGTCATTTTAAAGAAAAACTGTAGGACTTGCTGGGCGCCGTGGCTCACGCCTGTAATCCTAGCTACTCAGGAGGCTGAGATCTGAGGATCAAGGTTCAAAGCTAGCCCAAGCACAAAAGGACCTGAGACTCTTTTATCTCCAACTAACTCCTAGAAAATGGAACTCGGACTTGGCTCAAGGGTAGGGTGGTAGCCTTGAGGTGAAGAGCTCAGGGACAACACCCAGGCCCAGGGGTAGGGTGGTAGTCTTGAGCTGAAGAGCTCAAGGACAGCACCCAGGCCAAGTTCAAGCCCATGAACCCCCAAGAAAAAGTAAGACTCTGCTTCTGTTAACTGCACATGTCAGCCCATCATTTCAGCTTTTTATCTTCCTCTGTTCTTCTCCTACCTTCCCTTGCTCCTCACAACGTTTGCCATAATTATTTTAAAGATGAAGAAGTAAAAATTGCCAATAGACACTTGAAAAAATGCCATCTCCAGCCATAAAGGAAATTCTAATCAAAACAACACTGAGATTCCACCTCACCCCAGTTAGAATGCTAGCATAGATGTGGCCAGAAGTATAGCTAATACACGGTCAGTGGGAATGTAAGTTTGTTCAACCACTCTAGAAAGCAGTATGGAGGTTCCTCAAAGATCTAAGCATAGGGATTAGATTTTTTTTTTTTTTGTCTTGTCGATCGTGGGTCTTGAACCCTGGGCCAGGGCACTGTCCCTGAGCTCTTCAGTTCCTGGGCTTAGGTGTTGTCCTTGAGTTCTTCAGCTTAAGGCTACTGCCCTTACCTCTTGAGCCACAGCCCCACTTCCTGTTTTCTAATGGTTAATTGGAGATAAGAGTCCCATGGTCTTTAGTGCCCAGGCTGGCTTTGAACTGCGATCCTCAGATCTCAGCCTCCTGAGTTGCTAGGATTACAGGCGTGAGCCACTGTGCCCGGCTGGGCTTAGATTTTTAGAAGTTAAAGAATTATCAGAAATCAGATTACATTTTCTATTTATAGCCATTGACCCATAGAGAATAACTTACAAATATATTAAGAAAAACTAATTGTAAAAAGAGAAGATTAAATTTTCAGCTCTTCAGTATTTCAACCTGAATTAAGTAGTCTAAAGCTTCATTAAATAAATCATAGACTAGATATTTACAGTTAATATTTTAATGTATCCGAACTACAGGGAATCAAAAGTGAAATAGAAAGGGGAAACAGGCAAAAAAAGAAGTGGATGGTTGCCTAGTGCCTGTTGTGACAGTATTTTATTGCCCTGTCCTCCCTCTCTCACAAAGTTCATTATAATTGGTTCCTATGCCTTTTCTATGCCCTTAACACCCTTAAAAAAAAAAAAAACAAAAACCACTGTTCAGCTACAATCCAGAAATGGATGGTAAACAGGGAAGCAGAATGACAGTTTACATGGTAAAAGACTGTCAACCAATTGCCAGCATCCTTCTTAATACTGAAAATATCAGACATGTTCTCTTGCAAATACTCTCCGCTCAATCACTGTTGCCCACATATCGCTTTGTTAGGTTGAAGTCAATCTAGTAAGAAAGTACCACTAGCCCACATGGGGAGATAAAGGAACCCTTTGTTTTTCTTATCTCTCCCCAAATAACCAAGGCAATAACTGAATTCAACAAAAATTAATAAATATATGTTCTCATTCAGTTCTGATTAGAAGTATAGTAACATGCGTGGCTAGATGAATGTTTACAAAGTGAACATGTAACCAGCACCCAAAATAAACAACAAAATATTGCCAGCACCCAGAAGCCTAAACCCCCTCTGGACAGTACTTGGAATTTTTCAGTCAACTGTAGATGGTTTCTGATTTCTCTTTCTGGATTCGTGTGCTTTCAAAAATGTTAATTCAGTAAGCCCATTTTATTCACAGATTTATTACATGTGGTTTTGACTAAAACATGCACACACACACACACACACACACACACACACACACTTAACACATAAAGAGAGCCTTTGAAACCAAAAAGTTTAAATTGATGCACATATGTGACTTAACTCACTTGATGTGGAGAAAGTTCCATCAGTTCAGCATTATTGCTAGTTTTGTTTAAAAAATCATGTGACCTGCCAAGTGGTTTCCTACTGGTGGTTTTGTGAGCAGCTACCTCCCAAAAAGCAATCAAATCAAAACAAAAAAAAGGTAAAAATGAATGCGTTTAAGTGAAATTTTGGGGTATGTTAAAAGGTGGCATGTATTTAGTGGAAGCTGGGCAGTTTTATAGGGGGAAATGAGTCAAGCATTGATCCTGAAGTATTAAACTCTGCACCCTGAGCAGTCACGGATTTTTTTGCTCTGCAAAAAAAGGCCCTTCTATAATTATATAATCAGAAAGAAAGATGACCATTATTCCTCATATGTATTTGTTTCTTTTTAAATAATTTTTGTTACTTCTTTCCCAGAGTTTCTTACACCTACTAAGTGACATGTTCCATTGACTCAGCAATTAGTAAAGGGATCTTGAAATTTTATCTCCCCTCCTCACCTATCCATGTAATACAATGAAAACAAGAATCATTTTATAGAGTATAAAAAGAAGAGATCTATTGTCCTTGACTAAAGAACTTGGCTAAATTATAGTTTGGTGCAGTTGGTGGTGCAGGACTTACTTATTATAAATACCAGCATTTATTACTTGGTTCCACATTTAGACCCCTTCAGCTTTCTTTTTGCCTTATTGCCTCTAAATTGCCCAATGTCTATTGATTATTGGTCATCTTTTCTTTACTTCCACAGATTGTGAATCTCATAGAAGAAACTGGACACTTTCATATCACAAACACAACGTTTGATTTTGATCTTTGCTCGCTGGACAAAAGTACAGTCCGTAAACTACAGAGTTACTTGGAAACATCTGGAACATCCTGAGGATACAACAACTGGATGCATCAAAAACTATTGTTGGTTTTTTTTTTTTTGGTTGTGAATTTTTTTGTTGTTGTTTATATGAAAACACTCAGAATGATGCAACCAAAAGGGAAAAAATAAAAATCAAACAACCTTCAGCTTTATTTTTCTTTAAAGCCAGTCATCATCTCTTGATAAAGGAGAGGTTACGGAGACCAGCCTCAGTGGACCACTCTTCTCTCCAAGGAAATTCCCGGGAAGAGTTAGCCTGGATAGCCTTGAAAACAAGCAAAGCAAACACAACACAAGAAACTTAAAGAATGTGTATGGTGTCACCTCTCTCTCTCTCCCTCTTTCTCTCTCTCTCTCTCTCTCTCTCTCTCTCTCTCTCTCTCTCTCTCTCTCTCTCTCTCTTTATTTCTGGTGGTTCATTCCACAGGATGAATGCATATTCAACACACTGCCTTATTACATAACTGATCTATTTATTATTGCATACAGATCTGAAGTTGTTGAGGAATGACACCACCAGACATTATAAGTACTTGGTCCCATGGCTGCTCTCTCAATGCAGCACCCTTGCCGTCCCAAGCCCAGTGACCTTACTTGTATACCGTGCCACTTTCCACCAACTTTTTCCAGGTCCTTTAACTTGTTGCAGTCTGTATTTTCCACCTTCATTTTTCCAATTCCAATACACAAATTCTCACCTGGGGCTGGGGGTGGGAGAGGTGGTGACCAAATACCACCTTGATTTTCTTCCTTGTGATCTTCTTTTCCTCAAGGTTGGGGCCCATGTAATGATCTTGGACCATGGTAGAAAATTCACCAAATAGGATCATATGAATTACTATCTAGCCTTAGGACTTTTAACAAATGTGCATCTGTAATGTCCTGAATCCAGCCCTATTGAGCTGTCATCAACATTCTTGTGTCTGTTTTACTGTTATGAGATTAGGCAAATATGGAAGTAAAGGCATTCCATGGGATCATATTTTTTAAAAAAGAGAAATTTTGATCCTGTTTTCTAAAGAAACAATGTAGAAATGCTTAATTTGGATTACTACTGGGGAGAGTTTCAGCTCTCTTTCGCTGCCAGTGTGGTACTCATTTTTTCCATAAAACCAAGAATCACAGATTTTAGTTTGTTCACATGCAGTTCTTTTAGACTTTGTATTTGAAAGTTAAGCTCTTCCTTTGGGGGAAATTCTTGGTTATTCTGCCATAACAGACTATGTATTAAATTGTAGATTCAGTGGTTTGTTATCTGTTTTGTCACTTGCTGATGTTTCCAGAAGGATTTCCTATATGGGTGAAAGTACAGATGGTTGGGGAGGGGGGAGATTTTGGTTCTTGTTGTACCCTTGTTTTGAAACTAGAAATCTGTCCTGTGGCATGCAAAAGAAAGTGAATTATTTTTAAAAGAAAAAAAGAGAAACCAAGGTCCTTTTGTGTCATTATTCTATAATCTCTGTAAGCATAAGAATGAAAACTAAGAACAACTCACCTTTCAAGTCGCTCAGCTGAAAAGATAAGAAATGAAGAAATACTTCTGGATTCAAAGGTTCATCACTGGATCAGCCTTAAGAAAGTCTCTACGTGTGCTAACAGACCAATACCCCCCCCCCATATGTTCCCATATCATTGCCGTTCTTTCATTCAGAGATTAGTGTCTATTCGGAAAATGGTCTCTCCAGACCCATTCTTTCAGGCAGTAATGTAAATGCAGTGATAATGCAGTGACTCCTGCATTTTTAAAAGGGGATTTTTTTACACTGTTTCTTTCTATCCAAAGAAACTATTTTTTCCTTTAAAAAAATTATAATACAGCCATGCGTCTTGTAAATTACTTCTCTAAAGTGTCCTCCCAGAAGACAAATGGACTTTTTTTTTCAAGAATGTTATGATTCCTCATTATGAATAGCATGAACCATACTTGAAGCGTTTGTTGTGTAGTCTATTTCTTGGTGTGAAATTACAGAGCTACTTTCTCCTCATGTTGGACAATAGATGACTGATGCATTGTGTGGTTTTAGTTGTGCTTTGTTTCTGACTTTGCAGGTAAAAGGGGAGGGTAATGTTAATATGGAAATGTTTGCGATTTTCCAAAAATCTTTGAAAATTTCTAATGTGAATGAATCCACATATTTCTCATTAAACCAGACATGTATGTGGTTTAACTCATGCATATGTAATTTAACTACAAATGAACATGTAGTTTGGGATATTTTTATTATGTACATCATATGGTGAAAATATGATTTGGCGATGTAAAAATTTTAGATCTCATAAATGACTAAAAAGGGGGAAGAGGGTAAGAAGGATGGCAGCTATTATAGTGATAAATTTTAGATCTGAAAAATTCCAAATACAAGGTTCTTTAAAAATATCATAAAATGTAATTTGGGAAATAGCTAACACATTATAGAAAAGCTTCCCAATCTAGAGCTCATTTAGAAAGCAAAAGGAGTTCCCGCAAAATTCTGTTTTGGGGGGATTTTGTTTTTGTTTTTGGCAGGGGGAGACATGGTCTTCTTGTTCTTAGTATATAACTTTTAGGTACAGAAGTGAAAATATCTCCCTTTCAGTTAATTTCAAAGAGTTAAAATTTGTCTCTTAAGTGACCCACACAGCTCTGCCATATTGGCATACCTTTGCGACCTGTGAAGACTTTTTGACACACGTGTACCCTAATAGTGGCTTTGGGGTTTTTTAAGCACAAAGGGGAAATGGCAGGGTTTCATTTCTTTAGTGTATATGTATACATATATATATATAGAAGTTTCAAAATAAAATAATTGTGTGAATGTGAATATGGTTTGAACCAACCAGAAAATGATTAACTCTTTAAATTTTTCCCCTGTGACTTAAGGGGAGAAGTGTATGCACAGAACCTTTTGCCTTGCAAATTAGCTTCTGCTTCTGACTTTGTAGCAAGATTGTGTGTGTGTGTGTGTGTGTGTGTGTGTGTGTGGTCTTTCTTAGACTACATCAGTCATAATAGCAACTAACAGTACGCAGATATTTCATACCTTCTCCACAATCTACCCCTCTGTTCAAGTAGGCAAATAGCTCTGCCTCTGTATGCTTTCATATTGTGTCAAAGTCAAGAAAAGTACAATCAAAACTACACATCAGGAGACAAGAGTTTTAGGAGGAAGAAAAACACTCATGAGAGTGTCCTAAACATTTTTAAATTGCTAAGCAAATCCCTCATCTGAACTATTACCTGTTCTGTGGAAAGAGCTAATAAAATTGGTGCTTCCACTAAAGAATTTCTTCCACCAAATTGTTTTCTGATGTCTTTTACAGACAGCATAATCTTTATGACATACACACACACACACACACACACACACACACACACACACACACACACCAGTTTAGTCCTGCCTAGCATCCTATTTTACCATTTCAAGCCTCACAAGTATAGTTAACATACTGTTGAGAAGAGACTTTGCTATTAAATATTTTAACTCTACCTACTTAATGGGATTGGATGTTCAATGTTAGAAATGGTCATTGTCTGTTTGGTGACTGGTGTTCATTCTTTTCACGGTAGAAGTGATCTGCTTCGAAGTAATTTGCTATATGCTGATTACTTTCCACCATTAGTGATTTGTGTAATAATGCTGTGTATTGCTCCTCTATTAATATATTATATATACACATATATTATCAGTAATCTTGCTTTGAACTATTATTCCAAAACTAAGATTATGATGTAGAGACTACTATAGCTATAATGAATATAACGGAGTCATCTCCAGTGGTGTAGGTTAGTCTTCAGGTGGAAGTCTGTATCTTTTGACCTCTTCTGTTTTATAGGATGTTTTTTAAAAAATTATGTAGGCACTGCCATCTCTGAATGTTCCTTGTGAAGATGAAGAAGTCAGTTTAAAAGGAAGACAAAGGCACCCCTGTCTGTAAACTGTAAAGATGTATTTTGGCACTTGTACTCCAGTATTCTGAAAATAGAGTTATGATGGAAACACTGACAGATCCTTAAATTAATGGTGGCCAGAGCTACCATGCTTTGCAAAAATAAATTAAGTGAAAATGTATCCTCAAGATTAACATTGCAAGGCCAACATGTTTTGTAAATCTATCAGTATCTTTTGAATGGAGCATATATGTGTAGTTACATTGAAAGAAACACTGTGTATACATGCTTTTATGTGAACTATAAGGCACACATAAGATCCATTTCCCATCTTTAAAACCCATGTTGAAATGTAAGTACAGATTGACAGAAATAGGTGTTTTTCTTAAATTTGTACCTATTCTACTGTAGCTCCATCATTTTTACGTTGTATAGTTTTATGGATTTGTTTGAACTGGTTGGCTTTACTTAGCCTTTTCTCACCAGTGATACTTTTCCTAAAGGAGAATAAATGAAGTGATCTGGGATGCATGATTACCCCCAAACAAACTGAGAGTAGAAGCTCGGCCTCCCTCATTTTTGTGGGGCCATGGGTAGGACTATTTTCTTTGGTCCTCTTAATATATTTTTAAGTTCTGTAGAGACTGAGTAAGAAAGGATGGGACACATTCTTGGAATAAACTGAGTTATTTGTGTATGGTATTTTTTTCTTTTTCCCCTGTTACTTTGGAAGATTTTGTTCATAAATGAAAAATATGCTATCTATAAGTAGAAAGAATTGATTTTTACAAAGGCCTAGAATTTACTTCATACCAGTAGTGCTACTTTGGTTTAAAAGGAAGGAGAATAACTACAACAAAAAATAAAATATAGCCAGGCACTCACTGGTGGCTCATGCCTGTAATCCTAGCTACTCAGGAGGCTGAGATCTGAGGATCACAGCTCAAAGCCAGCCCAGGCACAAAAGTCCATGAGACTCATCTCTAGTTAGTTAACCACCAGAAAACTAGAAGTGGCACTGTGGCTCAAGGGGTAAGGCAGTAGTCTTGAGCTAAAGAGCTCAGGAACAGCACCCAGACCCAGAGTTCTGGTCCCATCACTGACAAAAAATAAATCCAATAAAATAAGATACATTCAGTTTAGCAAATAACCAAGGAATTAAATGTGTTACTCAATAGGAAAAAAAAATCTAATTTGAGCAGCATCTTCATTCAGGCTAACAAGCCAAATAGAAATCTAGGGGATTCTCCTGGGCCAGGCTGCCTTGGCTCATCAATTAGAAACTGACTAGAGGTAGGGAAGCATAAGTCCCAGATGGATTGGAGTGGCAGGAAAGCTTTCTAGAGACCATACTTGGACTGCTTCTATTGTTTCTGCATAGATATGTAGGTGTTTATTTGTAATGGCCAGGGTAGAGAAAGTCAAGATCATCAAGGGCCTACCAAAGATCAGTCCAGATGTGGTTCCAAAGCATACAGAAGTACACTAAACCTAAGTTTTTTCAGTGTATTCTTGTCACTGTCTGTGAGCAGTGTCCTGCTTGGATATGCAAGGAAGTCTAGAAGAGTTGGAAGATCAGTCCCTGGCTGGTGTTTTAAGAACAGACTCTCCAAAGCTAGTGCTCTTAGTTTTTCTGAGTAGTGAAGCAGAAAAGGGTGTATTCTCGGCCAGGATACTACCCAAACAGATTATACGCAGCACATTTCAGTGCTTCTGCTTGCTTTCCCAGATAAGAGTATCCACACCTTCCTATTTACGCGGGCCCCTTCTTGAGAGGCAATTCCAGTCCCTTCCATGGATTGTAAATTTAGTCCTTGCCTCTCAATTAAGTTCTTGGAATTAATTTCCCCTTAATGAAAGATGGGTGACCAATATGGTCCCAAGAACTAGTGAGTGGAATGCATGGCCCAAACCCTAATCACTGCAGTGTTCTAAGCAGACCCTGTGGCTATTAAATGCCAGAATAAATGATCTACTCTCTGAATGTGAAGACTCTTTGAGTCTGCTTGAATAGGCACGGGGTGATGATAGGGGTCTGGCCATTGTGCAGGGTCGGTGGCTACGAGTGGGGAGATAGGTGGAGAGCAGGCCTTGCTCTTTGTGCATTCCTCCCTTGCAGTTATCGAGTCCACAACATTCAGCCCCTACCACAGAGTTCTGAAGTTTCAAAAGGTAGAAAAGGATAAATCCTGGCCACTAAAAGAAAATAATCAGAGCTACTGAAAAGATAAAACAAACGAGTCTTACTAAAAGGGCCTTCTAAGCAAGTAATACGGTTGAAATACTGATAGGGATTGCCTAGCCTCACAGCGTTCCTCACACATGTGGTTTGTGTATCCTCTTCTGGGTGGTCTGGGGAGAAGTGCTAAATGCAGCAAGATGGCTTAGTTTCTGAGCAGCGGAGGGCAGCTTTGGGACAGGCTCAGCCTATGGCATCTGTAGTCCCTGCAACATAAAGAGGCTTTCCTTCTGCTTTGTTCCATGAGGCAAAGTTTTAACATGGCTATTCATTGAATTGCGAGTCTCTATTCTGTACAGAATTTATCAAAGAGTTAGGGATGTGTGTGTGAGTGAATGCACGAGGCCCCTCCTAGCCCCTCATCCTAGCCCTGTGGGTGGGATGTGTGGCACGGAATGCCATATCCCTCTGTTTATTCTAATGTATGCCCTGGATGTGCGGCATCTTCTTTGAAAGCATGCTGTTTTAAACAATGCATCTAGTCTATGCGGGTCAGGGAATAACATTGCAGAAAGGACACAAATTATGATCATGATCCACGAACAAAAGCCAAAGGAAGATGGACTTGCCCCCCAAACAGAGTTATACTAATGAGGTACGCCCAGTGATGTCCACATAGCTCAAAGCAGATTTCCTAAGAGAATCCTCTTGGGCCTAGGAAACAAGATGCATGGCTCTGGCTTCTGATAGACATAAATCATGCCAGCTCATTTTGAAGACTGGTGATGTCATGAATGTCTCTCAGAACTCATATAGCAACTGTCATTTTTCTTTTGACTTTTTAGTATTTATGAAATAGCTCATTGCTTTCCAGATGGCATGTTTAGTTGCTTATTGACATGTTGTCTATCTCGGTCACTAGAATGGAAACTTCTTGAAGGCAAGGATTCCTTCACTGACAGGTCTCCAGGGCATAGAGCAACTTCAAGATACACCGGATACCTGCCTTAATCAGATGAAAATGGCTTGGAGGGGGGAAGGGCATTTTGTGGAAGACTGATCTCTTTTGATATTTATTCAAAAGCATATTCATGTTTAAGTGTATATGACCCTCTTAGACATTGACATGTTAATGTATTAAATTCCTGGAACTTAGTATGCGCTAACAACTGGAATTGTTTGACTGGAATGTAATATTTCCCAAATTGAATATAATACAGTAGTAGTCGCAGAAGTTAAAACTAGATGTATGCTTTGATGTTAGGTGTGATGCCATGCACCCCTTATCCCAGCTACTCATAATGCACAACCAGCTTTGTGAGCGGGTGATCAGGTGGGGCAGTTAGTGATGATATGTGCAAAAAGAAAATAAAACCCCAAATGGTATAGTACTCACCTAGAATGTGCAAGGCCTTGGGTTTAGTCTTTAGTTCTGGCAAGAGAGGGAGAAGAAGGGAATAAATTCTTTGATCAGAGCATTTTCATACCATATTTCATTTTTCCAGGGTTAAGAGAACTGAACTGGTATGAGTTCAGAGAAGGACAATCCAGCTATTGATTTCCCCAGAAGTAGAATTTTTGAGTAAGGCAGTCATTTAATTTATTGTCCAAACTGGAACATTAAAAAATAAAGTAAAAAAAATGTGTTCTTAATACTATAGTAAGACAACATAAGGAAACTATGGCTGTCGTCAGTACACCAGAACATCCAGCCACCATGGTTCTTAGAAATAAACATTGAAACTTGCTGAACTGAAAATATATCCTCAGAATACTCTTCCTGTCTCTTTGGCAAGTCTGTGAAAAAAGATACTGTGCTGAACTCTGTAAGGAAGAGACTGATGGCATTGATGACTAGCATTTTTTAAACAAATATTAAGAAAAAAAGCATAACAAATTTTCCTAAGCAAAGTTTTACATGACATAGAAGTCCTCACAAATGAACTACAGACAGAAAAATAACTGCTTTTATACTTAAATTTGATGAAGATAGACTATTATTCAGAAGTATAATGGCACAAAAAAGACAGGTGTGAAATAATGCCAATAAACTGAGGAAAACGTAGCCTATTGGTTCAGACTTTTTTTTGGCTTTCCTGGTATATGGCAGGACCCTTCTGAACGAAGGTCTGCTTTCAGATAGTGTAGGTCAGAGAATATTTTGTTTGGCCATGGTTCAGGAGAGAAGATGATGGGGAAGGCAAAGCGACCTGTCTATTTCTGTTGTTTTTCTCGGTTTCCCTCCACATAGAATATCCAGAATGTTATGTGGGGGTATCATCTCCTGAGCCTTAGCGGCTGCCTCTTTATGGTAACTTACAGCACTTCATCACAGCAAAGATTGGCTATTAGGGTTCAAGGTTTGAAAGGTATTCGGGGACTATTAAGGTCCAAGATGGTTGGAGTGATCCTGGGTCATCCCTTACTTCTTTATTTCCACCCTTTTGTTGGTCTATTATTTGCAGAACAGAATAGGCAGTACTGCCTATCTTCTAAAACAAGAACCCACTTCCTATTTTGGGTCCCGAGTCTTGTTGCCCGAGCCTGTTGCCTGTGGATTTCCTTACACCCAGCACGTTTGCTTGAGATGCTATGTGGTCATTGGTAACTTGCCGAGTTACCTGATTGGCTGCTGCTAAATTCTTATTGTTAGCAAGGTAGTTAGCCATCATCACTGGAGTAGTTCAGTTGGCAGCTTCTCTTCCTTGTTAGAGCATGTCTTGGAATGTTGCTGCTCTCCACTCTGTCTCCAGGTCCTGTTATCTGATGTCATTTGATATTTTAGTGGTTCCCGTTGTATGGGCACAATTCCCAGCATAGAACAAATGCTCTGGAATTGTCAAACCAACAATGAAAGTCTGTAAATAAATCTCTTCCTTTGTTCCCAAGTAGACTGCTACATTCAGGGCATTCTCTGTTGCCTTTTCCCCCCAAATCATGTTCTGTGTTCTGTTTTTATGTTAAAGGAAGTGAAATTCAAAAGTCAGAAAAGCCTGATTTTGACATCCAGATCTGCAACTACACACCCCATAACCCGAGACAGTATGCTTTCCTAAGAGATTCTGGTTTTCATATTTAGGGAGTTTGTGGAGATTAGATTAGCTTAGCATACTGTGTCTAGTCCACATATTATCATTATGTTAGGGAAGTCTAATAAGAGCCTTCTGTTCTCTCTCTTGGGCCAATGTGTAGGATTATGCAGGGTCTCTGCCATTCGGGCTCAAATGTCTCTAGCCCAATTGTCACTTGTAGGTTCTCTCTCTCTCTCTCTCTCTCTCTCTCTCTCTCTCTCTCTCTCTCTCTCTCTCTCTCTCTCTCTCTCTCTCTCTCACCTTTTAATGTGTTTGTTGCATTAGCAGCCATAATCATTCTTACAGAGCAGTCCTCAACTGCTGCTCCTCTGAGGCTTTAGCCCATGAGAAAGAAAGAAAGGAATCTATAAGCAAAACACCTCAGTTTTTAGGTCTCTTTCTAGCTTCAGTTAGGTCACATAAAATAGAGTTAAATACATTTCCATTGGCTGGGCTCAGGTGCTTGAAGTAGCATTGGTGAAGTGGAAATTATAGGCTCAAGTCCCTTATGAGCTCATTGATTTGACCTCCTGCCTGGCTAACCACATTCTAATCTTATATAATCATGTCACAGAGGAGAGTCCTGGGTGACAGCAAGGACGGTGTGAGAATACAGTCTTTGAAACCTGACTTCAAAACACCTTCTGGTGGGCATTTATTCTGTAATATGATCATTGTGGTCATCTTTCTTTTTTTTCTTTTCCTTTTCTTTTTTTTTTTTGCCAGTGCTGGGGATTGAACTCAGGGCCTGGGCACTGTCCTTGAGTGTTCTTAAAATTAACACTCTACCACTTGAGCCACAGTACCACTTGCAGCTATTCCTGTGTACGTGGTCCTGAGGAATGGAACCCAGGTCTTCATGCATGCTAGACAAGTGCTTTACCAGTAGGCCACATTCCCAGACCATTACTATCATCTTTATATAATCACAGGTTGTTTACTTGGGCAGTCGTATTTTGATGGGAAGCCATCCTTATACAAGACATTAGAATGCTGCCATGTTATCTATCTCCTGAGATTAGACATAAACACCATACAGAAGTGACCATTGTTACCTTACCATCTGTAATTGCATTCATAACAAGCATCTCGACGACCTCACTTCAGCATTCTACTCTGAAGGGCTCACCTGAAGGTTTTGTTTTGCTTGTCTGGTTTGTTTTATTTTATTTTGTTTCATTAGTTTTGTGTCAGCGGTGGTAGGGGTAGGACTGGGGGTCTTGTAGTTACTAGGGAGGTACTATATCACTTGAGCCTCTTTCTCCTTTGGTTATGTTTGATGTGTCCAATGCTGACCTGGAATAAGATCATCCTACTTGTGCTTTCCTCTGTCACTGGAGATTACAGGCATCCAAACTACTGGTCAGAATGGAGTCTTGAGACTTTTTTCTTTTTTTTTTTTTTTGCCGGTGCTGTCTGCAAAACGCGATCCAATAATCTTGGCTTCCAAAGTAGCAAGACTTGCAGAATTGTATTTTGCCACTCAGCTGAGCTGCAAACATTGAAATGCAAAGAAATTTCCACTATGTTGAAATGCAAAGATATGCTACTTTAGTTCCTATTACCTTCCTTTATCTCTTAAACATGATGTGACATGTTAGGTTCTTCTAACTCTTGTAACATATTAACATGGATCTAGAGGCTAGAACAGCACAATGTTATTATCTTAGAGTTCTAGAAGTCAGAAGACTGAAGTGAGTTTCATTGATGCTAAAGCCAAAGTCTTATAAAGGGCTGAATTCCTTTAGGGTAGAATCTGTTTCCTTACCTTTAATGGCTTCTCAAGGCCACTTGCATTCCTTGGCTCATAGCCCTCTACCTTCAGAACTAGAAATGCAGTTTTTCCCAATTCTGATTCTGACTTGCCTCTTTCTTCTATCTTTGGGTAAAACATTAATTACATGGGAATGACCCAGATGATCAAGGAACGTGCTTCAATCTCGTGAACCCATGATCACATCTGTCCCTTAGCCAGGTATGTGTTACATTAACAGCTTCTTGGGATTCATTGTCTTTGCGGAGCCATTGTTGTGCCTTGGGGATGGAGAAGAAGGTTCAAACTCCCATCTTTCTGGAAGTTTAAATACAGTCTACTTCTGAGCAGCATTTGTTTGCCCCATATTAAAAATTAAAGCCATTTGTGTCTAGTTCCAATTGATCAAGATATTGTATTTCATGCCGATGACTGATTGTAGCAGCAATTTCTTCAGAAACCCATGGTGAAATACCTTCCAGGGTTATTTAAGGCTTTATCCATGGCTGTGGAATCTGTCACTCAACCGACATTCATTGATTCCTTACCATGTGCCAGCCACTATTCTTAGGAGCTTGTGAAAATGTGGCTGCGGTGTTCAAGATATTTTCTCTTCATTTTGCTGAGGGTAGTCTCTTTCTAAGCAGCAGTACCATCATGTGCTTAAAACTTTGCAGCTATATGGAAATCCATAACTGGCAGGCAGATTGGGTAGAGTTTTTCTGGGCTGCCCGCCCTCTTCCCATTACAGATAGGACATTTCTTAATTTGATCCACGTTTCACAAGCTTTTTAAAGGATAGACTCGAGTAAATGTTTCAGCTTATAGCTGTGCACAGGGAACAGTGTGGAGGCAGGAACTGGACAAAGGCATAGTGCAGCAGGGCCTAGCACAATGCCATGGCATAGTTGTTCTTTGCTGCACTAGTTTGTTAAATAAAGATTCAAAACTGCTGACCTCAGCTTCATCTTACACCATCTACCTCAGTGCTTCCCAGAAGCTGAGCGGGGTTCTGGTTTCTTCAGAATCACCCAGGGAGCTTTTATAAGCTATATCTCTTAAGCAAGTTCTGAGTCAGTTGTCCTGCAGAGGACCTTGCACATTGGTATTTTCAAATGCTCCCCAGATTATTTTAATATTCATCCAGTGTGGGAGTGCTAAAAACTAAAGTCCTGGTTTCTTCTGCCAGAGATTTTTATTTGGTGAGTGTAGTGCAGGGGACAGAATTATTGAAGTCTCTGCTTTTAATAAGCAAATATGTTTGGAGGTTGTTATGCTAGCAACAATCTTTGGTGATCAGGATCCCATTTCCCTTGTCCTGAATACATAATTCTGGGGCATGACTCCATCTGAGCTTCCTTACCTAGCCTCTGTCAAAGCTAGAAAGGTTCAGGCTTAATACAGATATATTACACATTATTCTTATCATGGACTCATAGGAGACAATGTAGTGCTTGCCTCCAGATCTTGAGGCAAAGAACTTGAAATTGTGTCTATAGGTACATTAAGTATCTAGCACATGGATCTCCATTCTTAGTCCTGGTGTTGTGCTAGGTTGATTTGCTTTTGTGGCCAGTATTTCTGGGTGAGGTCCATAGTGTGCGAACTCCAGAGCCCTACATTCAGGGAATGATAGGTCTTGGTCTCTGAGTGAGTCTGAAATTTTCTATGTATTGATGGCTATCTGGAAAGTGAGGTGTACTTCTTTGTTAGGTCATCTGCTAGATTATAACTAAAAAAGAAGAAATGTGTTTTAAAGCAGAGGTATGGAGAACAAATGCAAATCAAATGCAAATCCATCTGGATAATTATAAGGCAGAAGTATTTACAAATGGACTGTTCAAGTCTATTTGGGTGAAGAAAACATGTTGGCACTGAAAGCTTTAGTCTGTCCTGATTTCACAAACTAAGTATGAAATTCTCAATCATTTTTTCTTTTACATAAGCAAACTGGTGAGAACTACTGAAAGAAGGAAACTTGCTTTCTTGCTTCGGCTTTTTCTTTCAGTGAAGGCAGAGTTTCATCTTGGACTTAAGCAGTATTCATAGTCAAAGAATTGTTTTCTTGGGATTTTCTAGCCAGGTCCTTTAGGAGAAAGTTGTAGTTTTGCTGGCCTTAAGATGATGCTCAATTTGGGTTTTCATGTGCAAGATTGTTCCAGTTTCTGGGATTCAAGGCATTTTCTCTAAGGCTAATTATTGGTCTTGCAACAAGATCCATCACAATACATTTCTTCTGTAGAAATGATTTTTTAATGTTTTTATTATGTTAAGTAGTTGTATAAAAGAGTTTTCACTTAACAAAGCAGTTTATAAGTATTATGCATCTTAATCAATGTTATACCTTTGATCTAAATCACCAAATATTTTTTTCAAAAGGATCTTTTAGACTTAGAAAAAATCATATTAAGTGAAGTAAGCCAGACTCAAAGGAACTTAGGCTCAATGGTTTCCCTCATTTGTCATAATCAGTAGAAACCTTGGGCTCTACTAGCAGAGATTTGCAATAGAGCAAAATCTTGATACATAAGGACATATAATGTGAAGCTAATTGAAAGGACTTCCAGGATAGTGAAACAAAAGCCATATAATGAATGATTGTTGTCCTTAATGTACCATGTTATCTCTCATCTCCTTTGCTGTCCCTTGGTTATCTCATATTGGTATAGTATCTCACCTTGTTATCTGATTTATTGAATTTATTTGTATTTGGATATTTGAAATTTGATAGGGAAGGGGGGAAAACCAAGACGGGTGGGGGGTGTGTGTGGGGGGGATACGGGTACCAAGACATGTGAAAGGGTATCAATGTATGTGAATTAATGCACCTTCTATCTGGCAAATATCATGTAACCCTTTTACTAATTACTCCTAAAGTTAGGAGTTAGAGATCTGACTCCAAATTCAAAAAAAAAAAGAATCTTTTATTATTTTGAAAACAAATTCATTGTACAGGGCTTGTCATATTATCAGAAAGTTTACAACTAGATTCTCCTTCAAAGCATTTGTTGTAAGCACTCTGTACATAGCCTTTTTTTTGCCAGTCCTTTGACCTTGGGCTCTACCACTTGAGCCACAGCACCACTTCTGGCTTTTTTTTTCTATGTATGTTAAATCACCAAATATTTTATTTCTTCAAAATTGAAGGAGTCAAACCCAGCAAGGTAGTACACATCTGTAATTCCAGTGTTCTAGGGAAAGAGGTAAAAAGATTACAAGTTCAAGGCTGACATAGATTGCATGGTGAATTTCAGGCCCACCTGAGTTATATAGGTGACACCCTATATTAAAGGAAGAAGAAAGAAGAAAGAGGAAGAGAAAGAGGAAGAAGAGAAGAAGGTGGAGAAAAGGAGGAGGAGGAGAAAGAAGATGAAGAGGAGATATCCAGGCTAATCCAATGTCTCTGATTTCAAGGTATTTTAAATGAGCCAGCAGCCTGGTACTTATACCTCACACCTATAATCATGGCTGAGCTTTTTAGGATCACAGTTTGTAGCAAACCTTGACAAAAAGTCTGTAAGACTCCATCTCTAAAATAACCAGCAAAAAGCAGAAGTGGAAGTGGGAATCCAGCAGTAGAGTGCTAGCCCAGCAAGCAAACCAAGAGAGTGTGAGACAGATTTCAAACTGTAGTACTCACTGCCCCCCCCAACCAAAAACAAAGAAAAGAAGGGAAAAGCCACCAAATTCTCCCACTTTATAGCTACAGTTGGTGAAAAAGGCATTTTCTGTGATAAACTGAGCATTGTCTTATGAGGAAGGTGGCTACATTTTTTTTTTTTTTTTTTATGAGTCACGGGGCTTGAACTCGGTCTGGGCGCTGTTGCCGAAATCTTCAGGTCAAGGCTACTACCCTACCCTTGAGCCAAACCTCACTTCCTATTTTCTAGAGGTTAATTGGAGATTAGAGTCTCAGGTTCTTTTGTCTCGGGCTGGCTTTGAACCTTGATCCTCAGATCTCAGCCTCCTGAGTAGCTACAATTAACAGGCATGAGCTGAAGGTGGCTACTTTTACCCCTCAAGTGATCCCTAAGTTCATTTCATTTTCTGCCAGGTTTTAAAATTTCCGCTGGGGAAAAGAGTAGATTTCCTGAAGGGTATGAAAATGAGATTTTTTTTAAAAAAAAAGTCTCCTTCCCTTTCATTTTGAATTGATTTATTAGTGAATTGAAGAGAAACCTGAATAATTGTGACAGACTTTTTAAAAGACAAGTCTGATATGGAGATATTCACAAGATGAACCCAAATGCAAACTACAGGCTAATTTATAATTCTGGAATATCCTTGCTTGTTTGAAAGCAAACATAACGTGAGATATAGTCTTGTGACTGCTCCTTGGAAGATTTGCTTTTTTAATCCTTCTAGTCCCTTTTATGGGACTTTCAGGAATATAGATCTTCTTCTTTTAAACTGTCTTTCATTTCACTAATTTGACATACTTTATTATTAAAGCAATAAAGCAATCACCTTTTTGCAGGTCTATCCTATGGATATTCCTTCATCAACTCTTCTTTCCCTGGCAAGCAAGATGGCAAATTTTATCTACTTTTTTAAGAGAAAAAGAACCAAAATTCATAGACAGTGCCAGTCCTGCTAGGGAGCTATCGTGAAATTTTCAGGGCTTTAGGAAAGGTGAGCATTGTTCCTAACTGGATGGTGTTTGGAATGGGTGGTGTCTATGTTCCTGACAAATAGTAAGGTGTGTGTCATGGTTAGATGAGCGCATGGATCAGCAACATTTACCTACTCTTGACTAACGGATTTGCCAAGTTACCATCTGGCAAAGTAGTTCTGCAGATAGCAGGAGAAACAAGAGCCTCAACATAGAGCTTAGAATCAGGATATGAGACAAGAAAAGCAAGGATCATAGGCCAGGGGCCATGTATGAGCCACTCAAAGGGTTGGGAAAGAAGGAAGCTCTGCAGAGTGTCAAGGAGAAAAGTCACTGAGCCACATCAGAAAGACCCTCCAGACAGAAGGAGCAATGTGGGCAAAAGAATAAGGAGAGAATATTCACAATAGGGTACAAATGGTAAAGGGAAAGCAGGAGATGCACTGGAGAATAAAACCCAGATGAGGGCAGTGGGGTTTTTTATTTTATTTTATTTTGTCCAGTAGGTCAGTAGGTACCTGTGGTGAGTAGCAAGATTGGAGGAATTCCAATCAAGAAGTTATCTTTGTTCCCATATCAACAAGAGGCATCTTGACATAATTTTTGGATGGCTTTCCTCTCAGAGGGCCTTTTTCCTTTTTTGGACAAGCAGTCATGTTGTTTCTTGAAAGTGCTAGACAGACGAAAGCACTTCTATTTATTTGTCTACACTCTTGGATGGGTACAAGGAAGCTGGATAAAGAATTTTTTCCTTAACGGAATGCCATCCTCCACCCCTCAAGGGAAATGTGTCAGAGCTCTGAGGTGCACAAGAGAAAAGATTTACAGGTACAGTTCACATACAAATAGAGTCATCTTGATTATCTTTAGATGCCTTCTTGCTGGCTCAACTCAAGTTTAAAATCATGCCAATTTGCTTTCTTTCTGAGTTAGTAGCTTTTTGGTTGGGCAGCAACCAACTTCCTCACTTCCCAACCAAGTATCTTCCAGCACAGCTCTGAGGTGAGTGATTCTGTCCTGAGTTTATCTCTTCTAATAAAAGAAAGTAAATTCTGACTGTAAATTTCAGTTTTCAAAAGTTCTTGTGGGATTTTGCCCTTCTCTGTGACTGACCCCTCCCCTGAACCTGTGTATAAAATTTTCTGCTCTAGAAAACATCTATACCAATCCACATTTAGAGCAAAATTAAAATTTATTTTTCAGAAACATTTGTTTACTCATTCATTCAGTACTTACAGTGAAGTAATCTTGGCATGAGTCAGGGATGCTGGTGTATGCTCTTCAGGAATCCACATATGAATTTTGAGGTTTATTTATCCTATTTCATATAATCTTTCCTTTATATAAAAATTCTGTCTAGAGGGCCAGGAATTTGGCCTAGTAGTATAGTGCTTGCCTAGCATGCACGAAGACCTGGGTTCAATTCCTCGGTACCACATACATAGAAAAAAAAAGGCGGAAGTGGTGCTGAGGATCAAGTGGTAGATGCTAGCCTTGAGAAAGTCCAAGGACAGTGTTCAGGCCCTGATCCCAAGCCCTGGACTGGCAAAAAAAATTCTGTCTAGAAAATGGTTTCAAAATACATGTATAACAATAAGTACAGCAACAACAAAATGTTGGGGAATTTTTATTGTCTTATTTGTTCTGCACCTTAGTCCTATGTTTATATTTAGGAAAAGATTGGACTTGGTTAGTGTCAAGAATGAGGAGTGGAGAACCCATAAGAGAAGTGAATTTGAAACTATGCATAGCACAACCCAGACCCAGCTTCCTTCCCCATTGCCTTCTTGTTCATCATTCTCCATCTTTCCTTTGTCCGTTAATAAAAATATCCCACTCCCGGGACTGCATTAAACTGCAGAGCTTTTGTATGGCAAAGGGCATAGCTAGTAAATTAATTAGGAAGCCTACAGAGTGGGAGAAGATTTTCACCAACCATACAATGGACAAAGGCCTCATATCTAAAATATATCAACAGCTCAAAAAATTGAATCACTCCAAAACTAATCTCCAAAGTAATAACCATCCCATTAAAAGACGGGCCAAAGACTTAAAGAGAGTCTTCTCTGAAGAAGAAACAAAAATGGCCTATGAAGGCCACATGAAGAAATGCTCAACATCTCTGGTCATAAAAGAAATGCAAATCAAAACAACTCTAAGATTCCACCTCACTCCAGTTAGAATGGCCAGGATCAAGAAAACTAATAACAACAGATGCTGGAGGGGATGTGGCCAGGAGGAATCACTACTACACTGTTGGTGGGAGTGCAAACTCATTCAACCACTATGGAAAGCAGTATGGCAGTTCCTCAAAAGACTAAACATAGAACTCCCCTTTGACCCAGCAATTCCACTACTTGGTATTTTACTCAATCATCCAGAAACAAGGACATACTAAATCCAGCAGCACAATGATGTTCATTGCAGCACTATTTACCATAGCAAAGATATAGAACCAACCTAGATGTCCCTCAGTTGGTGAATGGATCAATAAGATGTGGTATTTGTACACAATGGAATTCTATGCTGCTGTCAGAAAGAACGACATCGCCCCATTTGTTAGGAAATGGAAACACTTAGAAAAAAGCATATTAAGTGAAGTAAGCCCAACTCAAAGGAACATAGGCTCAATGGTTTCCCTCATTTGTCATAATCAGTAGAAACCTTGGGCTCTCCTAGCAGAGATTTGCAATAGAGCAAAACCTTGATACATAAGGCCATATAGTATGACGCTAAATGAAAGGATCTCTAGGTTATAGAAACATAAGCCATATTGTTACAGTATCTCACTTTGTTACCTGATATATTGGATATATTTGTATTTGGTTATCTGAAATTGGATAGGGAAGGGGGAAAACAAGATGAGGGGTGGGGGTGGAGGGAGGGAAATGGGGACCAAGACATGTGAAAGGGTATCAATGTATGTGAATTAATGCACCTTCTATCTGGCAAATATCATGTAACCCTCTATTAATTACAATAAAAAACATATGAAAAAATATATCTATCAAAATAAAAAAAATCCCACTCCCAAATGAGTGTGGAAAAAATGCTTAGCCCCCCTAAGCCTTATATGTGGATTAGAGGTGATAAGAATACTTATGTATTAAAGATGTTTTGTTGAGAACACTGTTCTGGGCCCGTGGAGACTCTCACCATGAACAGAGTCCCATTCTCATGTAATTATGATCTAGTTGGTAGAGGCTATAAGTAAATATGCAGTAGATGGACTGGGATGGAATGGAGCAAGTGTGAGTGGAATTTAGGAGAAGACTTGGAGATGGGGTACAGTATCCTCATGGGGATATTACATTCAAGCAAGGACTAAGGAGAAAGTATGTGACCCTCAGAGGTAGCAAGGAGATTGGTTCACACATGGGAGAAATAGCAGGAAATCCATCTAGAATGAAGTAAGTAAGAAACAGCAATCTGAAATATGCATCCAGAGATCTCAAGTGCCTTTACTGTGGCATGTCCCTCCTTCCCCCAGCAAGATGGCATCCAGTTTAGGCAGGGAAGTGTCACCACCAGATCTGAAGTTTGGAGATGAACTGAATAAAATAGATTCCAGAAAAGCAAGGCCTATAGCCAAAATATCCGGTTCTTCAAAAACACATTTACAAGATTCTGTGACCTTCATTACATTATCTTGGATTCTAGGAAGTGCATTGTTTTTCTAAAAGCTATTTACTGGAGAAGACTTGGTTGAAAAGGGTTGGCTATTCAGTTTTGTGGCTTAAAATGCAATCTGTGGGGCCGGGAGTTTGGCCTAGTGGTAGAGTGCTTGCCTAATATGCATGAAGATCTGGATTCGATTTCTTGGTGCCACATACATAGAAAAAAATGGAAGTGGTGCTGTGGCTCAAGTGGTAGAGCTTTAGCCTTGAGAAACCCCAAGGACGGTGCTCAGGCCTTGAGCCCAAGCCCAGGACTGGTAAAAAAAAATGCAATCTGTGATTAAAGAAAGATTTTGGAGGACCACAGAGAATGACTGAAGAAGGCTGGGGTCCTCTTGGGTGCATACTTGCTACTGGTTCTGAATTAAGACACAACGTCCTTTACTGAAAAACGATGAGGCTGATTCTGCTGCGCAGAAGTGTGAAAAACTAACCCAAGATGGATATAGGGAGATGTAGGAAAGGAGGGGCCAAACCACTGTGCCTAATTCAGTGACAACATTGCATTGGAATGTAAAAATGAGCTTGTGTGGAGAATCAGCAAATGAAAGCTCAGTGGAGGTTTGCTGAATCTTAATGCATCAGACTGTGAAGAGATGAAAAAGGAATACTCAGAAAGAAGATCAAGCTAGGAGGAAGACAACCTGGCTATAGGCTCTGTCCTGGGGAGAGCAGTAGAAGGAAGGGGTCAGGATTCTGGGGAGCAAGTTAACTATAAGATCAGAGGGCCAAAATGTCTTAGAAGAATAATCCTTCCTGAGTGAACATTCCAGAAGTAGAGTTCCTTAAAGTGAATCCAAGAATTACCATGTGCCCAGAGGTTTCTCTGAAATCTAAGACATTGGGCAAGAATGCTTTCTTTTTTTCTACCTTGTATGTAAGTTTAGAAGAGTCCACCGGACATCAGAGATCCTGCAGTGCTCTCCAAACCAGTTGGTTTCTTCCAACAACATTTACATCTGAGGTGCTTTGACAGACTTGAGAATTAGAATAAACGTTCAGGGATCATAAAGGTAAAGGCTGCAACGCTAGGTACTCTGTGTTCCCCCACCCCACCCCCACACCTCTTGCTCTCACTTCAGTGTCCTTAAATTCCCTCCAGTCTCTTCTTGTTCATGGTTTCTTCCCTGTCATCTTCTGTTTCCTTTTGCTTGCTTCCTTCCCCTGACATTCTTTTTATGCTAGTTTTTCTCATCTTTAATCGCGTCCATTGAGTGTGTGGAGCAGGGAATGACAGGTGTGTGCTAGTTTTGTCACTGCCATCCTGTTCCTTCAGCATGTAGGCAGAGAAAGGTGCCAGGCTTAGTCGTGTCTGACCCAGGGAGAGGAGATGGCTTTCTGAAGGAAACTGAATACGGAGCAAGTAGTTGATAGTAATTTAGAAAGAAGCATTTGCCTTCTAAGCTTTGGAACGGTTTAGAGCACCTACTTATAATCCATCAAGGGATTAAAAAGGAAATAGGTTCTGGAATATTGTAATAGATCACCTAGACAAGATGAAAAGATAAAGCAACTCAGGAAATGTGTTTACAGATAAGAGGCAGGTTTAAAAAGCTGGGCCATGATTATGAAGACTTTGACTGATTGCACTACTAAATAATGTATAAATGAATGTTATTCAACAAGTACCCACTCGTATTGACTGCCAAAACAATAGTGAACAAATGAAGGCAGAGGAGCGATAAAAGCAGCCCAGCTTCTGCTCCTGGTACTTACGCATGACCTGATCTTTCGCTTCTCATCTTCCAACAAGGCTTCTTGCAGATAGCTTATAGGAAATGAGTTTCCATTCATTTGTTCATTCATTCCCACACATTGCTCTGTGTCAAGGGAAGTACGTTCATGAGAAAAGACTAATCCTGAAGGACTTCATGGAAAGGAGACAGGACGTATCCCTTGCTAATAAACTTAATGAAAATTTGAGAGATGTAGCCCAAATTGTGGTTACAAACAGAACAAAGGAAGTTCAGGAGATTCTTTTAGAATAGGGCCTTGTAGTTCCCATCTCCCCAAAGGCCATAGGCAAAAGGCATGGTCTATCATTTGGCACTATAGGAGAACCTTTAAGAAATGGAGCATATTGAGAGGCTTTTATGTCATTAAGGGATTGTGGATTGATGGTTTCTTTTTCTTTTTCTTACATTTTTATTTTTTTCTTCCTTCTCTTTCTCATCCTTCCCTCTCCTTCCTTACCCCGATCCTTCCTCCCTTGCCCTCTTCCTTCCCTTCCCTTCCCTTCCCTTCCTTTCCCTTCCTTTCTTTTCCTTCCCTTTCCTTTCCTTCTGCCAATACTAGAGCTGGACCTCATGGCTTGGGCACTGTCTCATAGCTCTTCTACTCAAAACTGGTGCTTGACCACTTGAGCCATAGCTCTACTTCTATGGTCTCTCTTTATTTTCAAGACCTGATATGGAATGAATGTTACCACAAAATTCTACTATAATGTGCTGTTTCACCACAAGCCTGAAAGCATTTGGGGGACTAGTTGATTATGAGCTAAAACTCAGAGCCAAAATAAACATTTTTTGAAGTTGAGTATTGTATTTCACATATTTGTCACACTAACAGAAAACTAACTTAGACCTGCTCTATCCAGTGGAGGAAGAGTTTTGAGACATTCTTTAGTGGTATGGACAGAGACAAATATAGTAATTCCTTAACTTCTCTATTTCCCAATTAGGATTAAATGTACATATTAAGATATGACAAAAATATATGACATAGACTCAAAGTTCACTTAAAAACTGAAAGTGAGCCTGAATTGAATAAACAAATATAGTCTCTCTGTTTCTTCCCCTACTTACAACATAAGCTCCTTTGTTGGTTTTAGGGGAGAAAAAGATCTATGCAGGTCCCATGTGTAGTTCTTCTCTTCCTTGTTAGATGGAGAGAATAAGGATGTGGCAAATTTTAGATTGATTTTCTGGAGTTGAAAAATACATTGTTGATGACCAAGGCCTTTGTATTAAAGTTGGGTTTGGCAATATAGGTTGTTTTTGTTTCAAAATTTCTAATTTACTGAACAATGAATAATATTTGAAAATGAAGAATATTTGGAAGATGGCCAGGACAACTGTATTTCACTCTCAAACATGCCCTCTTCTCCTGGGGTCAATAAACTATATAAGACACCAACTTTCAGTATTGTGGGAAATTCTTTGAAATCTCTCAGATTAATTTCACAAAGAGCAGCTGGTCCATTTAGTTTCATTAAAAATATCAGGCTCCCACTTGGCAAAGAAGGTCCTTTAATCTTCAGATTCCTATCTAGGGAACTAGAGATGTCCAATAACCAAAAGTGGATGACGAATTGTCCATAGAGGAATTATAGGAATTGTGCTTAATTGGGCTGAGAAATTGGTTATATGAGCTCTCTCTTGCTAACAAAAGCAGTCAAGAAGACTAGCAAAGATTTAAAAAATTAAAACAGAACAGCATTTCTGTATCCCAGAACAATGAAATTAGAATCTTCTGTGGTGGGCACACTTTCTCAAGCTTCTAACATCCAACTAGCACTCAGCTCTTTCATGCCTTGGGGGTGCTAAGCAAACTGGAGGTGGAAGCTTGACCATATGTGACCTAGGAAGGGAGATCCGACACGATTTATCAAGGTGACAGTGTTTAAGATTTTTACTATCTTAAAATTTATATTGGGTTACTCAGATTTGTTCAAGCAAGGTTCTCAAATGTCCTCAATCATCATTTTCCCAGAAATGGCGATTGGGTGGCAGCAAGCAGGATGTGTTTGGCATAAGTGAGGTGGATTATTAAATAGCACAGTGCTGATAGCACTATGGCTCACCAGGCTTTAGTTTCTGTTTTGAAATTCTGAAATCACTCTTTCAGAAAAACCATTGAATTGAAGTGGAAAGAAGATTTGGAAAGGAAGCTCTCATGAGATAAATATTTACTGACTGGAAGCTAAATAACAAGTCTCACATATGTGAAAACCTAACAGGTAAATCTCTAACATCTGGCAGCACTACTTCCTGAGAAAGGTCATGAGTGAGTTAGCCTAAGTATGAACAAAGGCTTTAAGCCCAAAGCTTTGATAATGTAAAATATCTCTATGGTAGTTAAGTATAGTTAACAGCTGGATTTTGGCTCCATTCAATCTATTGTTTCAATATGCAGGGTTTTTTTTAATCCTAATACCTGATGTGAAATGATATACATTCTTGTCTGTTGAAATAAATGCCAATAATGCTTTTCACCTGGCAACTGACAAACAGCCACTCAGTGGGCTGAGGGCAGGGGTACCCCAAGACCATATGCTAGCCCCTGTGACAATCTCATTAGGTGTGCAATGTAGAAAATGAGATCCCTTCTGGCATTAAAACTAAGATCTCCCTCCCTTCTTTTCTTACAGCCTGGCTCCATATCGACCTTTTCTGCTATTTTGGCTTCCTTTTAGGATCCCACATTTCTATCTCATAGTAAAGTGCTAGTTTTGGTTCTTCCATTTCCATTAACTTTCAAAATTGCCATTTGCCTTGGGACTCATCTCCCTGGCTCCAGGTACTGCCTCATGCCCACACCAGGACAATCACTGTCCACAGGTCCTTATCTGGAGCAGGAGGGCTCAACAAAAATGTCTTGATTGAGCATTTACTTGCATTATTCAACTGGAAAACAGAAGGTGTGGTGGACACCTATATTTGGTGAAGAAAGGCAGTTGTGTAAATAATCCAATGGTTCTTAACCATGGCATGCCATGCTGATGTCCACATTTCATGATCTTTTGGGCTTTGCAAAAAACGCTTTGTGTCAACCTCCACTTTTGTCACTCCCTCGAAAGCACATGATAAGCATTTGAAAATTCCACTGGGAACTCTAGCCCATACAAAGGTCATCAGAGAGGCAGTCATCCAATTCTCTTCTCTTGTTGTAGAACATGGAGGAACATCCCTACAATCCTGTAGGGAATACATATTTCCAAGGAGCCTCAGAAGCCAGACACACCATCACTGCTGTAAGAATCTTTGTATCAGTATTCTTCATTGTTTGCACAGGAATCGCTCCTGAACATAAGGAGACTGTGTTAATAGCTTAGATTCTCTGTTAGGGCAAAGTATTGGCTCCAACCAAAGACATCCAATTACTGGTGGAAAAATCTATTCACAACACAGAGGCAGCTGTTGTGTGGCTCTTTGTTTTTTTCACTCTCAAGAGTGTTAACTTAAAAAGTCTTGGACCATTTAATTCATTTCTGTTCCATTTTATTTTACCATGGGTTCAAGGTGCCTAAGTAATTTTATATTTTAAATGACCACATTCACACATAAATCAGAAGAGCATTTTTTCCCAGTCATAATGTTAACTTGATTTCCTTCAATTTGATCCTAATTCTCCAGTGCTTTGGCACCTCTTAGCATGGCTCTGTTCATGAATCGTCTCTGATTATGGGTCTTTCATACTGGCTGAGGAAAATCTACATGGAAAATGCAGCCATCGCTGTTGAGACAAACTGGTTAACTTGTTGATACCTGTCAATTACAGTTTTCTTTATTTTAGAAATCCAGATGAAAGAGACACCAATAACTCTGTTAGGAGTAGCCATTGTGGGTTTTTAGAAGTAGGTAGGAAATCTGCCTCCAGCAAGTAACACCAGTGCTAGCATGCTCAGAAAATTGTAACTGAAGATAGAGTAAATGGCATTTGGCAAAGATGTCATCTTATCCCAGTTGCTAGTTGGTGTAAAAATGGGGTTTGTACACATTTTGCTTTTACTCTTTAGGCTGACCATTCAGAAACAGTATCTGTTAAGCCCCCTTCTCTTCCTCAGCTCTCCTTCCTCTCAGGCAGAGGCTGACAGCAGCGTGGCTGTGGGAGGGGCCTCACCCTTGGGAGTGTAGAAGCCTTCCCAGAGGAACAGCCTGCTGGTCTCCTGCTGGTCTTTCATACCCACACTGCTTAAAACTGGGCCACAGTCCAGCCAATGTTTTTTGCCCTTTGGTGAACTGTAGGGGGAGGTGAGCATTATAAACCATGAAGCATGCGCATGGGCCAATTTTCCTCAGTGCACTTAGATGGAAATTTTGTGATATATATATATATATATATATATATATATATATATATAGAGAGAGAGAGAGAGAGAGAGAGAGAGAGAGAGAGAGAGAGAGAGAGAGAGGTTTGCTTCCATTATTTTTTTTATGCAGATGGACCAGAAGTAAATCCATGATATAAATGTTTAGGTTTTCACACAGAAAGATGGAAAGACAGGGCAAGAAGAGGAAGAAGCCTTCCTTGTTTATATAACATCTTCAGTCTTATGTCCTATTACCACCTAGAACCTTCTTGTTTATATAACATCTGTCCTATTGCCACCTAGGTTGGTGAGGCCAGTTACCAGATGACCTCTGTGTTTTAGCCAACCCCCTCCCCGAGCCCAATGCTTAACTCAGAGTCGATAATTCAGCCAATTGTTGAATTAATAATTGATCCCCATATTAAATTTCCCCTTCCTATAGTCATTACATTTATAAGTATTCCTACAAGGTTCAAAACACTGGATGAATGAACATAGCTTGTCCTAAAGCAAACAAACAAAAATAGCAGTGCTGCAAAGGATCCTGTTTAGCACTTTCATTACCAGTGCTCATTGCAGTTTTCTTTTTCCCTTGAAGGTGTGCATTGAGCTGAGTGTGCAAAGTGGGTTCTGAGCCCAGCCAAATGCTTTCTCTCTTCTGAACTTGAAGCCTCATTCTTCCAGGCTGAAGATGACTACAGGGAAAAAGTGACTCATGGCAAGTGTTGTTATGAAATCACCTTGAAGGGTCTCTTGTAAAAGATAACTCCCTGAATTGTAGAAATGTCTTTGATGAGAGAGGATTAGGGTAAAATTGCAATTACCTTGACAAAAAGAAATGTATTAACTTTCCAAGTTGCATTTTTGCAAGGCCCAGCTTCGAGCTCCTTGGAATATAAACACAGAATGAATTCACAATCGCTTAGGGCACTTGAGAATTCAAAAGATGGGCAAGAAGCCCTGGGATTCGAGGCAGCTTTAGAACTAGTCCTCACCACTGAAAGAATGCCTGCCTGGACAGAGCTGTCTGTGTGATTTTTGCATCTGACATGGGCTCAGTGTCAGCAGGATAGGGCGGTTAGTTGAGAGGACCAATGGCTGTCTCCCAGAAGGACTGCTTATACAGCTTGGCTGCAGGAAATAAAACCATGCTGTTCTAAGATTTGACTTCCAAAACTACCCATTCACTCAGCTTGGCAAATATTGACTGAACACTTGCTATGCATTGGGCCGTGAGTTCAGGCAGATCATCTTGGCTGTCAGGGACTTGGAAAAGTCAGACATTAAACAAATCAAATGAACATGAACCTGAGTTCACATTTCATGTGCAAAAAATACGTACTTTTGTTTGTTTTCTTTAAATCAAAGCAGCGTCTAATCTCTCATCTTGCTAAGGAGCAGGAAATTCCAACTCCTAGAAATGTAGGGCCTCGGTGAGGATTCTGGAAACACAGGAAGGGAAACTGGTTTGTCCTCCACTATTGCTGCTGCTGGCAGGCCTACTTGGCCAAAGGCCACAGAGGATCAAGGAGACCCAAGCTGAGAGGCAGCTCTCAATGCAGCCTGTAGTGTATGAGGATTTGCTTGAGCTGGGGAATGTACAAAGGGCTGGCTCCTCTAAGTGCCATCTCTGTAAGGCCTGATCATAGTGCCCTGGTGCGACCCCACAGCACTTTCTTATCATCCTTCTATGGGTAAGGAGTGGGACCTTTTTCCTCTAGTATCTGACCTATTTTTAGCAGCCATGCCAACAAGGGATTAAAGATATTAAAAATTACTGAGTGCTGGTGGCTCCTGCCTGTAATTCTAGGTATGTAGGAAGCTGAGATTGGAAGATTGTGGTTTGAAGCCAGCCTGTGCAAAAAATTCTATAAGACTTTTTATCTCCAATTAACCAGCAAAAAGCTGAACGTGGAGGTGTGGCTCAAGTGACAGAGTGCCAGCCTTGAGGGGAAAAAAGGACGAGTGAGAGCAAAAGGCCCTGAGTTCAAACAGTTCTGGCGTACACACAAAAACATATTTAAAAGGTCTTAGGAAAATGTGCTCAGGGTGAATTATTCCACTAATTCTTGGCTACACTTCTGTCTGGTCTCTGTTGAGCTCAGCATCTGCCAACAGTCATCTACTTTCTTATTTTAAAAGACAATCTCTCTATTCTTTCTATCATTAAAGACAAGGTACTCTTCCTTGGCCTTGTCTGTGGAGGAACAATATCTTTATTTAGTTGCTACTTCATCTCTGGAAAAATTCCCATGGTAAAATAATCCAAATAATCCCTAGTAGGAATGAATGTGTGATTAAAAAATATAGGAACACATATAATTGTTCAATAAACTATCCTACCAAAAAATGACAGAAACAAGGATTTTGAAAGAAGAAGGATCTGCAGACATTGGGGCACAGAGTAGCGGGGCCAAGATACCAGAGAAGGGCCAGAGTTCTAGGTATAAAAGAAGTTGGTCAGAGAAAGAAGGTCAGGGATTTCCAAGGGCTGGCAGACATAGAAGGCTGTGAAGGAGGAGGAGGAAGAGATAGAGGAGAAGGAGAAAAAATAAAGAAAGAGAGGGAGGGAGAAAGAAAGTGAGAGGAAGCGAGGAAGGAAGCGAGGAAGGAAGGAAGGAAGGAAGGAAGGAAGGAAGAAAGGAAGGAAGGAAGGAAGGGAGGAAAAAGAGAACCGGACGGTACAGGCATAGTCTGACACCTGAATTAAAAGCCAAAGAGAAGAAAGAGAGAAAAAAATTAGCCAAAGGACAGTGTCTATTTGGGGATTGTAAAGATACAGGATAGAAAGAATGTGTTGGGACTTGCAAAGGTTTCAGGGAAGCCCCGAGAGCCTGACAAAGGAATTTGGAGCTGCTGATATGAAGGGAGTTGCTTAGATTCAAAACCTTAATATCTCCATTTATAAGTGTGGGGTATGAATTTCTACCTCATGGGTTCTTTGGAGGCTTCATTAGATGGCTGGTGCACAGTGGCTTAGGCCAGTCTGGGCTCTGTTGCCCTGAAGCTGCTTTTCTTCCTTCCTCTCTCTCGTGTGGCAATGGGCCATCCTTCTAGGCCCCGGTATGTGCTGGATATCTTTGTAATGGAGGCCTTGGTAAGAAACAGGGTGGGAGGAAGGAGGAATTCTGCTGTTTCTCACTTGTTTATGCCTCCCTGCCTCCAGATTCCTCCTGTTGGAGCCACCTTGGTCTTTGCTTCCACTTAGAAATGACTCAATCCCCTATTTTTAACTCTTGGGATAGGTTCTGCTTTCCTGCAGGAACCATAAACCAGTGCAGTGAGTGACCATCTTCTCTTTCCTCTGACAGTAATCATGGGTTGATTTATATCCTCCAAAAGAAATTTTGAAATGTTAACCCCAAGCACTTAGGAATGTGATCCTGTCAGAAATCAGATAGTTTTGTGTATACCTAAAGTTAAGACAGGATCAGTTACTGGCGTTCTTGTACGAGAAAGGAAATCAGGAGAGACACACACAGAAGGCTGTGTGAAAGGCAGACATACTTGATGGAGACTGGGATTAGAGTGATGCGGTTGTAAGCCAAGTTATGCTAGAGGTTGGCAACTCCTGGGAGCTATGAGTAAGTAAGGAGTTTTCTCTTACAGGTATCAGAAGAAATCCGGCTCTGATGCCACCCATTTGACTTCCAGTTTCCAAGAGTAAGGTAGCAAATTTATGTCATTGCAAGCTACCCGAAGTTTGGGATGCTTTGTTATGACAGCCCTAGGAACTGACTGTAACAGTCATGGCAGATTTGAGTGTGAGCTTGTATGTTTCTTTCCCTCCCTTCTGCCAGAGGCCTTGAGCAACATGAAATCCCTGCTTATCCAGATTTGGATGTTTTGGTTATAAAAATAAACAAACATGGAAACTAGAAATCAAGACAACCTGATTTATAAAGAGAAAAACATGTGGAGTGGAATGCCAATTCTAAAATAATCCAGAGTTATCTCACAAAATACAAAGTGTGACTGTACCTTCAAGGGAGATGAGATGCCGAATCTGAAAGCCCCTGTCACCCACTGATCTTCATTCAGCTGGAGAGCTGGGATTTTCTTCTGCTTAACTTTATAGCTTTTACACGTGTGTATTTTTCTTTTGACCATCTGAAGGATGACCTGATTCTTCCTTAGTTCAAGTTCTAAATTCTAAAATAATAAAATCAGATGGGCTCATAGTGAGGCTGGGTATGTCTATACTTTATCCAGTCATCTATGATCAAGATGAAGAAACATAGCCCTTTGGATAAGAGGAAGTTTTAAGTGGCTGATCAAGTGTTTACTACAAAATCCATTGCCCCCCAAGAAAGGTGCTCTCTGGTCCAGATACCCACTGGAGCTTGGCTAGGGTAGAAAACCTGGCTTCAAGTCAAGCCCCAACACTCACCTTACAAGAACTTCAAGACTCACAGCTGGCCCTTTCCAGACGCTGCCATCTGGCAAGCGACAAAAAGAGAGTAACCGGAGAATTCACTCCACTCTAGTTAAACCTGCAAACTCAAACCTCCCACTTCACTAAATGATGTGTGAATCTGTTATATAATATGTGGGTAATAATAGCCAGCATTTTTTGGACACCTAAAAGGAGTCAGACACTCTGCTAAGTGATCAGAACATTCTAATGCTCATAATTCCTCAAGGTGTATTTTGGTTTTCAGTTTTATCTGTTACCTTCAGATTCTCCCACACATCCTAACCTGAAATCACAAAGTGCTATGTGCTCCTTAGTTGGTGTTTAATAAAACTGTGAGCAAAGGGTTCAAAACTTGGAGTACTGAGGGCATATGTCTTATTTCTTTCTTTCTTGGTAGTAGAACTTGAACTCAAGGACATTTATGCTTGTTTGGCTTTTTTTTTTTTTGATCTGCTACTTGAGTCATGCCTCAGCCTAGATTTTTACTGGTTAATTGGAGATGGAGTATTATGGACTTTTCTACCCATGCTGGCTTCAAACCATAATACTCAGCCTCTTGAGTAGCTAAGACTTACAGGCCTGTGCCCTAGTGCTTGGCTTCCATTCCATTTTTTAAATTTTATTTTATTTTAATGTAGACGGGTTACACTTATATTCGCCAGATAGAAGGTGCATTATTTCTCACACATTGATACCCCTTCTCATGTTTTTGTCCCCATTTCCCTCCCCCACCCATTTCCCTAATCTCTTTTCCCTTCCTATTTCAAATAAACAAATAAACATATATGTAATAGACCAGGTAACAAAGTCAGATACTGTAACAATATGAGATTAACCAAAGGGCAGCACAAGAGAAGAGACAAAAAAACATAGTACATTAAGAACAACAGTCACTCATAATTAAGCTCTTGTTTCCATGTCCTTGAGGTTCATTAATCCGGCCCCATCCTATATGGCCTTATGTATCCAGGGTTTGAACTATTGTAATCCTCTGCTAGGAGAGTTCTAGGTTTGTACTAATTATTACAAATGGAGGAAACCATTGAGCCTATGCTCCTTTGTGTATAGCTTACTTCACTTAATATGATTTTTTCTAAGTCTTTCCATTTCCTTACAAATGTGGCAATTTGTTCTTTCTGATGGCAGCATAAAATTCCATTGTGTATAAATACCACATCTTGTAGATCCAATCATCTATTGAGGGGCATCTGGGTTGGTTCCATATCTTTGCTATGGTAAATAATACTGCAATGAACATCTTTGTGCTAGTGGCTTTAGTATGTCCTTGTTTCTGGACTGTTGGGTAAATGCCAAGTAGTGGAATTGCTGGGTCATAAGGGAGCTCTATGTTTAGTCTTTTGAGGAACCACTATACTGCTTTCCATAGTGGTTGAATGGGTTTGCTCTCCCACCAACTGTGTAGTAGTGATCCCTCTTGGCCACATCCCCTCCAGCATCTGTTGTTATTGGATTTCTTGATCATGGCCATTCTAAATGGAGAGAGGTGGAATCTCAAAGTTGTTTTGATTTGCATTTCCTTTATGGCCAGAGATGTTGAACATTTCTTCTTCATGTGTTTATAGGCCATTCTTATTTCTTCTTCAGAGAAGACTCTCTTTAAGTCTTTGGCCCATCTTTTAATGGGATGGTTGTTTCTTTGAAGATTTGTTTTGGAGAGATTCAATTTTTTTTGAGTTGTAGATATACCATTCCATTTTTTATACTGCAGCTATTCTATCTCCCTTTCCCCCTGAACCCGTTCCCCCCACCCCCAGGTAGCCATTGTTACTGACTTCTTACAGATACATGTTTTTTCAGGAATGTTAGATTACTTTTCATTTTCTAAACTTTGTACTACTTTTAGGAGTAGCTAGCACAAGAAAGAATATCTTCTCTGAAAACTTCTTGTGATATCATATGGAAATATTTGCAATATCTATTGAGCCAGTCCTCAACTAATGATCACTTGCATTTATTGCTAATAGAAACAATGAAGCAAGAATATTTGTAGATACATTTGTATATATTTGTGCCTAAAAAACATTTTCAGAATAGCATCAATTTGTAATCCCAGGAATATTAGTGTAATATTAAACAAGCAATGCTTTATTAAAAGATTTAATATTTGCTAATTTTTTGCTTTCTAAAGTTTTTAAAAAATGTTTCTAGTTTTAATGTTTCTAGAGCTTTGATCTATTCCTATAATTTTTTTTGTCTTTTTCTAATTGGTATACAGTGTTTGAATATATTTACAGAATTAGTTCTTGTTACATATACTACAGTTTCCTTAATGTCTGTCTTTTGATCTTTTTATTTAGCTAATTTTATTGAGTTTTACTGTTCATGGCTTCTGTGATATTTTTCACATGTGGGTTTTTGCATTTCTAGGATTACAAAATAGTTTTTTTCCCCCATGGTGTCTTTTTTTTTCTACTGACTAATGTCCATTTTAGAATTTACAAAGTAGTCCAGCTTTGTGTTTTTCTATGTGACTACCTAGTGTTTCAACATCATTTGTCATGTGTTTTTGCACACTAATATGAAATGCCCCCTTTATCATCTTGTGAATTCTAAAATGTTTTAGAGCCTTTAAATTTTTAATTTTAAATCAGCCCCATATTTACTTACTCTGACTTTGTGCTGTACCTGCTTTTCTGTCTTTCTTTCTCAGACTTTTTCTAGGTATTTTAGTTGCTATGTATTTTCCACATCTGAGTTAATATGTTTACTTAGTAAAGATGACACTTTTTCTCACTAAAATGTTTATTAGATTCCTAGTTACTTTGCTTCTTAGAATATTATTATAAAAGTGATTCTTCAACTGATTTTTGTCCCATTTTAAGTTTTCATTCAAAACTAGCTTTGGTACTAATTTTAATATACTATATCTTATCAATTTTCTTACCATTTTGATATTATCCTGATTAGGTATTTAATTTTGACATGATCATGTAATGTGCTGATATTGGCTACTCAACTTCCAGGCAAAATGGAACTGGACAATCCATTCTCTTTAATTGTTTTGTCATGTAGCTGTAGACCCAGGAGTAAGATAAGGAAGTCCTTATCTTGTTGCTGACTTGAACAGGAACTTTTGTGTGTGTCTTTCCATTGTGGGGCCCAGCTTTTGCATGATACATACTTTTGCTTTCTGGAACTTTGCTGCCTTGCCTTTGCATATGTTTTCCTCTCCTCTCTGTGTGAACCCTCTCCTTACCCTCATGACCCTTCTCAAATGGCATCCTCATTATGGATTCTTTCCGTGACTCAGGCTATCAGCCATATTCTCTGCTTTCCCACACTGCCTAGCTTATATTTTCATTATTAGTAACATATAGCATACTGTTTGGTAACCATCTGCTCATCTTTCCTTCCTTCCTTATGTCACGAACTCCTTCAGATCAGGCCCCATGCTCAGAGTTTGATAAGGAGTGAACCAGTTAAACAGCTTCTGGGAACATGCATTTAATAAAGACCACTAATGTATGGAGTGAAGTTGTTCTCTGTTTACACGCTGGTTTTGGCCCATGGCCTTTAAAACCTGTCAACAAGTGGTTTTTCACAATTTATAACTTGCCCTGACCTGTCCTGGGAGAAAATATATACAAATGCCAATTTGTATATATGAATTCATGCCATGACATCCTATGCCTAAGTTCAAACCAAACCCTTGATTCCCTGTTCCTGTGTGTGGCTGCCTCCATCCGGCCCCTACCCATACCATTCTCCATCTCAGCCAATGGCACTGGAACTGTCCTCAATTCCACTCTTTCCCATACCTACACCAACAGGCAAGGACCACTGGCTTCACCTCCCAAATACATACAACTATTTCTCACCATCTCCACTGCACACTCTAATCATAGCCCAAGCCTTATTTACTTTTTGCTTAAGTGCTCATAATAATTCTCAAGCATTCACCCAACCTCTATTCTTTTCCCCTTTAGAATGAATTCTTCATACAGTAACTGGCAGAATCTTTTAAAAGGGAAAATCAGATCATGTCACTTGCTTTCTTAAACCTTTTCATAGTTTCCCATCACAGCTCAAATAAAATTTCATCTCCTTATCACATCTTATAAAATCTGGGTCTCTTTTCTCTCCTGTAATTCCCCTGACACTACTCCTGGCTTACTCTGGCATGAGCCTCACTAGCCTCTCTGTCTGCTGTTGTCCTTGCTTTCCCCGAGTCTTTGCACATGCAGCTCTACCTTACCAAGCACATCTCAGCTCAGTTGCTAATAATCTACATAGTCACCAAAGAGTATATTTCTGGAGCTCTTACTTTTTGTCAAATCTTCTTTGGTTTATTTTCCTCATGGAATCTACCACTACCTAAAATCCACCTGGAGATTTGTTTATTGCCCCCTCCACATACACACAAATCTTAAGAAAAGGCAAATTCCATATGAACAAGGTCATTGCTTGTTCTTTGAGGTCGTCTCAGTAACTGAAACAGTCTTGGGGCACATTGGGCACATGCTTACTACTTGTTTGATCAATGAAATAAAGATATGTACTGAGCTACTGCTTAACTTTGGTTTAAGATGTGGTTCCTTAATAACAAAATAGAAACTAGTTTTGTTCTTGCTATCATGAATAGGGAGCAACCTGAAATGGAAACACAACGAAACTCTTTTAAGGGTCTTCTGAACATCACTGAGCAATATTTTTGATAAACATGTGCAATATTCTCAGTAAAGTAATGGCTACACTCCTCTGAGATCACTCAGGGAACAGTGGCCTGAATATGACAGGGAGTGGATCATAATCCTAAAACCATACAATAATGAGAAGGTGCCTTTTCTTGGCATTGGTGACTTCTTTTTATGACTGAAACTTTAATGTCTTCCTCTGCCCCAAAAGTGTTCTGACTTACGAATGAACCACTGTTGAAAAGTTGTAAGAAAATAATATATATATGTGTGTGTGAAATATATATATACGTATATATATGTATATATAGTTTCTTTTTGAGCATCCAAATAACACTTGTTTAAAGTGACACTGATGAAAGGCAGCTTGAGATCCTCCATGTAGTGGTCCATTCTGAGCAGCTCTCATTCATCTTTGCTTCCCCCAAATTATGTCCTAGAGCTCTTGATAAAGAGTGATATTTGGTAAAACTTTGTAAAATACAGGGGCAGGTTGAGAGTCTCGATTTTTCTTCCCCTTGGAATTCAAAGGGCTGAGGTATTTGTTCTCTGACCACAGAATCCTCTGAGGAAACTCATTCAATCTGGAAAGCACAGTCTGTGCCCTACAGCCCCTGGAAGAGTTTACAACAGGAAGAATCAGATACACAGAGCTCTGGCTTATGTTTATTTTAACCCAGACCCAGTGAACAATGCAGCCAGACTCCATTACAGCCTTTTTTTTCCTCCAAGGTTTGTAATCTTTCAAACATCTCTTGGGGTGTACTGAAAATCTCCGTGTAGATGCATTTAGATGTAATTAGATTCAGCCAAGCCCTGGTGACTCTGGTATGTGTGATGTAATTAGTAAAGCAAGGATCTGAAGGCACTTGTGCAGCAGGCTCCAGGCCCCATTTATGAGGAGGTGAGCGGCTGACATGCTGTAGAGTCTGTGGAGCTATAAACATTGCATGGATGGATTGTCCGAGGAAGGCATGTTCTAAGTAACATAGAAATGGCTCCCCTCTCTTCTGCAGAGGCATTCTCAGTACCCATTGCCTCCAAAATTGAACATTTCCATTTGGTCTCCACCCAAAGTGGAATTCCAACTTTCTCTAAGTTGGAGGGGGACACAGATGGAACTCCAGAGTTCTTCTAATATAGGAACTTTCTGTTTGTTTGTTTCTTCATTGAGCAGTGTTTACAAAATTCACACCATTCTTAAGGATTAAATCATTCCAAACCAGAAACACCTGGCTGAGTGTTTGGAAGAAGTAGAGGTGGTTGGTGATGATAGTGGTGATTTAACAAGTATGGCAGTAAATCTTGTGCTGTAAACTTGTTGCCAAGAAATGGTTGCTCAGGGTAAGACTGTGTGTGTGTGGTAAGCAAAATCATGGCTCCCCAAAGATGTCCATATGCCATAAACTACGAATATGTAATCCACGTGGCAGAGAGAAAAGGTTGTACATGGAATGCCAGAGCTAATCATTTGACTTTCAGTTAGGCAGAAGATCTTGGATTATGCTTTAGGACAAGAGAATAAGACAAAGTTAGCAGTGGCAAACAGGTGGACAGGAAACTTGGGTGGCTGGAAGAAAGATATGTTTGAAGAGAACATGGTGAGGCAAAGAGAGTTGCTGATGGCAGTGGCTCAAGGACTGGCAAGGCCATGAAACAGGATCCAGGTCTGACTTCCAGTTCTGGTTATTACACCAGGTGATTACTTCTCAGAGCATTGGAGTTTGCACTTGTGAAAGGGGAATCTTACTCCTAACTCAAGTGAGAGGCAGGCATCAGCTTTGTAAGCTGAAATTTTGGATATGGTATGATGGCCAGGTGGGATTTAAACCTCTCAAATTAACTGCTCAAACAACTCTTCCCTTTTCCCAAGACTGTCTTGAATTCTATGTGCTGACACACAGTCAAGGGCCGCCTTGGAGCCACTCGGTCTGGCACATAGCTAACACCACCTAAAGTTTGGGTGAAAACCTCAAATCTGATTTTGTTGGCTGCTTTGGGCATGCTTCCCACAGGATTTTGCATGGTTGGCTTATATGTGAAATCAGCAGAAAATCTATTCCAGCTGGGACACATCAACTCCCCATAGCCAGAGCATATGAGCTCTCTGCAGAGGAGTCTCATTTCCCCGTTCAGCTTTTGGCTTGAAGGTCTCCATCTCAGGTAGGAATCCAGGCAGGTAATCTTGATGGAGCTAGACAGAGAGAGAATACCCACTTTGGCCTACCATTTTCCATGTAGAGAAATAGGAATGGGTTTCTAGGTATGAATGGCTAAAGAGCTAAAAAAACAGGAATGGTGGTGGTGGAGATTCTGGAGCCATCTAGTTCGACAGCCTGGTCTTACTGTAGTCAGCATGGCTTTTCTTTCTCTTCTCTTGCACTAAAGCTTTTTTCAGATGAGGACTTTTGTCCTTTTGACCCTTGCTTGGGTCTTGGCTTGGGAGTTGTTCCATAGATGTATCATTCTGGACCACCTGCTAATAATTCCCAAGCAGTTTTACTTTCTTCAGGGTCTCTTCAGAATTTGTTTCCTTCTCATCTTGTCTATGCTGTTCAGTGCCAGCTTAGCCCAGAGCTTGGATTAGAATCTGAATGTTGGAAGATCTACACTTCTAACAGGTCCCATCACTGCTCTTGGTGGCCATACTTCCAGAGCCAATTATTAGCATGTCCTGTGATTTGAAAATTGGGTTAGCAATTTATAAAATAAGGCACACTGGAGAGACGTGGTAAATCTTGTGGTCAAATCAATGGCTTCAGCTGAGCAAAGGGAACAGCATTCGCTTCTTCCTTACCTGGGAGAAGTGGACAGTATCTCAGCTCTGCCTGCAACCTGGTCTGTCTTGAGTCTGGAGATGGGTCCAGCGTGTGTATCTGAAATGTGATTTGGTTTCCAGTTGTGTAGCACTTGGCTCAAGACCAGTGAAAGGGCCGAGCCAAATGTAGAAAGCCATCTCTCCAGAAGTAAGTATTTCCAAGCTTCCATTCATCCCTTGGGTTGGATTCCATTCCTGGACCCCAAGGGTAAGTGGTCTGACTCTAAACTCCAAATAAGAGGCCTGCTAGAAGTGCTAAGAATGCTTCTAAGAGTATCTAGAATTTGCTGGAATTTTCTCCATTTTAGAAAACAAGGGTGAAATATCTGCTCTGTAGTAGGTTATTGCTAAAGTACTTAGACAACTAGTAGCACCCTTTCCCAAGCAAAAGTGGAATGGATTTTCCAAAGGCCCCAGTGTTCCACGACATTGACCGTAGGTAAGGAAAGCATTCTTTCTTCTTGTATGTTTCAACTTACCAATTAATTTAAAATTCTCAGCACTAGTAGGTCTTAAATAATTCCTTTACATTTCCTAATCTTCTTAATTTTGGAAAGGAGAGACAATAAGTAACTAACTAGCTAGAAGTTAATATTTTTTTTCGTGTGGGTGTGTGGTTACCTTTTACCTAGGGAAAATGCTGTAGGTTTTATATTTAAGAGAATTATTTCAACCTTGCCTTTTTATTAGTTTATATCATGTAAGATGATTTAAAAATAAATGAAATATAGGTTGAATGCAGTTATAATAGAAATTGAAGTCAATGTACAAATGAATCCATCTCAGAAAATGAATGTAAATGAATGTGGAAGAAGCAAAGGCTGCTGACAGCCATCTGGCTACACTTTGTCCAGTCAGAGCTGTTCTACTTGGCTGTTGCTGGCAGTAATCATGCAGGATCCATAGGTAGAAGATGAGAGGAATATTAATCCCACAGAAGAACTATCAATCCCTGAAGCCAAATCCCAGTTGTGGCTTAGAAAAGGCCTTTGAGCTTTTCTCTACTTATGGATACTTTGGGGGGAATTAAAATCAACATGACTATTAGAACTTTCCTTACCACCACATCCCATAAAACTTGTGAGGAGGGTAGTTGTTACGGTTAAAGATTGCCTAGGCTATATTGTAGCTCTTAAAATGGTATCGCCTCAATTGAGTTCATTTTCTTTATAATGTCTTTAAATGATTTTGTGCGAAGCGATGCTTTCCACATCATCAGATCTGTTGCATGGCTATGGTGTATCAAGTGGAAAATTATTTACAGTATTTCCATAGGCCCAATCATAAGAGTCATTGTGGGTTGGTGACTGCCAGACCTGGTAGCAGGGAGGCTGGTGGATTACGTCAGTGGCTTAGAGAAGTTGGTGTGTGTGGCCCAGAGTTTGAGGGATCTCACCTGGCCCTGTTACTATTTATCTCAGATTGAAGGTGAATTACTCCTTTCTTTAACTTGGTTTACTCTTCTGTATAGTAGAAAAATTAAAATAGTTTAGGGCTGTCTTATTTTATATAAGTGTTTTACTCCTTAAGACCCAGCATATTTCAGAATGTATAGAAGTAAGTGAACAGCAATTTACCTAGCTTTGTAATTTTTTTCATACTTTTAATGTTGTACCTTTCTGAAGCTAAACCTTTTTTTTTGCCGGGGGGGGGGGGAGGAGTCCTGGGCATTGTCCCTGAGCTCTTCAGCTCAAGGCTACCACCCTACCCCTAGAGCCACAGCCCCATTTCCTGTTTTCTAGTGATTAAATGGAGATGATATAAGAACCTCAGGTTTTTCAGTGCCCAGGCTGGCTTTGAATTGTGATCCTCAGATCTCAGCCTCCTGAGTGGCTAGGATTATAGGTGTGAGCCATGGTGCCTGGCTAGTTAACAGTCTTTATTTTTTTTTTTTGCCAGTCCTGGGGCTTGAACTCAGGGCCTGAGTAGAGTACTTGGGCTTTCCTCAAGGCCAGCGCTCTACCACTTGAGCCTCAGCATGACTTCTAGCTTTTTCTGTGTTTGTGCTACAGAGGACTTGAACTCAGGTCTTCAAACATGCGAGGCAAATACTCTATCACTAGGCCAAACTCCCGGCCCCTGAAGCTAAACTTTCTGATTTAAAATTTCCAAACTTACATGTCTTTGATTTAAAATCCTGTCAGGATTATTTAGATTTTGAGAGTCTGGTGTCCTTTTCTTTCTTCTATATCTGTATTTAAATTTTTTTTTAAAGTAAGGTGTCCTTTTCTTGCTCCTATCTCTGTATTTAAAATTTTTAAGGTAATTTAAGATATGTATATTTAAGATATGGGCTCTTTCTAACCATCTTCTTTTCCCTTCAAAAAAGAGCACCCAGACAATACAGTTAGTTTTTCTCTGCATTTTAGACACTTTTTGTTGGAAGCATGACACCGAATATACTAGAGGTAGGGTGGAGCTGGAGTGAAGAGGAAGAAGGTAGGCAGGGAGGGATGTCACTGATATCCAGCAGTTAAATAGTTAACTTGCCTCTCTTTTAAGAGACCCAGCTTGAGGCTATCCTGGGTGAGGTGGTAGTAAATCCAAGCCAGCCTTCAATGTGGAAACTGAAGCTTGCTTCTTTAATCAGATATTTCAGTGACTCGGCCTAAACCCAAGACTAAAAAAACTCATACTTGGAACTGTTTTATAGCCATGTCATGAAATGTAGCTGAGCTATTCATGGTAGGTGACCCTTGTCAGTTGTAGAACATAATACTTTTATAAAGGTTCTCCCTGTTTCTTGCCATGAACAAACCCTCGAAACCTGGGCCAAGAGCTCTCTTCCTTGACACCACATCAACTTCAGGTAGGCTGTTTAAGACACTCTGAGCTTTGGCTGCTAGGCTTTCCTGCTGCACAAAAGCATTATCTCTATGTTCCCAACAACAAGAAGAATGATTACAGGATGGCAAAGCTCAAAAATTCAAGATATGCCTATCATCAGGTAAAGGGAAAACTTAGATTTTATAGGAGGGGGAAATTGGGCAGCTAAGTCTTGGAATATATCCAAGGTTCTAGTGAAAAAGTCTATGCCTAATTGTTTTAGCAAGCTTCCAGTTATTTGAATTGTGCCTGGCTTTATGGGTGGGAGAGGCTATCATTTTTTGTGAACCCCTTCAAACCATGCTGTCATATCATGGGAACTAGATTACTTCATTCTGCTCCTGGGAAAAGGAGCTGACTTGTGGGATTTTAAATAAATGCATTAAATATGTTGATTATCAAAGGGAAATAGTAGAGAAAAATAAACAAACTCCTACAAGATCTTGGCTACAGTACAGGGCCCTAGTTTAAGTCATTGCTTTCAACCATGTGAGATGGAGCAAAAGACCATCAGTGTTTTCTTCTTATATCACTCAGGTAGGAGAGGAGGGGGTGTACTCTTCTTTTGGGGGGGTCTCTGAGGCCCTCTCTTCTTCCTGTTGTTGTTTTGTTTTAATGAATATGACTATGTGAGAAGTCATTCCCAATGAATGAAGGCAGACTTTGGCCTCATGGTGGACTTTTGCTTTAAAAAATATAAATTATATCTATATATACCTTAGTAAACATATTTTAAGCTGTGTTATGATAGGCATTCTTCTGTACAGGTAAGGATAAAATGACAGAGTCTTTGAGAGGTAAGTTTATCAAGATATGTCCAATATTTAAAGAAGTACACATTATGATTGATTTAATCATTCCTTTTTGGGAATCTATGCAAAGTAAATAATCCAAACAAAAGTAGACAAAAACTGATGTATCTTGATACATTGTGCATTGTTTATCTTAGTGAAAAACTCAAAAATTTCCCAATTATTACCATATGGGAACAATCGATTACGTTAATGGTGGCCTAACCCTGCAAGGGTGCCCTCCTTGGCAGTTCAAGATAAAACAATTCCTCCAAAGACACACCCATGAAAAAGACTTTCTTAAAGCCAGAGTTTCTTAAAATGACAAAACTACTGTGAAAGGAAACATTAAGAAAAGCCTAGCCACAGGTCAGAGAAAATTATTTGCAAATGATATCTGATAATGGATTATTATTCAAAATGTACAAAGAATTGCCAATACTTAACTGTGTGAAAACAACTTAAGAAATTGGACCAAAGAACTTAACAAAATACCTCCCAAAATAAGATGATAACCATGTAGAGATGTACAATGATAATCATGTAGCAGTGGGAAAAAGCAAATTAAACTAACAATGTCACAGCACATTTCCCTAGGAGAATAGCCCAGCTCCATAGAATATCCCCAACAAGCTCATGAGCAATGGAGAAACAGGAAGCTCATTCATTGCTGTGGAGAATGCAAAATGGCACAGCTACTTTGGAAGACACTTTAGCAGTTTGTTTAAAAACAAGCCAAAAGGGCCGGGAGTTTGGCCTAGTGGCAGAGTGCTTGCCTAGCATTCACAAAAATCTGAGTTTGATTCTTCTATACCACATACATAGAAAAAAGTCGGAAGTGGTGCTGAGGCTCAAGTGGTAGAGCTCTAGCCTTAAGAAAGCCCAAGGACAGTGCTCAGGTCTTGAACTCAAGCCCAGGACTGGTGCAAAACAAACAAACAAAACCCTATTCTTAATGTACTATGCGGTTATTTCTTTTCTTGTGTTTTCCACTTATGGTTAATCTCATGTGGTTACTGTATCTGACTTTGTTACCGGGTATTTTGTATATACGTTTGTTTTTTTATTTGAAATAGAGAAGGGAAGAGGAAAAACAAGATGATTGGGAGGGGATGGAGGGCAGGAAAGGAGGTCAAAAAATTGTGAGAAGGGGTATCAAGGTTTCATCATTACCTGATGAATTTAACTGTAACCCCTCTATACATTATCCCAACAATAAAATAGAATTAAAAAAAAAAACAACAATTAAAGTTTCTCTTAGTATATGATCCTTATCATAGGAACTCCTTGGTATTCAATTCAAGGAAGCTGAAAACATACACAGATACCTGAACTGCTACCAAGGGCATCCTTGTAGGGTGAGAACAATATTGATATTTTTGCTTCTTTCCTATATGGTAAGCTCTGAGCACAGAGCTTAATAACAGCTCACTTATAATTGCCAACACTTGAAAATGATTAAGATGTAGTTCAGTAGGCTAATGTGTAAGTAAACAGTGGTCCATTCAGACACTGTGATGTTCTTCAGTGCTACAAAGACATGAGCTATCAAGATGTGAAAAGACATGAGAGTACCTTAAATGAGTATTAATAAGTGAAAAGCCAGTGTAATGGCTGGACACTATAAGATTCCAATTGTATGACATTCTGAAAAAGACACAAGTTGGGAGACAGTTTCCACTGGTTTGTTGCAGGGAGAGGGAGGTATGTTTACAGGAGTAAATAGGTGATGGCCCCCCGAGGATTTTTAGATTACTGGAACTACCTGCTATGTCTGTGATACAGGGCATACTTGTGCATAAACCACACCAGGTCTAACACCAAGAATGAACCCTAGGATGATTATGCTAAGTTGTTGTAGCTTCCTTAATTGTAACAGAAGTGCTACTCAGGTGGAGAAGATTGATAAAGAACCTGGGTAGACAGGCTCGGTGGCTCACGCCTGTAATCATAGCTACTCAGGAGCCTGAGATCTGAGGATTGAGGTTCAAAGCTAGCCAGACCACCAAAGAACCTGAGGCTCTTAGTTCCAATTAGGCACCAGAAAATGGGAAGTGAGACTGTGGCTCAAGGGTAGGATAGTAGCCTTGACCTAAAGAGATCAGGGACAATGGCCACACCTCAAGTTAGGGCAGCAGCCTTGAGCTGAAGAGCTCAGGGACAGCGCCCAGGCCCAGAGTTCAACCCCATGCTGCCAAAGGAAGAGAAGAAGAGAAAGAGGAAGAAGAGGAAAAAGAGGAGGAGGAGGAGGAGGAAAAAGAAGAAGAAGAAGAAGAAGAAGAAGAAGAAGAAGAAGAAGAAGAAGAAGAGGAAGAAGAGGAGGAGGAAGAGGAGGAAGAGGAAGAAGAGGAAGAGGAAGAAGAGGAAGAGGAAGAAGAAGAAGAAAAGAAGCAGCAGCAGCAGCAGCTGCTGTGTGCCCAACAGGGTATACTGGAAATCTCTTTGCTATGGACATTAAACTGCTTTCAAAAATAAAGTCTCTAATCAAGAAAAAAATGGGCTGAGGAGGAGGAATGTTCAAGTTATCATAGTAAGAGGGGAAAAAAAGCAGGAAATGAGAGCATAGTTTTGTAGCAATGAGAGCTTTGTAAAACAGCATAGGAGAAATACAATCAAAGTCAGTTCTGCTGGGTGGAGTTGTGGTTAATGACTTTCCTTCCCATAGTTCCTGTATTTTCTGAACTTTTCAAAAGTGTGTCTGTACCTTTTTTTTTTTTGAAATAATGAAATCAGTCCTCAAAACACGTTCAACGATCTTCCTCTCATGACACTAAGGGCATGCTTACTTGCTCAGAAGGCTCTTTATGCAAGGTTGAGGAGCTGGAAGGATGCAGGAATAAAGCAAAGTGAACATCCTTGTGTTATTGCCCTTGTTTGCTTGGGGAACAACATGCTGCTTGTGGCCACTTGGGTTGAGAGAAGAGGTAAAAAGAAGTGTTCATCCAGGTTTTAATCCCCTTGGCTAATTCCCAGACCTTTCTTGTGGTTTTACTAGGACTCTTTACACTAAGTGGGTGGATTTATACTTGTTTATGTTTGTGTGTTGTACTTGGATTATGCCTTAATGTGTCACTGGGATGACAAAGGAGCTTACAACAGCAGGCAGGCAAGCTTCCCTGTTTTTAATTGAAAGCACATTCCAGCACTTTATTTTATCTGTAACACATAGAGCTGCTTAGAACAAAGCATTGCCCTAAGACATGGTCCCCAAGAGTCTTTAATAAGGACCAGACCCCTGTGAAGGTATTAATTAAATATTTTTAAAAGAAATAGCTTTAGCTGGCTTGGGCATTTTTATGAGACAAGGGAGTATATTTAAAGCCAGGGCTGTTTCTGTAACACGAATCTATTTTGAAGGAAATATTCTTGGGTGGGACTCCGTGGGTACCAGGCTGTCAGACTCCAGGGCCAACTTGATGTCAAAAACAGACATGCTGAGGGTTTTAAGCAATCTTTCAGTTAGGTACTTGCTGTGGAATTTGGACATAATTTTAAAGCTTGGCTTTAGAATTGTGGGAGTCTATGAGTGAGGCATGCACTATTTGAGGTTGTTTTCTCATAGTAGTCCTATGAAAGAAACTTGACAAGGTAATTATACAGAAAAAACAATATGTGACTTGTCAAGGTCACACAATTTGATGCAGGAACTAACACAAAAGTCTACATTAAAGTCCATTTGTTCATTGTTTCTTTAATCCATCCATCCTTTTATCATATATTTGGATTTCAGAAGAGTGTATCCTTTCCAAGAAAATATTAAAACATACATAAACTCTAGGGAAGATTCAACTGATGAGCACTTTTACTAATTGTGACATGGTGAAAACAAAAATAGACCAATGAGCTTAGAATGAAAACTTGATGTTTGGATTATGGTTCTTTGACTTGCAGATTTGTATAACATTGAGAAAATCAGTCCATGGGCTAATTTCCTAGTCTTTAAAGTTAGACTTGGACCCTAACATTATGCTGAGTAATTGTGTAGTGAATATGAGTTCAAGTTGAATTGGGTTGTACCAGTGGATTAAGGATTCGGGAAAGAGTAATCTTCTACGGCCCTGGGATAATTTTAAATATTCCATAGTTTAAGACCAGTAGATTCTTAAGGAGCTTCTGTGTTTCAGTCACTTTGCATTGCTTTCATAAGATTGGAGAATATTTGCACTGACTCATAGTTCCAGGAGTTTCAGTGTATGCTTAGCTGGTTCCATTGCTGTGGGCCTGAGGCAAAGCCAAAATCTATAAATGAAAGGGCAGAATGGAGGAAAGCTTCTCGCTTCTTAGTGGACAGGAAGTAAGAGATGGGGGCAGGGGAGGGAAAGATTAGAGACAATATATATTATGCAAAGTCATGACTTCTGTGAACTATTTCTCGAATCAGGTTCTACCTTTCATGACTTTTACCATCTTCCACCTGTCAATTATAAATTCATGAATGGATTGACTAATCCATTCCTTAGGTTAGAGTCCTCAGGATCCAACCACCTCACCAAAGCACCACATCATGGATACTGAGCCTTTACTGCATGAGCCTTCTGGGGACATCCAAGCCATAAGATTCTTCAGGCTAATGATAGCCAAAGTAAGCAACTCAAGTGGAGACATTTCAGGAACAAGATCTATTTCTTATTCAGGAACAAGTGAGGTAGAGGTGCCCTCAAGGAATGACAATGCTTCAGTGAGCATTAGGTGTATGGCAAGCTATGCCTGGTGATGGGGTGACTTTTTCCAGAATTTACTTGTTCTAGAGTACAGCAACCTGGTTTCCAGTCTGGCTTGCCTGTTTTGTGGACCTTAGTGCATTTCCCTCTGTTTATAAACTGCCTCTCCTCATGTCCCTAGGCTTCTTTCCCCTATGTCATGTTGCCCCATACATAAACTTTTGGATCCCTAAATAAAATTGTGATCCAAGACACAGGATTGCCCGTACAGAAGGGTAGGCTTTCTTGTCCTTTCCAATGTTCTTGTTCTCCTCCCTCCTTCTCCTATGAGCCTTTAGAAACTTCCAAGCCTTTCCATCTCACTCCCATTGTCTCTAACCCAGGATTTTTGTCCATTTTCTTCCTTCTTCATATACTGAACCATGTCCTAGGTGCCTTATGACTTGTCATCCTTTCAGATCTTTTTACTGGACAGTAGTGTGTAGAATAGCTTTTGAGAACTTGAAGTCACTGGATTTGAATCTGCTCTATTCAGGCGAGAAACCTCTGGCAAGAAGAAAGGAAAGGAAGAAATGCAAGACATAGCTTACCTTCTCTCACCTTCTTTCTCAGCTCTTGATCACTGCTGTCCCTGGGCCTTAGACCCAGGGAGAATGAAGACAATAGTTGTGTATTTCTCAGTGTGTTTTGGATAGATTAAATGACTCAGTACACACAAAACACTTGGCATAGTGTCTGGCCCACAAGCTGCTGCTGTTACTTATTGTGACTGCTACTACAAATAATTGGAAACAGAATGATGTGAGATGGAACATTGTGTATCGGAAACAGCGGATGTAGCTTTGAATTTCAGCTTTCACTTTAGTGTGTGTATAGAAATGAATCTCTCTGAACCTCAGTTTATTCATCCTGCTAGTAGGCAAAACAGCCACTTCTGCACAGTGCTGTGGGGACATAGGTATCTGAGACAATGTCACAAACAGAACAAACCCTGGGGGTTTCTGCTTCCTGGTGGAGTCTGTGTCTCCCAGCACGTGTGGTGGGATGTGTGTGTAAGGCAACCAGATGAGGGCTAAAGTCTGGGAATATTGTGTACTTGAACTAACAGTGACTCACAACATGTTTGTGCAGACTGCTAAGAGTCTAGCATTTGCAGACGTAGGGGAGATGGTGGCTAGGAACGGGACATGGAGCTGTGAGCGTAGGAATGCACTGTCCCTGGGACTGTAAACACAGCACTGTCTGTAACCTCAAAGGGCTTGGCTGCGAGGACCATCCAAGTCTGTTGTCCATTATTTGGTTTGTGCTTAGCTCAGGAAGCTACCTTGTTTTGTCTGAGAGCTTTCACAGGCTGCAGCCAGCAACAAAGAATCTTGGTGGCTGCCTGGATAGCCACTGCTCCTTTTTGGAGAAGTGGTTGTGCTTTCTCTGGAGAGAAACAGGCCTAGCATGGTCCAGCTACCTCTCAAACCAACAAAGGAACTTGTCCAATCACTAGATCTGTGCCAGATTTGTCTAAATCCCTCAGGTAGGCCAGTACTTGATCAGATGAGCTTTGGTCCCCTTTTCTGATTCATAGTCCACATGAGAAATTCTTCCCCAGGGCCAGTAGATTATCTCCCCTCTGCCACTCCACCCTATCTTGTTTGCCATTCTCTTGGGCTTCAAATTAATCTCTCTGAACCAACCTGTAGCCTGGCTTCCTGTTGACAGTCTCACCCTGGTCCCTTAATTCAATGTCTTTGGTCTCTATGTCTATGTCTACTTTCTCTTTTTGGTCAAGATTAATGCCTAAAACTGTGCTGAAGCTCAGTAGGGTCTCTTGGATCCCAGCCTGGATTTTGAAGCTCCTTCTGGAATCTTCCTCCCAGATTTTTCTAACTACAACAGCACCCAGACAATGTGACTTTTAGTTACAAGAATGGTATTTGGAATGGGATAGACAGGATGGAGCCCTTGCCCTCACCCCACAGAAAAAAAAAAAAAAAAAAAAGACTGTGGCAGCCACAGGTGGTGGCGTCATAACAGCTTAGGATCCAAGAGATTCATTCCAGCTGCCAAAGCGCTAAGCTATCTCTGTGATCACACATTCTTGCATCAGCCAGAGCTCACGCATGGTTCTGCAGACCCTCAGCCAGAGGCATGTGGCCATCAGTGACTGCTTAGAGAATGGGGCCAGGGCTGGCCCAATAAGGGACAGGGGCAGAAGAGCCTGCTTATGAGCAAGATGAGACGCATTGAAACAAATGACAAGAAACTGTATGTCGGAAATCAGAACAGCTGTGGGCTCCTCGGCGTGGCAGATGGGTATGCGGGGAATGCTATGCAGCTTTAATCACATTTAACACGCCTGTCAGGGAATTGGGTCCATCTTGATATTAATTCGAGTTACAGAGATTGTTTATATGACAGAGTTAGGCTGTTCCCTACTTGCAGTACCCTGCATGGGTAGAAAGAAGGCAATTTGGGTCTCATTTTCAGTAGAGAACAGCTAGTTAGCTTGGTTCATGCCAGGGTGGGGTGCAGGGTGAAAAGGGGGAGCTCTGGAAACCATCAGCCCCAGCCTGGTGGGCAAGGGACGGAGCAGTTGTAGAACTGTGTCCCAGACCTGATTTTTTTTTTTATCATCACTGTGGGATCACCTATGTGGGTATTCATTGTGTGCTTAAATTCTGAACTTTTGAATGCTTCTATCAATTGGAGATTCAGAAAAAACAGGAAAACATGCCAGCTTCCATTCTGGGCCAAACCAGCACATGGTTTCTGTTCAGTGGTGCCAAGCAAAGTCTAGTGTGCTAGCTCTCAGTCCTAAGAAAGGTGACATGATGTCACAAGGGAAGGACTGGGGGATTCCCATCACTTTTGTTCATTCACTCATGCAGGGGATAACATCGAGGCCACCTGTCAAAGGCGCTGTGTTCCTGAGGCAACACAACAAAAGAGCCAGTGTTCAGGGTAGCTGATTCCACTCTGAGTGCCACACGTATAGGAAGACATTTGGTAAAGTTTGTACAACCATATTCTAGTCTATATTTCACAATGAAGGAACTGAAACACAAATGGTTAATGACTTTTGTGGGACAGGGAGCTAAGGAGAAAAGAGTCAGCATTCTAAATCTACACATCTCTAAAATGCCTACAACTCTATTGTCCATTTCATATTGTATTTGTGACAAAGGTGGTATGATGGCAGACAAATGGCCTTGGATTTCTGTGCCTTAGTTTCCTTACCTATAAACTAGAGGTAAAGCCAGTTATTTCCTGGTGAAAACGTGGTGAATAAACACTTGGAAAACTCTGAAGCATCATTCTTCTATGGTATTGTTAGGAAAGCAGTGCTGGGTGCTGGTTCCTCACACCTATCATCCAGGCTATTTAGGAGACTGAGATCTGAGAATTGCAGTTCAAATCCAGCAGGAGCAGGGAAGTCTGTGCGAGTTTTATCACCAGTTGGACACTGAAAAGCCAGAAGTAGAGTGGCTCAAGCTGTAGAGTACCATCATTGAGTGAAAAGGCTCAGGGACAGGACCCAGGCCCTGAATTAAAAGAAAGAAGAAGTAAACATTTGCATGTCATTTCACTTAGTAAGGCCGTGTAATGAATCACCACTGATACTTACTGGCTTGAAAGAATGACAACGTATGCTCACACAGCTATAGACTGGACTGGACAGAAATTTTTAGAGAAAGATTGTTTATTCCACTTAGTGTCAGTTGGAACAACTTACAGGCTGGCTGCTAAAAATAACCATTGGCTCACTCAATGGTCTGTTGGCTGTCAGTGGAAACACCTACACATGCTTTCTCCAGGTGGTCTCTGCATTTTCCAACATGACGGCTGGTCTGTATAAAAGAGGAAAGATGAGTAGAAAGAAAAACAGAAGGGAAAGAGAATATGAGGGGGGAGAGAGAATAAAGGAAGAAGGAAGGAAGGAAAGAAGGAAGGAAGGAAGGAAGGAAGGAAAGAAGGAAGGAAGAGCTAGTACCCTGCCCCCTGACTTGATTCAAGGAAAGGGAACAAGTCCCTGCCTCTTAGTGAGAGGAGTGTTCAAGTCACATTCTGAGAAGAACATATCAAAATAAAAAGCATCTTCCACATGAACCTTTGCACTACACTAATCTGGCCTTTCCTGGACTGGAGATTCTCACAGGCCAATGCAGACAATACTAAAGTGATCCTTAGTGTCCTTAGTGATGGACAGAACTCACTAAGCTCTGAACTTCCTCATCTCTCCAAGCCATTCTCTTCAGCTTTAGATACATCTTGCAACCTGAGAATTCTGTGTCTGGGAATTCTAATGCTTCTTTTCTATCTATCCTTCCTGCTTTTACTACCTCTCAAAATGTCATTAATTAGCTTGTACATCTTACAATCATTGGTGGTCTAACATGCTTTTAGAGTATTCACCTTTTCATTTGTACATTTAACAAATATTTGCATATCATTGTGTCTAGTTGACCTGGAACTCTGAGGTAAGGAATGAGCTGAAATCAAAAGAATGAGCTCAAAGAGGCCAGCAGGTGACTTTGAGGCATGCTTCAGGGAGCAGGGCCACTGTGTACATGCACTTGCCAGTGGGATCCTGGATTGAGAAATTTCCTTCTCTCTGGCATTGTGGCACATTCCTGTCATCCCAGTTACCTGGGGACTATCAGTCAGGAAAAGTTCTGATCCCAGGAGTTTGAGGCCAGTTTGAACAGCATGAAACTGTCTCAAAAAAAAAAATCCATCCTCAAGTGCGAGTTCTATCATGGCTGGCACCTTCAGATACTTCACATCAAGGTATGTCCAGAACTGTGTCTCTTTGATAAATAGTGTAGGCGTTTAAGAAGCATTTGCTAAGTGCATGAGAAGGTTTCATGTTAAAGGCATGAAAATGTCCTCTTCCAGCACGGGCTCAATATTTGCATACCCAATGCTAAGGACATGGTATTGGGAATACAAACACAACTACATAGACATAAAATCTATGACTATAGACATAATGTTTTATTACATTGATTAATATGTATCTATGACATACAAACCATCAGCCTAATTTTAATTATGTTCTAAAATCTAAGTGCCTGTGATTGTATATAGAGATTCCCTTCTTGAATACTTGTTTGTTAAATACGTCATTTGAAATAAGATGTAAAAATCAATGTTAATAAATTCTTTAATAAAAAAGTATCTTCTTCCTTTGAGCATTTGTCCTGGAGCCTATAACTTTTTCCTGTCTTATAGTTATTCAAATGGAGCTGATTTTCCACTTTCACCCCTAATCTACCTGTAAGAATATCGTGGACCAGCATATGACTGTTATCTGTGCAGGAGTGAGCATCTGGGCACTGGCGGAGTGACTCTTTCCAAGCCTCCTGAAGGTTTATCTTTGCTCACCAATAGACTATAAAGGTTTTCCTTGCTCTCAGATTTCCAATGTAATGGGAGTCATGGCTCCTCAGGAACACTAGGACCTGTGTGTCCCATTATCTTTTGCAACTACGGAATCACAATTGTTGTATAAAGATCATTTTCTCTCAAGTTAAAGCAAGTAGGAAGATCTTTTTTACTGATTGTTTTAAACAATATTTATTCAAATAATATTTATTCAAATGTAGATCGCCTGTTTCTGACTTGCACCACTGTGTTTCTTCAGAAAGCAGATATCTGGGCTTCTAATCTAGACTTAGTGCATCTCAGATCCTGAGGTGGTATCAAAGAAAGTTGTGTTTGTAGAAGTGTTTAAGAAGTAAATAGCCCCCTGCCTATAATCTGATAATGCTTTTGTCCACATGAGGTTGTTAAGAAGCATACGTGTTGTAGTTAGTGAACTGGTTTTGAATGCATGCTTTGTGACCTTGGACCACGTAATTGTCCTTTCTGAACTCTGCTTAAAAATCATGCAATTACATGATGGAGAAGCAACAATATAAACAATAACATTCCCTTTCCCAAATGCCATGAATTAAATTGTAACTGGTCAATATAATCCTCATTTATAAAATGTGAATAATGGGAAAGTACGGCTGCTTGCCTCCCAGTAGTCATTCTTTTTCTTCTCCAGTTCTTTCCTCCCCCAACTAAAATAACAAATCCTAGCCTCCCTCGCAGCATGATAGAGAGCAATCTAATGAGCTCTATGTCTGGGTTCTGCTTCTCTGTAAAAGAAGTGGTTGTGTGACCTTTGCCCATCATCCTTCCTGTTCTTTCTACCTGAATGCTGGACATGGAACCCTCTTCTTCCTAGTGTAAGTCAAATGAATGTAAGAGGTTGGATAGAGTCAGGATCTGATGGCTGCCACATGACTTAGCTCAATATTCTGCTTGGTTTCTCCTGTATTTGTATAGGAGATATATAGCCTGTTAGTTGGTTAAGCCATGACAGTATGGGGTTTTTGGTCATGTGCAACCCAACCCCCTGCTCATGGACACAACTGACGCACAACCTCTTCAAGGCAGCATCATGAAGACAGATTAAGTTATTAAAGGAAACAGCATAGTATTGGACATGTATAAGCCACTTCAAATGTAATGGTGGACAGTTAGGTTGTTTTCTGTGCTGGAAAGGGGTTTGTATCAGTCAGCTCTGGTAGTTGTAGCAAAATACTAGAATATTTTTGTGTTGACTTAGACATAGGAATTTAACTTTTCACAATCTGGAAGCTAGAAGTCTAAGTTTAAGAAGTCAGCAAGTCCGGCATTTCTGGAGGTTCTCTCCTTGATTTTCAAATGGCCATCTCCTCACATGTCCTTCTATGGCGTTTCCTCCCTGTGTACATTCATGATCTTTTTCTGTCTTTCTTAATCTCCTTTTCAATCCCACTTTTATGATCTTCATGCATGATTGTTTATTTATTTATTTATTTATTCATTAATTTTGCTGGTCATGGAGCTTAAACTCTGGTTCTGGGTTGTCCCTGAGCTCTTCAGCTCAAGGCTACCATTCTACCACTTGAGCTACAATGCCACTTCTGAGTTTCTGGTGATTAATTGGAGGTAAAAATCTCAGGGACTTTTGTGCCTGGGCTGGTTTTGAACTGTGATCCTCAGATCTCAGCCTCCTGAGTAGCTTGGACTACAGATGTGAGCCAACAGCACCCAGCTTGATTGTTTATTTTATGTCAATGTGACTGGGCCAGGAAGTGCCCAGGAAATTGGTCAAAAATATGTGAGTTTTGCAGTCCAAAAAAATAATTATCAGAAAGGGGTACTTGAAGGCGAGGAGACAGGGTAGACAAATGAAAAGATGAAGGGAGCTGGGAGAATACAGCCATAAAATCGAATCATATTTTATACAATTAGGAAAACTGAGGACAGTAGTAGGGCTGGGATGGATAGGGAAGAATGATGAAAGGGATGACATCGATCAAGATGCTCTGTATTCACAAACTGATCTGTTAACAGTAACTGCTTTGTACAACTACTTAAAGATGATTTTTTAAAAAGATATATGCATTTTCTCTTTGTTAAGGAATAATCTTCCTAATAAGTAGAGATAAAGGCAGACAGATATTGAAGAATGCTGCTCAGGGAAAGGCATTCACTTTCATATCCAAAAAACAACAACAACAAAACAAAACCAAGCACAAAACAATAACAAAAAACCCTGATGTTGCAGATTAAAATAGAAAAAGCATGGAAGATTCAAGAACCAAAAACACAGCAAAGAAAAATCTTCTAAGGCATGCTTCTAGAAAAGACCTAAGTACTCAATAGATAAGGTTAGAACAAGAAAAAGGCAGAAAAAAAATCAATGGGAGAGAGCTCAGGAAAGAGGGGCCTGAAGAAGGTCAAAGGATGTTATATACATGCACATTGTGAACATATATATATATATATACATATATGTATGTGTGACTATAAATATAAATAGAGCATAATGAAACTAAAAGTTTTCAAGTTTATTTTGGGGTGAAATTAACACTGAATCCATAGCATAATTAAAGCAGCTATTAAGTAAAGCAGCATATCTTGCTATGTGGGTAATACTGTTCACTCAGTTGAAGATCTGAAACAGAGCAAAAAATCGCTCTTCTCCAAAGTAGAAAGAAAATGAAATTATTTGGGGGGGGGCGGGGCTGGTAACCTTTGAGTTAGGAGATCAGCTTTTTTGCCTGCCTATAAAGTTGAACTGAAACTAAACTAGCAGCTTTCCTTTGTGTGTAACTTGTCTGTTCACATCGGGTGTCTTGAATCTTGCATCCTGTATGATCCTGTGAATCAAATTCCTTTTAATACATTGTAATTCTTACTCAAATATACATTAGATTTTTTTCAAGGGAAAACCTTAAAACAAGATTCCAGCCGGGCACAGTGGCTCATGCCTGTAATCCTAGCTACTCGGGAGGCTGAGATCTGAGGATCAAGGTTCAAAGCCAGCCCAGGCACAAAAGGACCTGAGACTCTTTTTTTTTTTTTTGCCAGTCCTGGGCTTGAGCTCAGGGCCTGAGCAATGTCCTTGGACTTTCTCAAGGCTAGAGCTCTACCACTTGAGCCTCAGCACCACTTCCGGCTTCTTTCTATCTATGTGGTACTGAGGAATCGAACCCGGGTCTTCATGCATGCTAGGCAAGCACTTTAACCAAAGTCCGGGCCAAACTCCCGGACTTTGACTTTGGGCCCGGACCTGAGACTCTTATCTCCAATTAATTGCTAGAAAATGGGAAGTGGGGCTTGGTTCAAGGGTATGGCAGTAGCCTTAAGCTGAAGAGCTCAGGGACAACACCTAGGCTGAGTTAAAGCCCCATGGCCCACCAAAAAAACCACCCAAAACAAAAAACAACCAAGACTCCATTCCAAACATAGTCACATTGGAGGCTGAAACTTTATTACACATTTTGTGGTAAATTTTATAGTGTTCTTGTTTCCTTGAAAAATGGATCCTATTCCCAAAGGTGACATCTTTTGCCTGCCCCACTAGCTTTGATGTGTTTGAGACATTTTGAACTGTTTGTAGTACGTTTATCAGGCATTTCTTTTTACTGTAGTATATTTAAAGTGTGAGTACACTTTTCCTTGTCTGAATTGCAAAAGTATGAGAAAAAGCTGGTATTCAAATAGTACCATTAATCATTCTGTCCCTTAAACACCCTTAAAACAAATGCCTGCAAATACATACATGTCTTCAGGAAAACAATGCTTTGCTTCTATTTGATGGGCCCAAGCTAGTGGCAGGAAGTGAGACTGGGAAGGTTTCAGTACACACCCTACTACACCTTCCATCTGATTCTTTGAAATCCAAAACTGGTGGCACATTATTTTACTTGGTTGTCTAGTTATATCCTTGATTTCATAGCACTTGCAGATTTTTCTGAACTCTGATTTTTCTAAAGAAAAAAATCTGCTTTTAAAATATTTGCTTTAGCAGGTAGTTGGTGGCCTGCTGGGCACAATGAATCTACACTCACAGTTTGATTTTATGCCATACAAAATGAGTACTGAGTTTATTCACATGGCAAACATATCTTAACAAGTACATCTTAAAACAATGTATCTGAGGGTCAGGGAGTTTGACTTAGTAGTAGAATGCTTGCCTAGCATGCACAGAGACCCAGGTTCGATTCTTGTTCACATGCATAGAAAAGCCGGAAGTGGTGCGGTGGCTCAAGTGGTAGAGCTCTTGCATTGAGTAAGCACAGAAACATTGCTCAGGCTCTGAGTTCAAGCCCCAGGACTGACAAAAAAAAATGTACCTGAAAGAACATTTGACATATACAGTCAAACAAGAGCTTCATGCCTGTTTTGACTTGTCATGGAATCAAGTCTTTAGCTCTTTTGCACTTGCTGCTTCTAGGAATAGAATGAACAGAGGCAGTCTATAGGTGGATCACGATCAGCAAAGGCTAGAGCACATGTGAATTCCCAGTGCAGCTCTAACAACATCAGATCACTTCCCATGTGACCTTTGTTTAGGGATGTGTTATGTAGTCTGGGCAGGGACTCAGGAATGTAAGTATTCAGTGTGCGCCTAGCATTTTCATGCAGGTAACCACAAGACTATTCTTTGAGAAACAGTGATACCCCAATGGAGAAATACATGTGCCAATAAGTAGATGCTAAAAATCACTGATATTTAAAAAATAAGATACCAAAATCAAAACTAGTGAAAAGTGGTAAAGATGGAAAAGAATGAAAGAAAAATCACTTCCCACAAAACAGAGAAACAAAAAAAACCCTCTTATTTCCATGTCTTCAAATTCATTTCAATTAGCTTCATTTTTCATGGTCATATATACATAGCTACTAAGCTATTGTGATCCACTGCTAGGACTATGCTAGATATATATATTAATTATTACAAATGAGGGAATCCATGGAGCCTATTTCTTTGGGTCTGGCTGAGTTCCCTTAATTATTTTCCATGTCTTTCCATTTTCTTACAAATGGGGCCATATCACTCTGATGGAAGTATTCTATTGTATGTATATACCACAATTTCTTGATTTGTTCATCTACTGAGGGACGTCTGGGTTAGTTCCATATCTTAGCTATGGTAAATAATTTGGCAATGAATATATTTGTTCTGGTAGCCTTAGTGTGGCCTTGTTTGTGATTGGATAAATGCCCAGGTTTGAGGGAAGGAAAGGGAAATAACAAAATGGTAAGACAAAGGACAAAGGGTGACTGGATCAACAGTGATACTCACCAGGTACTATGTTGGAAATGAACTTCATAACTTGGTGGGGGGAGGGAAGTTGGAGAAAACAAGGGAGGTGGTAACAATGTTTCACAAGAAATGTACTTATTAGCTTAGTTATGTAACTGTGACCCCTCTGACGGGTTACAGGAAATGTGAATGACAATGATATGATGCTTGAAACTTTTTAAATTGGCCAAATATTTCTCTCAGGAGCCATACCTAGCACACAGGTAAAGACTCAGCAAGTAATCACTCTTGGTCAAATGGAGTAAGAAGGAGCTATGACTTGAGGGAATGGCTGGGAGTATGATGTCATTAAGTGTATTAAGTTCATTAATAAGCCTTCATCCCTTTAGTTTGAGAGGATTTGTTATCATGATTGATTAGAGGTATGTATGCAAAGATAATAATCCTGATGCACAGTTCTACATATCTATTTATTACGTGAGAAATATAAATGGTCTAAATGTCCAACGTGAAAAGTACTTGCTTTAAAATCAAGGGAGATTTAACTGATGGAATCTTATGTTGTCTTTTGGAATTATATTGTAGAGGGATATGTAAAGTCACGAAGAGATTATAAGGAGGTGATATTAAGTGAAAAATAAATGCATCTGTGGAAAGATTCTTCATACTTTTTGATGTTATTCAAAATCTCTATAATGAGCATGTCTACATTTTAATAGTTAGAAAGAGTAATTAATGTTACTTTTGAAGGGGGGAAAATTACCTTTGGCATCTGTCAGGCTGGATTTGCATATGTATCACTGATGGAGTATGATTTGGGGCATTAATCTCTCCGTTTCCAATTCCTCAACTGTAAAATTGAGTGAATGCTAACAGCATATGGGTTTGTCATGAGAATTAAGAGAGATAATTATGGAAACGCACCTGACACATATCAAAAGCCTACAAATGTTGGATTTTGTATTTTTTTTTCAAATCTGTTTAAATTAAAATAAGAGCACTAAACTCTCTGGCCAAAAATCAATGTAAAGCAGTTTATTTCTTTTTCACAAACCATATAATTTAAAGTTGGGTTTTTTTGGATCCTTTTCTGGGAGAATGTTTCTTATGGCACATTAGATACTGTTAGAATTGAAAACTGGAATTTGTAGTCAGCACCCTAATTGGTTAATGGCAGCCTCTGGTCTTATTTGTTTTCCCTTTTGTTAGTAGTTTGGAATATTTAAATACTTTTCCTCCTTCTACAATTTTAATAAAATAAAATCTTATGTTCTTTGTCTAGTGAGGCAATAAAGCTCAGACAATTAAGATTTTTCATCTTCTTAAAATCCCACAGAGTTCCAATACCATTTTCAATTGCATCAAAAAGTATGAGATACCCATGAGTAAGGTAACAGAAGATATGCTATACTCTAGCAAAGAAAACCACAAAAATAATTGAAAACAAAGCTTCTAGATAAATGATGGAATATATGGTGCTCAGGCTTTGGAAAATTTAGTATCATCAAAATGTCGAGTTTCCTCCAGATTGATCTAGGTATATGGATGGTGGACTTATATGGTATTCTATAAACATGGATGTTTACATTGAGGCTATTTGTTATAGTCAAAAATTGACAGCAATTCAAATAAATATCCATCATTTTGGAAATGAATAAACTGTGGTTTGTTCCAAAATAAAATACTATATAGGAATGATAACAAGCAATTTAACCATTCGATGTGGTACTATGGCTAACTCTCAACAATATTATGTACAGCAAAAGACAAACATAAAAAAATACATACTGCCTGATTTTATTTACATTAAGTTCTGAACCAGGCACAATTTATGTGATTGGAAGTCCATCTTGCTGAGGACTAGTAACTGGGAAAGAGACCAAGGGAAGTTTCTGTGCTGGTTATTTTCTGTTCTTAATCTGGGTTCTGGTTACATGATAGTGTTAAATTAATGAAATACATCAAAATGTATCCGAATGACATGCATATATTTGAACATATTTGATACTAAAATAAAAACTACAAAAGCTCTATGGTTTCCTTAAGACATGAAATAAGACAAGGCACCATTAATTGTTGGAGTTAAGTTTTGTTTAAAAAACAAACAAACATTCATATTGTAATCTTTGATGGCAGAGCCCAGCAGTCCATTTGGAAAGAAAAGGACCTATAGTCATGGTGTTGATATTGGCACAGTGGAATGTGAATAAGAACCTATTTCTATTAGTTTTGATTAGAAGAAACAGGAGAGAAAGAAATGCACATTGGACAAACATTACATATCATTATCCAACTGACCCATTTGTTTTATTCTTATATCAGAATCCATGCAACAAAACCATGGTGTTATTTTTAACATACAAGAAACCTTTGATTCTGAGTGGATTATTGATTTGGTCATTTTGTGTGGCTGCCAGAACAAATAGCTGCAAATTGGGTGGCTTCAGCAACAGAAAAATCCTTTCTCTTACAATACGTAAGGCCAGAAATCCAAAATCAAGGCGCTAGCATACTTACAGTCCCTCAAAGTATTTTAGGGAGGATTCTACATCTCATCTTGCCCTGTTTCTAGTGGCTCCAAGTACTCTCTCTTCATATGCCCCATTTCTCTGTGTATGTATCTCTCTTCTGTCTCTTGTCAGGACCCTTAGTGTTGGATTTAGTCCCTAACTAGATAATCTAGAACAACTGATTCTTTTTTTTTTTTTTTTTGCCAGTCCTGGGCTTCAGCTCAGGGCCTGAGCACTTTCCTTGGACTTTCTCAAGGCTAGAACTCTACCACTTGAGCCACAGCACCACTTCCGGCTTTTTTCTATGTATGTGGTACCGAGGAGTCGAACCCGGGTCTTCGTGCATGCTAGGCAAGCACTTTAACCACTAGGCCAAACTCCAGGCCCCTAGAACAACTGATTCTTGAGAGATAAGATGGAAGCAGGAGTAAGGATCAAATTTACAAAGGCGACTTTCCATATATGCTTACCCTCATAACATTGGAGATTTAGAAGGTGACATACTCATAATTTATATTTTAGGAGTCTATCATTTGACCCACTACAGGCACCCAGATGTGTAAAATATTTTTGCCAGTCCTGGGCTTGAGCTCAGGGCCTGAGCACTGTCCTAGGCTTTCTTATGGCTAGGGCTCTACCACTTGAGCCTCAGCACTACTTCTGGCTTTTTTCTATGTATGTGGTACCAAGGAATTGAACCTGGGTCTTTGTGCATGCTAGGCAAGCACTCTACCACTAGGACAAACTCCTGGCCCTTGATTTGTAAATTTTTAAAAAAGAGTCAAAAAGCATAAATCCAAAATCTGATGTAACTCCAATAGTAAAGATATCTTTCCTCAGTAACAGTGGTTACCACTCATTCTTGTGCCATCACCTACATGACAGTTTCCAAGGGTATGTCTGAGTGCAGTGAAGAAAGAGCATGCTATAGGACTGTGCTGCTTGCCCTTACTTCCAGGAAATATTATTGTTGGTTGGTGCCACCTAACCAAGACCTCCATTCCTATGGTCTAGGGCTGCAAAGAATTGCCTATGTTTATATGGAATTTGCCTCAATCCTAACATTATAAATATCCCACCTCTTATGACAAACCAGTATCAGACAAGTGAGACAAAAGGTGGCACTTCACCCAAAGATATTGCCAGTAGTGTAGAACAATGTGTACTGCTTAGTTCCCAGGAGAACCACACTAAAATAACCTCAACTGGATCTTGCTTAATTTTCTTCCCCACCTTATTTTGTGCACTCTCTTTCTCTAAAGCCTCTTTTCTGAATAATTTTCTTTCTTTATTAAAGAATACCACTCTGTTTCTTGGGGACCTAGACTAAGACAATGCTTTTTGTGACAGCATCTTGTCTTTTCTGCCAAAACTTGTTGCTTCAAGCTCTCCATTTGCTTATTGGATTTACATAGATGAGGCTTTTCAAGATAGAACTATTTAGTAAGATTAACCCTGAAGTCTTGGTTCTTTGTTTTGTATTGAAAAGATTTGTGAAGCTCAGATTGGGAGATCAACGTCAGGAATGCCAATGAGTATATCCTGGTGACAGGAGTCCTGTGTTAAACAAGTTACTTGTTTTAATGGAAGGGTGAAATGCTCAGTTCATTAATTTGAGAATATAATTTTCTCCTCATTACAGTGTAATGAGGAGGAAATTATACTTTATGTAGGACAGAGTCTAGAAGCCCTGGACATTTAGTTCTATGAGCCAAGTAAGCTATTAGTCTGGCACTAGTGTTGCCCAGACATCTTGGCTAACAATATATCAATGAATTGCTAACGGACCTACAAAATCATACCATCAGCTCTTTTAAAGAGAGCCCCTTCATTTTAAATAAACAATATACACAGACATTTAAAAATAAAACATAATCTTAGATTAAAAGCAGACCAACTACAAACTTGGCTTATGTAGAAAGACATTTAGGAAAAGGCTTTTAGGATTCATACTCAGAGTTAAGAGGCAAGTGGGTGTCCTCAGAAACATAGTATATGCTGCAGTCAGGGGTGTGGGCTTCTTTCTTGTGGCCTGGAGTCCAAACAGGCGGAGTAAGGATGGATGTTACCAAGGCCTAAATAATTTGGTAAGGATGCTACTCTATAGACACACATTATCACCTGAGCAGAACCACTGGGTCCTAGGATACCATGGCTCTTGGGAATTTGAGCAGAAGGAATTTATGGTTAATTTATCGTTCTCCCTGTGAGTGTACAGGGAGACCCAGCTACTTTCAGAGCCTCTCATGGGGACGAATGGAGACCCAGGCAACCTCTGTCAATACTACTCTGCATTCTTGCACTGGTTTGTCATAACCCCCAACTAACTCCATGTTCATTTTTAGCTTCAGATTCCACTGCTGGGAAGCTCTGCCTGTTGGTATTTGTGAGTTTAGATTCTAGGAAGGGACTCCTCCCAGCTGTGCTCAGCTGGGTGCGTCCAGCTATGTGATCATGGCTCTCCGGTAACTTTCAGGTGCATCTTGGGGCAGCGGTCTACCCTAATACTATCATCAGAGGTGGCTGAGGTAGTGTTGAGAAAGTACATGTCACAGAGGACAGCGGCTTAAGGCTGCCTCTTCCACACACATGGTGGCACAGTGACTGCTATATGCAGTAACAGCTTCCGGACTTCTATCATTCTCATTGCTCATCCCTCAGTGAGAGACATTTGCTTCAGAAAGGCAGACATCCTTCATTTCCAAGGTGAGAAAAGCATGATCCACTATGCTTGGGAAACAAAAGAAAGATGAAACTTCCTTTCTCATCACTGAGGCTTCGAGACCCATGCTAGACCCTTTCTGGGGAGTCCTTATGATATACTGCCCAACTTAAAATTACAGTAGAGTAGTCAGGAGAGAGGGGGGAGAGGAGGAGAAAGAGAGAGGGAGAAAGGAGATAATGTGACAGTAGACTCTCCAATTATTCTCAACCAAGGAATCCAAACAGCTTCACTAAAATATCCGTGGGATCAGAAGACTCTTGATCAAAACGACCTAAGGGCCTCTTAATTTATTTAGAGTTAAAGTCAAAAGTATGTACCTTGGGACATCTTTTACAATTTCAGCCCATCTCCTCTTAATGCTGTATATATATCTACCTGAGGTCTTCAATCTAACTATATGGAAGAACATCTCCCCAGCTTCTATCCCACTTCCTTTGCCCTTCTTTTTAGTTACATATACAAAATAGAAGCAGCAGCCCATCACTGTTAAATATTTTATATGTCCTAATAATTTGTCCTTCCCTCTCCCAGATGGGTAGCATATGAAGCCAACTATGATTTCTTCTTGCTTTGCTCATTAAAAAGCACAATGCTAAATCTGATTAAGTGCTTTTAAGAGCTATGTAGACTCATAGCAGAATTGCATACCATCCTTGCAAAAATATATTTTTATTTTCTCTATTTGAATTTCTTTATTTTTGTTTACTCCTGTTTATATATTATTTGTGATTTGTATGCCTCTGTAATTATTTTTTAAAATGTTTAATGGCATCTAAATAAACAAGTAGAATAATACAATATTATTTGAAGGTAATCTGTTGTTTGTGGAGGTTTGTCTTTTATATGTGATGTCTGCAGCAGGCTCTTGCCTTGTAGAACCACATGTGATGTCATTTGTGGGCTGCATGTGGTAGTGCGGCCAGAGAAGCCATCTGCACACTGGTAATCGGCGTCAGTTGTAAAGTGACTCTTTGAAGGTGATCTGCTGGGTATGAGCAAGAGAAATTAAAAAACAGCAACAACAATCCTATAAAAGGAAGAAACAGCAGTGTTTATCTGGTGAAATCCACTAACCCAGGAGGAGAGGAAGAATTAGAAGATACACAGCCGAACTCTGGAAACTGCGGGAGAGCGACATCGGGTTAGGATGTAACTCTCCAGACATCTGTTGGTGACATCTCCAGTCAGACATGCATCGTTGGAGGGCTCTGTAAATTAGATGGGGGACAGTTTAATGATCTGCAAAGCAGCACATTGAGCCCGCTCAGATAACATCTTCAAAATAGGGCAAGAGAATTAATTTAGGTGGGAGGAGAGAGTGGCTGGATGGGCCGTAGAAAGGAGGGGCTTCCAGGAAGCACCCATTAGAGGTAATGACCTTGAACGTGGGTGGGGCATGGCCCCGAGGGGTGGGCTGCCTTGTGTGTTTCAGGGAGGATTAAGAAGATGATATAGGGAGGAATTAAGATGATACAGGGAGGAACACAGCCTAGGAAACAGAAGAGGAAATTGGCCTTTATGCAAAGAAAATTTTAAAAGTGGGATAACAAAGAACAGAAGCATTACAAATTAAAAATTAAAAAAAAAGAAACAGAAGCATTTTTTTCCCTCTGCCCTCCACTTATTTAAGAATTGGCAACAATCTATTGCATTCAGCCCTACATGCTGGCTTTTTTCTTTTTGAATTTAAATTTTATTGTAAAGGTGATGTACAGAGTTGTTATAGTAACATAAGTTACTGGATACAGTATATTTCTCTTTCCAACATGGTGTCTAGCAAGTATTACTGTTGAATTGGTTCACCCTTCATCCTACAGCGTGAGCTTTCATACATGCATTGTAGCGAACTGTTTTGATTTTCTGAATTAAGTTTATGCAGTTTTAGTAAAATGTGCCATTGTTGAGGACAGAGATTTTTGTCTTATTTGCTCTTATATCCCAAAGTCTACCTCCTACTAGGTACTTCATACATATTTGTTGGGGGGGGGGTGAATGAGTGAGTGAGTGAATGAATGACTGCATCAATAGGCCTGTAGTTGGAGTAAGAAAGATCACTATCATCCTGGCAGAAGCTATGCTTTTTTAAGGTAATATCTAAAGTCATTTGAGTTAAGTGGGCAAATGGAAAGGCAAGAGACAGCAAAGGCTTTGTGTATATGATAATCCTGAATTTGATGGTAAAATTGAGGTGGGCAGCAAGGAGGAAAGGGAGAAAGATGGAGAAGTGAACAGAGCTTGTTCTGCCATGACTAACAAGAGTCATGACTAATACTCTTAAATTACAGCCTGTGGGGCCCTGTGTAAGAACTTCCTACATTTATTCTCCATTGTTTAGTAAAAGTACCCAAATCTCTTCCCTACAAGAAGGGAATCAAGAGTGTGGTCAAGTCCTTTTTCACCATAAAGATAAAGTAACCAGGTGCACTCATGGCTCTAGCCTGTAACCCTAGTTACTTGAGAGGCTGAGATCTGAGAATAGCAATTTGAAGCCAGCTTGGGCAGAAAAGTCCATGAGACACTTAATTCCAACAAACTACTCAGAGAAAGCTGGGGTGCTGTGAATAGAGTACTGGTTGTGCAAAGAGGCTCAGGATCAGCACACAAGCCTTGAGTTCAAGCCCCAAGACTGGCAAAACAAAAACAAAGATAAAACATCAAAGATACTGTACAACAGAGATCCACAAACTCAATCTAAACAAACTATGAGATCTGTGATAAGAAAAAAGGTGAACTTCTAAAAAGTGAAGAAAATTCTGGAGGAAGCTTCTGCTTCTGCCTGACTGTAGATTTGGGCTGACATTGTTGGGGTTTGGAAGAACAGTTGCTATCAGGGATACATGGAAAGCAGATGAACTGGCTCCTGGGAATATAAAGAGACATCCAGAAAACAGAGATGAGAAGGTCTCAAGGATGAGAGATGATCAGAGAAAGAAGGAACTAAGGGGGCCAGGAGTTTGGCCTAGTGGTAGAGTGCTTGCCTAGCAGGCACAAAGACCTGGGTTCAATTCCTTCGTACCACATCCATAGAAAAAAGCTGGCAGTGGTGCTGAGGCTCAAGTGGTAGAGCTCTAGCCTTGAGAAGGCCCAAGAACAGTGCTCAGGCCCTGAGCTCAAGCCCAGGACAGGCCAAAAAATAATAAAGGGGAGTGAGAGATGAGGAACCAAGGACTTGGACCAGAGAATGTGAATCTGATACAGTAGGTATAGTAAGAGATAGTCATATCTCCACTTTTTTTGTGTGCAGGCATGAAAAAGACATGCTGTTCTATCTATAGCAAAACATATATAATGTGCGTCACATATTGCGATTCTGATTTATATTGAATTTCTTTGTATGATTGGCCCACCATTGACTAGACCTAGGGTCTTGTTGATCGTTGCTGACATTGTGCCTCATAACTTTATAATGAGTTCTTAAAGAACCGCTTTTGCTAAAATGCAATTCACAGGTTAACTAAACATAGAAGAGAAGTCTAGCATCCCTGATTCCATTTTGCATCTACCTCCTCTTTCTGGGACATTTTCTTCCATAGACACCTTGGATCCTGGAATGTCCATATATCTTTATTGCAAGGGGCCAAAGTTACCCCCCAGAAACAGCAGAGATTATGTCCAGAATGTGGAGGCTAGCTAGCTAGAGTGTTCAGAATAATCCTCTTTTGAGAATCATCTTATCTAGTTCTCTTTCCACAGTGCACCTGTTTAGGGTGAGAGACTGCCCACAACAGGCAAGGGACAAATAAAAAAATGTCTTAACAGAATCTGTTCACATGGTCCTTGGAAGGATGCCTGAGGTCTTCACAGGAAACAGTCATCTGAAGAAGAGGAGTCCTGAGCCCTGTGTGTGGCTACTGTAGCTATAGGACAGGAAGTATAGTATAGGAAGCTGTTGCTTCCTTCCTGGGCCTTTTTGATGATCAGTTTACAAATGTGGCCCCTTGCACTGCAGCTCAGAAAGTCTCACCTGAGTGTGGAAGGAGCTAATCCAGAGCCCTGTTTCTCAAGTCAGTGTTAATCTTCTCAAGCAAATGTGGCTAAAGCATTTGGCTCACACCTCAAGCCAGCCATTTCTCATTGCCTGCCTCTGGCACAGGAACTGAAACGCAGAGAATCTGGCCGAGGGGAGAAGTCTGAGATGCCAAACATGCTTTGCAGAATAGGAAGCCAGGAGGGAATCCAGAGAGAGTTCCTGGGACTCAACTCCAATTGGTTGGTACCACAAAGGAAGAATCAATGAGGAAGCTTGTCGTCATTTACCCATTACTATATCTTAATTCACTCATGCCCTCATTTGTGAAACCAAGAACCAAGCCCCATAGGTAGCAAACACAGAAAGTTAAAGGAAATTGCATTTCCCCTTAAATACTTGACAGTTTGGAACCAAATATTTTTCTTTAAACCTTAAACCTTAGTTTACAATGTGCTATGTTTTCATTTCCTGGTCAACAATTAGTTAGAAGGCATGAACTATCATTCGATAGTTCTAAAGGAGTCATGCATACTCAAAGAGGTTGATGCATTTAATGTTTCACCTGAGCCTTCCCTCACTACCCATTCCTTCTCTGGAAGCTCAAACCTCTTCATAGTCAGGTGTTGTGCCTCCCTCATTGCCCAAGTGAACCCCAAAGTAAGCTATAGGGTAATGGAAGCAGAGGAGAACTCAGTGGTTGCAATAAACCACAATTCTGGCTCCCTGACATGTTGATGAATTCTCAGTGAGCTACGGATAAGTAGCTGCCATCTTTCTAGCCCAACTTAATAGGGGATTAAGACAAGTTGAAGTGGACAAGAGCAGGGTGGTGATGGTAGAAACTAGATTTACAACCTGAATTAAATACCTATAGTTAAGAGGATCCTTTCATTTCTATCTAATAGGTTAGAATTTTTTAAACCAGGTCTAAAGAGCACTCATATCTCCAAAGACAATTTGTACAGTGTTCTGGTTTTTCTTTTTTGGTAGTATTTGGAATTTGAACTCAGAGCTTTGTGCTTGCTAGCTGGGTGCTTTACTGCTGACCCATGCCCCAGTCCTTTTTGTCTTGGCTTAATTTCTTTTTCTTTCTAATTCTGGGGACTTGAATTTAGAGCCGGTCACTGACCATTACCTGTTTTTTGGCACAAGGTTAGTACTCTACCACTTGAGCCACAGCTCCACTTCCAGCATTTTGCTAATCAATTAGCAAGAAGTGCCTCACTATCTCTCCTGTGTGGGGTGGCTTTGAACTACAGATATGAGCTGCCAGTACCTGGCTTGCACTGCTCATTTTTGAGGTAGAGTCTTGTTTCCTTCCCAGGCTGTCTTTGAACTGTGATCCTTGAACTTCCAACCTTAGCCTCACACACACCTGCGTGATAGGCATGTGCCATCATGCTCAGCTATTGGTTGAAAGAGGACTCACAGACTTTTTTTTTTTTTGCCCAGGCTGTTGCCCTCAAGTTATGATCTAATCTCAGTTTCTCAAGAAGTCAAGATCACGGGTGTGAACCTCTGGCACCTGGCTGTATTCTATGTTTTTGTTCATTTTTGATTAGTCAGATAAAATCAAACTTGGCTTTCCTTTCACTGAAAGATGGCTCGGTGCCTTCGCCTTATTGATGTGTGTGCAACCAAGGATGCAGAGATTTTCCAACCTGTTTGTATGGGATCTATTGATCTTGAGACAACTCTAGTTTCAGAAGGGTATGGCATATGATAGGAGGTAATAATATGTCAGGTTTACTTTTTAATAATATATGTGTTTCCTGACTTACAATGAAATGGTTATTACATGCTTAGCAGATGTGTAAGCCAGGATGATCTGTGAAGCAGACATGATTATCCTGATTTCATAGCTATGGAAACTGAGGCCTTGGAAGGAGGCATCCTCATTCCACCACCCCTGTCCTCAACTGCCTTGTTAAATCTCAGCTCCTCCTGGTCTCTTACATTATTTACTGAGCCCTGACAGTTTGCCATGTGTTGCTGAAGATGGGGCCCTTGGGGCTGACAATGATAGAAGTCAGATTGGCAGGAGGAAGTGGTATCAGGACTCTCTTGTCAAGAGCTAGTCAATCTACACACCTGGAACAACCCAGAGGTACCAAGCAAGAATGGGAGACTTTAAGAGCCTGAGGCTAGAGAGGAGATGATCTTTATCTCCCAACCAGCTGTGAAGTTTATTCAGAGCCTTCATTGTATTATAGCCTGGGATTGCACAAGCTGGAGAGAGCAGAGTGAAGGGGAGGGAAGAAGAATGGGGTGAAAAGGAGAAGAGAGGCAGGTTTACTGTCTACAATAATGAAATATTCAGGGTTGGCTTCATTCAGGCAGTACGAAGGAATGTCACAAATATCCTCCTAAAGGAATAAGTACCAGGAGGTAAAATTAGTGCTCCATCCTGCATGAATGAAGTCATCATTCATATAAAAGTGAAGGGTGGGAGTTCCAGGGCTGCTGTCCATGTGGAATATGATGTGGAGGGAAATGCATGAATGTTCCAAGCTTTCTGGTCTCACTGCAAAACAGGTGACCTTGAAGAGTTCGTCTCCTTGAGTCTTTTTTTTTTTTTTTTGGTGTGTGTCAGTTGTGGGGCTTGAACTCAGGTTTGTCCTAGCGGTAGAGTGCTTACCTAGCATGCACAAAGACCTGGGTTTGATTCCTTGGTACCACATACGTAGAAACAGCCAGAAGTGATGTTGTGGCTCAAGTGGTAGGGTTCTATCCTTGAGAAAGCCCAAGGATGGGGCTCAGGCCCCAAGTTCAAGGCCCAGGACTGGCAAAAAAATATTGGTGATCAATAAATTGTCATCTGGCCACATAAAAATGTCAAAAAAAAATAGTGGTCAATAAAATGCAATCTAGCCACATAAAAGTGTTATAAAAATGACTTTTCTGAAAGGTTGGAGTGATTATTTTTTCAAATAATTATAGTAGTACCTATGTATATTAATTTTCTATTTCTGCTATAATCATTACCATACCTTTTAAGTCTGGAGTTTAGAAATCCAAAATGGCTCTCACAATACTGAAGTCAAGGTGCCAGCAAGGCTATGATTCTTTCTTGAGGCTCTAGGAGAGAATTTGCTTTCTTGCCATTTTCAGTTTGTTGAGGTCACCTACAATCCTCGGCTCACATTCTATCTGTAAAGCCTCCAGTGCAGCATCTTTCTCATCATTCTACCAGATTACATTTCTCATTGTCTCTACACACCTTAAACACTGACCCTCCCAATCCCCACTTCTCGAGTAGCTGGAATTACAAGTGTGAATCAGTATACACAGCCTGTCCTCTTTTTTTTTTGTGGGTTATGGGGCTTGAAGTTGGGGTGCTGTCCCTGAGCTCATCAGCTACCCCTTGGGCCACAGTTCCACTTCCTGTTTTTTAGTGCTTAATTGGAGATAAGAGTGTCTTGTTCTTTAATGCCCCGGCTGTCTTTGAAATGCAATCCTCCGATCTCAGCCTCCTGAATAGCTAGGATTACAGGCATGAGCCACCTCACCCAGTTTGTATATTACTTTTTATTTATTTTTTTGCCAGTTGTGGGGCTTGAACTCAGGGCCTGAGCATTATCCTTGGACTTTCTCAAGGCTAGAGCTTTACCACCTGAGCCACAGCACCACTTCCAGCTTTTTTCTATGTAGGTGGTAACAAGGAATCAAACCCGGGCCTTTGTGCATGTTAGGCAAGCACCCTACCACTAGGTCAAATTCCCAGCCCATATACTCTTTACTTTTAAGGGCCCTTACATTGAATGGGATCACCTAATTTATCCAGCATAATCTCCCATTCCAAGGTTTTTACTAAATAACTTAATCACGTTCATATTTCCTTCTTAACATGTAAGATAACAAATTCTGGGAGTTTGGACGTGAATATTTTCTGGGAGTTATTATTCTCCCTATCGCACTGTTTTGTGGATATTGTGAATTTGGAGAGGGCAAAATTATATTGCAGTTTTTTTAAAGGATAATTAATCCATTAACTTATTCTCAGTACTCAGTTCATTCTTCTTGCTTAGGACTTGAGGATTTTGTTGTTCTTGTTGTTGTTGATTTTGGGGCTTGAAATTAGGGTCTGGGCTCTATTCCTGAGATTTTTCACTCAAGGCTAGCACTCTACTCCTTTGAGCCACAGCTCCTCTCTGGTTTTTGAGTGGTTAATTGGGGATAAGAATCTTGTAGAGATTTTTCTGCCCAGGTTGGCTTCAAACCATGATCCTCATGTCTCAGTCTCCTGAGTAGCTATGATTACAGATGTGAGCCACCAGCATCCAGTGACTTGAAGATTCTTTTGGATGGTTCCTTTCTCAACTGTTTTCCCTACACTCTAGGACATAGAAAACACAAAATTGTTTCTCTGTGGTGATTTAATCCATCCAAGAGGGCTACTTATTTTAGCAAAAGAAGAAACCTAGGAAAGAAAAGCAGTATTCAGTTGGGATTTGCTCTGTGCCAGGTTATTCCCATGATTTTCTTGATTTGGAGAACTGATAACTTATTTCTGTCCTCATTTCATGGATGAGGAAAGTCATAAAGGCTAAGTAAACTAACCTTAAGGTTACAGAGAGTCAGTAAGTCACAGAATTAGTATTAAAACGCCATTTAGTATGGTTTAGCATCAGTTCTCTTTTTATGCTTTTTGCATACTGTTGCCTAAAGGCCCAAGTCTATACCACTAGTTAAGATGGAAGCCAAATTCCAGCCCAAGTGCCTTTTTCTCTCCACTGCACTAATGCATCTGCCATGATCAGAAGGGTTCTGGTCACTATAAGAATAAGTCAACTACAGAAAAGGTAGTGTATTAAGCTATTCGGTTTCACTGACAACTGTAAATGATAGAGTCTAAATGTTAAACGGATGCTTTGCTTAAATTTGAGCTGGCTTAAATCTTAAAATATTTTTATGATTGTGGTCAGGATCAAATCAGTCTGGCTGGGTATACTGTACACCATGGAACTTGGAAGAATTCTAAGTATTGGGAGAAAATGAAGAACCTGTTGAAAAGTAGGTTGAAAATGCAACAGATTTATAAACTTTACACTATCTGGGAGGGCTGTTTGGTAACAGAAGGAAAATAGAGGAATCTTTTTTTTTTTTTTTTTGCCAGCCCTGGGCTTGAGCTCAGGGCTTGAGCACTGTCCTTGGACTTTCTCAAGGCTAGAATTCTACCACTTGAGCTTCAGCACCATTTCTGGCTTTTTTTCTATGTATGTGGCACCAAGGAATTCAACCCAGATCTTGGTGCATGCTAGGCAAGCACTCTACCACTAGGCCAAACTCCTGGCCCCTAGAGGAATGTTTTGGTGTCAAAGAGAACAATATTACAGTGTACATTTATTTACTTGAGGGATATATATGTGTGCCTGTCTGTGTGAGGGATTTTTGCTGTTTTATTTTTTCTTTACAGTTTCCTTTCTTTCTTCCCTTGGTAATCATTTCATGCTCACTGCACAAGCCAAGAGCAAATAAAAATAAAAAGAGCTCTAAGCTAGTTAGGGATTCATTAAGTCTGGAGATTGTTTCTACTATCTGGGGAAGGTAGGCGAATGATCTCCAGAGTCAACAGAAAGCCCTCACATGGATGCACAGCTCTAGAAAATCTGAACCCAGTCACTCCTGTCTCCAAGAACTGTATGGTTAGATATGGAAAATCACACTCTGATAACAAACTTGATGGTAATATGCATAAGGGTGAGAAAGTGAAGATGAAAACCCTTGAGACAATCACCTGGAAAATAAGGGGTTGGGTGGTAAACACAATATAGAAAATAACAGCCCAGTTATTACCTGGGAGAGAAACAACAACAACAAAAATTATGGGCCCAGATACCACACTTCCTGCAGTGATTAGCAAGGTCTTTAGCAAGATTCTCTGCCTTTGTGATGTAACCCGTGGAGGTCCTGAGGTCAGAAGCTAAGCAAGCAGCACACATCAGAGCTAAAGATGTTTGCAGCTGTAAGTGTCTATCCAAAGCCACAAGTATTGAGCTTCCCACTATCTTTTGTTTATGAATGAATTTAGTTAGCAAAAACTGAAGTTTGGGCTCAACTTGATTTACAAAGTAGAGCAATGTGAAAGATTAAAAACCCTACAAGTTCTTCTATATTCTTTTCAACCCTGATGAATTCTTGAATTCCATAACTGTTTGGCCAGTAAGATATGACCAAAACCAATGATGCTAAACCAGTTTCTGGGGCAACCGTCTCCCAGCCACTGTCCCTGAGCTACAGCCATCATGTTGTGAGGAAGTCCAAGCAGCTACTGAAAGAGGGTCATCTGCAGAGGAACTAAGGTTACTTGCATGCAGTTTAATAGAAAACTAGCATAGTGAAGATGGAGTGGTCAAAAAAAGAAGCTTTAATACCACCCTATTGCCAGGGTATTCAGCCACCAAACTTTTTACCTCATGAAACCTAGGAAGTTTATGAGAAGTACTTTAGATAGACTCAGAGATGACATGTAGAATGAAACAATTCTCTTCTAGGCAAAGTGGTGAATGGTTGAGAAGGAAGATACAGATACCAGGCATGCTAACCTTTGCCCTTGCTAATTCTTTTGGTCACGTTCTATTCTAGAAAGGTAGTCAGGGTGATTTTTCAGTTTGGACCTAATGTCCCCCAAAGATCATGTGGCAAAGATTTAGCCTCCAGCTTGACACTATTAAGAGGTTGTAGAAACTAGAAGCGTTGGCATTATTAGGAGGGCTTTGTGTCCCATGCAGTACCTCTCTGTCTCTATCTTTGTCTCTGACTGTCTCTGAGTGGTTTTGCTATCTTACCCAAAGCAATGGAGAAAACTAATCAAACTTCTGAAATGGTGAGCACAAACTAACCTTTATTCTTTATAAGCTGACCACCTTGGATATTTATTTTTATTTTTGTTGTTTCGTTGGTAGTGGGTTGTGAACTCTGGGCCTGGATGCTGTTCTTGAGTTCTTCAGCTTAAGGCTAGCATTCTACCACTTGAGCCATATTGCCACCTGCACCTTGGATATTTATTACAGAAATTAAATGATGACTACTAAAGGTGACATCTCCCATCTAGAAGCCTGTTTAGGTCAGAACATCATGAAACTGGAAGATGTCCCTTTTTCATCTTGTGTCTCACTAAGTGATAGCCATTCTTGAATTAGTCTAAATGCCTTGGAGTCAAGAACAATGTAGTTAGCATTCTTCTCCTATTGCTACTTGAAATAGCCTCTCATAGATGTACAACTGGTCCTATATGAGTTTCTATTACTGGAAATTGCCTGTACTTTTTTTGTCAGTCTGCCGGTGTTTGCTATCCTGGTAGTATTCCACACAGTGTCTGGCATGTGTTGGTGCAAAACACATTTGTTGAATGGCTAGCCAAGTGAGGAGGTTAGTCCTTTTCATCTATTTCCAATCACCAGTTCCTAGCATAGAGCCTGGCGCACAGAGCTGCTGAACAAATGCTCATTAGGTTGATTTTGATGGCATTATTTCTAAAATAGTGGCTTGATGAATAAGTAGATTCTCTTCCTCCCTTAAAAAAATGTCAATTCTAAAGAGAAGCATAAAAGAACTAGAGCTCAAAGCAAGAAATATTCAGAAATTTCAAGTGCCTTCATCCATGGGTTTTAATGAAAGTCGTTCTGCAGTTAAGAATGTTGTGGTAATTACAGGCAGGCTAATATCTCTGCCATATGGTTTGAAAGCAGGTCTGAATTCTGAAAGCCACTATCAGCAGTTTTATTTTCTGCTGCTGCTTCTCTGCACCCCCTGCCTGTCTTTGTCTCTCTCTTTTTGTTTTTGTCTCTTTCTTTTGACCTCATATTCCCTCTCTCCCAACCATTCCCCCTCTTTAGTCCCTCTCTTCTGATCCTCAGCCACATTTTTTTATTTTAAAGTGCTTCAAGATATATTTTATTTAACTCTTGATCAGTAAACTGTTATTCCTAAATATAATGTTAAGATGTAATTCATTTAACTTTACTTTTGGTTATCGGTAGTTGTGCAAAAGCTTTCAATTCAACATGTCAATCTGTGAGTACAACACATCTAGTCTTTTTTTAATTTTATTTTTTATTGTCAGGGTAATGTATCAAGGAGTTACAGTTACATTCGACAGGTAGTAGGTGCATTACTTCTCACACATTGATACCCCTTCTCATGTTTTTGTCCCTATTTCCTTTCCCCGCCCAATCATCTTGTCTTCCCCCTTCCCTTTCTGATTTCAAGTAAACAAATAAGTGTATATATAATATACCAGGTAACAAAATCAGATACAGTAACAATATGAGATTAACCAAAGGACAAAAAAGTAAAGAGAAATAAGATAGTACATTAAGAACAACAATCACACAAGATTAAGCTCTTGTTTCCATATCCTAGAGATCCTGTCATTTAGTCTCATCCTATATGACCTTATGTGCCAAGGTTTTGAGCTATTGTAATCCTCTGCTAGGAGAGTCCTAGATGTGTACTAATTATTAGAAATGAGGGAAACCATTGAGTCTATGTTCCTTTGGGTTTGGCTTACTTCACATATTATTATTTTTTCCAAGTCTTTCCACTTCCTTCCAAATGGGGCAATGTTGTTCTTTCTGATGGCAGCCTAGAATTCCATCATCTTGTTGATCCACTCATCAACTGAGGGGCATCTGGGTTGGTTCCATATCTTTGCTATGGTAAATAGTGCTGCAATGAACATCATTGTGCTAGTGGCTTTCGTATGTCCTTGTTTCTGGACATTTGGGTAAATGCTAAGGAGTGGGAGCTCTATGTTTAGTCTTTTAAGAAATCATCATACTGCTTTCCATAGTGCTTGAATGAGTTTACACTCCCAACAGTGTAGTAGCGATCCCTCCTACCTCAACCACATTTTTAAAGCTTTTCTTTTATACCAAACATCCGGTAGTTCAGACACTAATCACAGTGACCAGAAGAGTCACCTGATCTAGTGTCCAGAAAGGGAACCAAAGAACTCTGTCCTCTTGTGAATTGATTATGTCACTTCATACCCTAAGTGTGGTTGTGTGTTTGAATGAAAAAGAATGTAATTAATCTCTATGTAATTGATTTCCCACTGTAGTGCAATGGTTCACAACCCTGGCCTCCCAGAGAATTGCCTGGAGAGTTATTTTAAAGAAAGCACAAATGTCTGTCTCCTCCTCTCTTCAAGATTAGATTCTGAATTAATCAGTTCCAGGTAAGAGTCAGGACATAGTATACTATAACATAATGCAGATGATTCTAATATAGGGCCAAGGTCTAGATCCTTAGCCTTGGATAAATAGCAGTGCAATTAGACATCTTTGTTTTGTTTGGCTGTTATATGTGGACCTGCGACAGTACATGCAAAGCAATGCCAATTACAAGACATCCCCTCACCTTCACATGACTTTTAATTAAAATTACTACAGATCTATTTAGTAAAGAACACATTCATGAATAATCTCATAAAGTCTTATAGAAACTCTAGAAAGTGACCTGGGATATATGCATATATAGCCCCCAGTTTGGGGATCTGAATTTAGGGTTTTGCCCTTGCTAAGCAGGTATTCTACTGCTTGAGCCATACCTCTAGTCCTATTGCTCTGGCTATTTTTGAAATAGGGTCTTGCTTTTCTATAGATAGTTTCTGCTATAGTTGGAATGACAGAAACTATTCCCAAGTGTCTTGAGAAGTTTTTTTTGTTTTTGTTTTTTTTCACTCCTGCGGAACCAGAATCCCCTTTATCTTAGCCTCCCATGGTGCTGAGATGACAGCCATGAGCCATGGTTTTCTGGCCTGGATTAAAAAAAAAGATTTCATAAGTAGATGCTTAGACAGAATAGTGATGTCTTCTTTCAAAACAGAGCTCTTCCTACTGTATCACGCTGCCTTGAAATAAGAGATGCTGCTACTAATGTCTAAGAGACAAGACTTTTCAAGTCTGTCCTAAAATTTCCAATAGGCATAGTTTCCTTGGGCTAAACGTGGAGGGTATGTACTTTGTCTCTATTATATCATTGTTATTCCTTGGAAGAGAAGAGCCTGGCATCTTTCACTAGAAAATTCGTTGATTATGGTTGCTCGAGAAGGCAGGAGATCCCTGAGGCCTTGGTGGACGGAGAAGAGACAGGAGCTGGTGGGAAAGCCAGTAGTGCAATTTGTGCTGAGAGTCTAGAGATGGAGACTATGAAACTTGGTATGAGTGGTGTCCTATATTGCTTGTTGATTTAAGAAGCAGCTGTCTACATATGAAGGAAATAACTATCAATTGGTAGGGAAAAACAAAATCAATTGGGTTCACTTCACCAGAACTTGAATTTCTTGCTACCAGCCTTCCTGACCCCCAATATCCCTACCTGTAAAATGACCCACATTTTCTGGATATGTACTGTTGCAAGTGAGATTAATGATGATGATGATGATTGTATATGTATGTTCTCATGCTTTGGAATTCAGGGTGCTCTACTCCTAATATGCATTTTGATTGAGGTACTAATATGGTATGTTGGAAAGACTGATGATGAACTGTGGTTCAGAACTGGCAACCTTTCATCCACCTCTGTCTCTTTGACAGAGGTATGACACATTGCTTAGCTGCTCATTTTTTTTTTCTGTGAAATGGGATAATAGTCACAGTGCTATCCCTGGAGGTATGAAATGCCAATAAAGAAGCTTGTCATAACATTCAGAGCAAACTATTAATTGCTATATAAATTCAAGGAAATATTAGGATTATAATTCATATACCTTCACAGTGGTCTTATTGTTTATAGCTGTCTACTTGTATTAATGTGTTGCATTGTTCTTTGGGCTGGCTTTTCTACTTGCATCCCACTTTAAATACTTTATTTGTGAAAATCTCATTCTCTTTGCTAGTGATTGGTCTAAATATAAACAGGTGACCCAAGCTCTGATTTCAGGGCAAATCTGCCAAGGGTTCAGAGGCAGGATAATCCTATTCTACCTTTGGACACAGTAGTGTTTATGAAGCCAGGAACTGCAGCAGCACCTTGAGGACATGAGGGAAATTACCTTACAATTAGGACAGATGCATAGTGGGTGACTGAGGGAAGGCTTAGGACAAACCTAATACCCTTGACAGTCCCTGAACAGCTGAATCAGCCATCTATAAAAATCATTCTACCTCTAAATGCTTTGTTTAGAAAAATAACAATACTTTATTGCTGTTACTATTCAAGTCCACTTGACAAGGTTTAAGATTCTTTTACAGCCAGAGTCTAAACTGATATACCTCAAAATTTAATCACTTTATGATATTATTCTTGATATCTACTATTTTTTTTTCTGGTTGTGGGGTTTAGACTCTGGGCCTGGGCGCTGTCCCTGAGCTCTTCAACTCAAGGCTACCACCCTATCCCTTGAGCCACAGAGCCACTTCCCATTTTCTAGTCATTAATTAGAGATAAGAGTCTCATGTTCTTTAGTGCCCGGGCTGGCTTTGAACTAGTATGCTCAGATCTCAGTCTCCTAAGTAGCTAGGATTACAGGTGTAAGCCATGGCACCCAGCAATGTCTGTTATTTCTTATTCACATTTTCTCTTGGTAAAAAAAAAAATTAGTTTGTATCTTCTATATTATAACGGTGATGATTGTTGTAATAAGAATAGGCCTGGAAAACATGGGCAAATTTAATAATGGAAATACATATTGCTTTCACCCTCCCTTGCCTAGAAAAAGCCACAACAACTGTTTTGGTCACATGTCCTTGGTATTGCTTTGACCTGATTGTACTTACTTGCTCTGTTTGCAGAGAGTGGAAAAGAAAGTCATATGGAATTAGCTCTACTCAAGTCATTCTGCAATGAGGCAAAGAGGAGACAGGGATGGAGACAAATCTGGGGAACCTTGTTGGAAAGAAATGAGAGGGCAGAAAAAAAAATGGGGGAATTTCTCAGAGACCATTTCCAAGATTTTCCGTAAGGTTGGTTGCGTTCTCTGCTGGCTTTCTTTGCCTGGTGAAGCAAGATATATCTGTCTTCTTTGTGGGCTGAGCCTGGGCGAAAGACTTCCTGGCCACTCTGTCTGGGGGATGCTGCACTGTAGCCAGCTGGCGCCTTGCATATTTTGAACAGTTCATCCAGTTGCATCTTAGTGATCTAATTAATTGAGGTGAGAGCCACTGCATTTCCAGGAATCAGGCTTGAAACTTACTCAGATGCTTAGAATTCAGACAGGCAGAGATCGCAAGATTGGTTTATGGTCGAGGTTGTAAATGGAAGTCCTCTGGCCCATGTGTGACCCATCCAAGCAATTCATTTGGCTGTGTGGTCTTAAAAAGATATTGAGAGACATTAGGGACACACTCAGATTTCAAGTTTCTCCTTTCTAAAACGTATGAAGATGTGGTGGCGATGTTGAGCTTGCACTTGTGCATTATTAACTACTTCACTGGGGTGAATCGGCTGGGCCTACACGGATGCCATACAGATGTGCTGGCATTCCTAATGTTTTTCACTTCTTTCTTTGGCCCCCGCAGCAGGAACTAAAATTCTTTAATATTCTTTAATACCTATAACTGGTAACAGAGATACGCCATTATACTTGCAGATTAGATCAAGTGATTGTAGTTCTCAAAAGGATACATCGGGAAAAGTTCCGGGGCCATTGGGAAAGGCCCACTATTGACTGGTGTTTGTCCTGGGTATCTTATTAGATCTAGAATTTAACCACTAAAGCATGTTGATAAGACCTTTCAAACTTCCAGATGGTCTTACAGAACCTATGGGCAAAGCCACTTGAGTGCTAACTCTAATTCTACATGACTTACCATGAGCAACAGGGTTGCCTAATCCATTTTCTATTTCCTTACCTGCAAAATGGATTTAGAGATCCCATTCCTCTCTCTCATGCATGGCTGCCATGAGAATTAAGTCCATTGCTGTGCATAGATGAGCTGAGGTAACATAGCAGGTTTTGCTATTACTGTTCTTGTACTCTTCTTTTCTTAATTTTTGCTTTTCCTGGGACTAAGTCCATTGCTGTGCATAGATGAGCTGAGGTAACATAGCAGGTTTTGCTATTACTGTTCTTGTACTCTTCTTTTCTTAATTTTTGCTTTTCCTGAGCCTAAGTGTTTCCAAGTTTCTTTTGCTCAAGACTAGTGCTCTACCACTTGAACCACAGCACTGCTTCTGTCTTTTCTGAGTAGTTTTTTGGCGATACAGAGTCTCATGGACTTTTCTGTCCCTGCTGGCTTCGAACCATAATCCTCAGGTCTCAGCCTCCTGAGTAACTGGAATTATAGGCATGAGCCACCAGCTGGCTCATGTTTTTCTTTTTTTTTTTAAATATTTTTTATTGTAATTAATAAAAGGGTTACATGATATTTGCCAGATAGAAGGTGCATTAATTCACATACCTTGATACCCTTTCACATGTCTTGGTACCCATTACCCTCCTCCCACCCCCCCCACCCGTCTTGGTTTTCCCCGGCTTATGTTTTTCTTCATTGCATTTATGATGATGATGATGATGATGATGATGATGATGGTGATGGTGATGATGATGATGATGATGATGATATAGTTCTACAGTTTACAATTCCCTATGTCAGATTATGAGCACAATGCATCTGGATCAGTGGCATCCCTGCAATGTTTTCCCAACTTTTCCCTCCTCCTCTCTCTTGTTTTGACTTGGTTTAAAATTCTCCTGGTCACCAGGCACTGGTGGCTCATGCCTTTAATCCTAGATAATTAGGAGGCTGAAATCTGATGATTGTGGTTCAAAGCCAGCCCCAGAGAGGAAATCTGATCTCCAGTTAACCACCAAAAAGCCAGAAGTACAACTGTGGCTCAAGTGGTAGAGCACTAGCTTTGAGCACAAAATCTTGGAGACAGTGCCCAGGCCCTGAGTTCAAGGCTCAGAACCAATTCACAAAATTTTTTCTTGGGGTTCTTGAGGCATGGTTATTATTTAGGAAATTTAGAAATTGGTCTCTGCCCCAGATATCTCACAATGTTACTTTGCTTTGCTTTATTTTCTGAGATTAGGAAATTCTGTACATATCCTTTTACTTTAGTATAGAACAAGAAGGATAATCTATATAGATGTGTCTTTTTCAGGCTTGTTGCCAGGTTCTCATACCTCAGAGTTGGGAGTCAGTTGTGTTGTGTCCTTTTCTCATTTCATATCAGCTATAGTGGTGATTGTGGAGCTAACTGGAAATCATTCTATAGAATTGCCGAGCATCATAAGACAGTTTTGTATGGCATATCAATAGCTTGGGCAAGGATCAACATTTTTTAAAACATTGTTTCTGCTGAATGCATATTGCTTTTGTGCCACCATAAAGTAGAAAGTTCATATGTTGAATCATCGTAAGTTGGGGACCATCTGTGTTGGAGGATATGGACATTTAGATCTAGCAGTGAGAGAGGCAGAGCTCAGAGTTCTCTACATGTGATTAGAATTCCTGCTGAGAGTCTGCAGATGCTGATGCAAATAATATCACCCTGGGATTTGCTTGAGAAGGAAATGATCTGTTGATTCTCCAGTGGGTGGAGATGTCTCAAGAAGGGTATACATTTACAGAAATGCCTTGAATTTTATGGCACTGCTGAAAAATATTTTTATTTATAGAAATCTATGAAGGTTTAATGAGGTAAGATTGGAAAGTCATTAGATAGTTCAATATCTGGAAATGGAGTTACTTGGCAGAAGGTGCTATTTAAGTACACTGGTTCAAATGTTGCTTTCTGTAGATGGAATCTCACTTTATAATAATGTAGTACAGCATTCGATGGCCATCTGCACATAGAAACAAGACAGGAAAATAGTGCCCTGTTGGTGCTGCTAGCCAGCTGAACAAGGCTAAGCTGCAGTAGGCTTCCTTGGTATCTATATTTAGTAGGGTGGTGGGTGTGTGAAACATCTTCAATTGGGACTGGCATGGATGTACAGAACTTTCATAGGCTTTGCAAATCAATAGTCTGCAATGTGTTTGTGAATTGTGGGCATCCCAGTTCTGGCACAATTGGGATATGGAAACTGCTAAATAATCCCTCTGCTCATAGACCAAGTAAAAGAGTCAAGCCCAGACTGCCTTACTTGTACTAATATTTTCTGAAGCTGATAATTGAATCCAGATCCTTGGGTAAGGGGCTCGATCACTGTGCTGCCTCTCTAGTCCTCACAGTTGAGGTATATTCCCTTTTCCCAATATTTTTGAACTTCATGATTGAATCTGTCCCTTTGTTTTCTCATTTTTGCCCAACAGAGATCTATATTCTGTTTATCTGCAAGTAACCCTTCATTAATACAGGCTTCCTATACTAATGTCTATGCAAATATATCCATGTAGCTCATTGAGATAGATGTAGTTTTTTAATTTTCTGAGCCCAATACATATATTGAATGGTCCAAATAATCTCTTTCTTCCTCACTGACTGTTTTACATGATTATGGGATGTTTTGCTTTAAGAAAAGGAGTGTAGCCTATAGTGGTAGAGTGCTTGCCTAGCATGCACAAAGCCCTGGGTTCAATTCCTTGGTACTACATATATAGAAAAAGGCGGAAGTGGTTCTGGGGCTCAAGTGGTAGAGTACTAGCCTTAAGAAACCCCAAGGACACTGCCCAGTCCCTGAGTTCAAGCCCCAGGGCTGGCAAAACAAAAAAGGTAATATGGATAATTCTGAACTTGCAAAACTGTGTGCTTAAAGGGTTAACTGCTTTTCAGGAAGACTGATCTACAAATCCTTTAAAAAGTTTGTATTTGGGATGTGATGATATTATTTTCTCTACTAAATTCGGTGTAAATCTACTTCATATTCTGGGAATTCAGCAAATATTCTGCTATCATAAGTTTATTTATGACATGGTCCTATGTGTGTAAGTTCTTACTGAATGAACGACTCTCCAAGAGACAGAACTTATTCCCCGCTATTTCTTAGACATCTCTGCCTCTATATCCTCAGCAATATCAACATTTGTTTCACGGATCCATCTTGTCCCCTTTCTTGGCTTCAGAGTATGTACAGGATGTTTGGGGCGTTGGGAAGCCTGCATTCTTATCTGGAGCTATGTACAAAATTCTTGACTGGCAAAGACTTCACAAGACCCTATCCCAACCAGTAGCTGGGCACAGTGGTTTGTGCCTGTCATCCTACCTATGCAAGAATTATAAATAGGTTCTTTGTGGTCTGCATGGGCTCAGGAAAAAAAATAAAACTCCATGTTAAAAATAACAAGAGCAAAAAGGGCTTGGGGGAGTGGTTCAAGCTGATAGAGCACCTGCCCATCAAATGCAAGGTCCTGAGTTTAAGCTCCAATATGGCAGTGAAAGAGGAAAAATGACTTGGTTCTATAAAGAAGCATTATTGTTATTCTTCAGTACCTTCTGCTTTATAGGCTGCCTCCCCATTGTAATTGCACTGTTCATTTGGGAAAAAAATTTACAAATGCAGAAAGAAATGGAGGGATATTAATTTCTCTTTAGAACCCAAGGGGAATGCACATCCTTCTACCGAACTTGAATCTAGCTTTGGAGGAAGAGCAATTTTTCACTTGTAATTCATGCAGAATTTCAAAGACGTTCGGCACCAGTGCTTCTTTCTCTGCTTTTTGCAAAAGCAGGGTATAAATCTGGCAGGATCTGAGGGCTGCATGCATGCGTTTCATGTGCAGGGACAGGGTACAGGGCTGGGCAGCTCCTCTGCCTGGTCTGAGGGGTGAGAGCCATCTGGCTTTCTTTATCCCTCAAGACTGGCTTAAAGGCTTTCTCCCTTTTCTGTTCCCAATGCTGAAATGATCGTCTGATTTTTTTTTTTTTGAAACTTGTTCCTAGTGCCCTTAATTGTCTTCTTGGAAGCTTATCAAGACTCATTTTGGTGTCTGGTTCATAGCTGCTTTAGAACACAAGTTTTAACCAAATAGTTTCCCTCCTCCCTTTTTCCCCCCACTGAGTTCATTGTTCTTTGAAACTACCTTAGCTGCCAGTCAGGGATACTCTTCAGAGAATTGGAGCCTCAAAGGAATCAGTGCAAAAAGCCCAACTCCCCGGATTAACAAGCCATCTAGCACGGGCTTCTTGGCTAATGCCAGCCGTGCTCCACAGGCTGAGGGCAGCGGGACATCCTGGTGGAGTTTAGAAATCCCTGCCTGGGCCCCTCCTCCCCACTCCTTTCTCCTTGCTGTCCCTCCTCCTGTCCACCAATAAAACAAAGAAACCTGAGACATAATCTCTGAAAGAAGAGGCTTCTCAGGCCTTGATTGTCACACTGGACTGGAGCCAAGACTGAGCAGGCTTCAAAAACGAACCCAGGAGGAGAGCTACTGCAGATGACTCCAGACTCCCACACAGGGGTTCTTTAGCCCCCCTCCCAGTGGCAAATTTCAGATGCTCTCCCTTCATTTTCGTTTAAATGAAAACTCTTCCAAGATTTTATGCTAGCATTTAAACATGAGAATGTTTCATTTATGTATGTCACAAAATGAAGAATACATGTATACAGACATGTAAATAGATGAGTGTGAGTATAATCATATTTACAATCTGGATAGTAAAACTACTCTGAGGCTCCTTGATCGCTAAAGGTTGTGTTCATGTATGTGTGATGTTTGCTTGTATCCACAAACAGTATTACATACTGTGTAGTAAGTTATTGGGTTTTCTAACAAATAATTTAGCACTGCAGATCATCTGTTTCATGAACAGTAATCCAAAGCCGAATGAAGGAGCTGGTGTCCACACATGCTATTTGTTCATGCGCGTCTCATAAAAACTTCAGTGCTTTCCCACTTCAAATGAAGCAGATGCCAACCATGAAGAAATGAAGGTACTAATTTATGGCATTTTCAAAATTGAGCAAAGCAAAAGTAAAAAGAATGTAAGTGCAAGTTTAGCAATAAAAGGAGCAGTAAAAAACACTCACAAAACAGGGGGTGGGTGGAGTCCTTTCCTCTGTCCCCAAGGAGGTCCATAAGAAACCACAGAAGTTTCTCCTAATTTGACATTCCTCCAGCTGAGAAAGAAAACCCTGAAGGCTTATTGAAGAAAGATCTTGGCACTTTATACACGGGAAATGAAGCTTTTACTCTGGAAGTGGCTTGTAGATTTGTTATACTCCTGACTCCCAATCTGGACAGGCTGGAGTGTCTCTTGTGTAGCTTGCCTATTAACAAGCAGCGGCATCGACAAGGAAGATCCATGAATGGAAGGAAGGCGGCAAAGCAATCCATCTTAAGTGAATGACAAAACCATTCATTGAGTAGTGTTTCCCTCTACTGTAGCAAAGCTCTCTGTTTTTAATTAGCATACGATGTTGCTGTTGAAGCCACTTAGGAAGAGGCTTTTTCCATGATCAGGTGTCGCATCCCAAAGTAGATTTGGTGAGGCTTAGGAAAATCCAGTATCTCTACACTGGGGTTGCCAGACTCGCTTCATGCTGCCCCTTCCCCTCCCTGCGCTCATGGCCCGAGGGGTTAAGTCTTGTGGAGGGAGCAATGGGCATGTCCTGCTGAACCAGCTCCAGGAGTTTGTTGGTTTGGCAGATAATTTTGAACATATGAAGTGCATGCATTACTGGAGTCCAAGTTCTGGATTCCCTTGCTTCCAGCTGACTGACAGGAAACATTCAACTTTGGATATGACTACAACAACCCACCGGCTTCTTAAGTAGGATGTCTTTGCTCAGTGGTTCCATCATTTAAAGGGTGTTTCTTCAGCCCCATTTTCTATAGCCTGGTAGTTTCCAGGTTTCTTTAATCAAGATGGCTGAAATGCATGCTTCTACTTTATGGATTAGAAGAATGAGTGGGGAAAAAAAGTGTTTTACTAAGTCTAACATTGGGGGCTATAGAAAGTAGGACAAAAAAAAAAATCAACCCTCTGCAGTTTGGCCAGTAACTGTCAGGGTATGGGCCAGAAGCTGCAGGGTGCTTATATTTATATTGTGGGGGCATATTGAGCGTAGTCTTGGAGCAGAAGATGGTTTTCGTCACTGAGGCTGGTGGATCATTCTGGAGGAGAGTAAGGAAGTCAACATTAGAAGGGATGGCAACTAGATTTTATTTAGAGGGTCAGGCCTTGGTAGAAAGGAAATAAGACAATAGTAGATATAGCAGCCATGTTTGTTAGAAGCCATAATGCTCTCTTGGATTTCTTTCCTTCTTGTCCTTCAACCTAGCTCACTGAAGGGTAGTAAGTTTTAAGGCTTGGCTTGGTCTCCTTTTTCCTATTGCTCTCTAGCTAGTGCTATGTTAAATTTAGTGGTTTATGGTCCTCTTGCATCATCTTGCATCCCTCTCTGAGGAAAGGTGGAAAGTTGTCTATACTTCTTCTTTCTTAAGAATGCAAGCTTGTTGAGGACAGACGTGATATAATCATTTTATATCCCCTTAACTTATTGAGCAGTTATTTTGTGCTAGTCACTGTGATGAATGGCTAATGTAGTAGGGGTTTTTTTGGTGTTGCTGTGACAAAATACTTGACAGAATCAAGGTACAAGGAATTAGGGTTTATTTTGACTCATGGTTTCAGGTTACTATGCATGGTCAATTGGTTGCATTGCTTTTGGATTACAGTGGCACAGTACAGCATGGCAAAGGAAACTGCTCAACCTTTAGCAGTGTAGAGACAGAGGAGAGGAAGAGGTTGTCCTCTTCAATGGCCAAATTTTCTGTTAATTGGTTGTAGGCTGGTGATCAAGTCTTTAACACAAAGGCCTTTGAGGGACATGAAAATTCCCAACTATAGCACTTGCCATGTATTCTTTCATTTATTTATCTTAATTTATTTTTAACTTTTATGGTGGTACTAGAGGTTTGAGTTTGGGACTTGAGCTTTCTAGGCAGACACTCTACTATTTGAGTTGACATATCCTTTCAATTATTCCCCTCAGTAACTTGTGAAGTAGTGTTCTCACAGTCTCTTTTTATAAGGGAGTTTGACTGAGAGGGATTAAAATCACTTCTACAAGGCCACACACCTAGGAGGTGGTAGAGCTTGGATGTAAAGGAAGGTAATAAATTCAGAGCCCAGAAATACCATCACTGTGTTGCCTGTGCCCCCAGTGGGTTCCCAATAAAGATTTGCTGAATTGAAATGGCAATTTGTATCATGCTTATGTTATTACATGTAGTAGGTGCTTAATTACCTGGCTTCAGAGCTCATCTGGACTATAGAGTTTTGTCTGTGGGGATCATTTCTCACAGGTCCTAATGTGGTGGGTAGAAGCAAACTTCAGTATTGCTATGAGGCAAGGAAAATGTTTGGGTGTCCCTGAAGGTGGTGGGAAATTGTGGTAACATATGGTTTATATTGGCTAAGATACCTACATTTTATTACTTTCTGTTATTTATTATTGTTCGTTTAAAGCAGAATAAGAAGTCCCTTCTAAAAGAAGGGTGGATCTGAAGGGAATAGCAGAGGGTAGGAGGAAAAACCTTTACTTTTCTCAAAGTTAAGACTCTGAAGTCTATGCCTTAGTTGACAAATGTATATTAAGAGGCCATGAGTGCAGCAATATTTCATGGGTGGAGGCTCTACATGTGGTTATGAGTCATAACTTTGTGTTGCAGAATGGGCTAGTGGAAGCAATAAGGGCATATGGATCAGCAGATTTTCATCTGCACACCAGATTAGCTTCTCCTCATCCTGAGCTCCTCTTCCTAAGAGCCCTCTATCTGCTCACCCCCAAATGCAGGACTTCCCTAGCCTTAGAGGCAATCCTAATCTTTGGTCAACCTCATGGTCATTTTAGTTTAGACCCATTTAAAACTCTGCTACAGCATGTGAAAGAAGGGAACCTGCACACCACACTTAGAGTTCAAGAAGCTCCTACTTCCATTAAATTACCTGAGTTCAAACAAACAGAACAGAAAGCTCAGTTTGCCTCTACCACTCTGACATCCTTCTTTTTACTCTTAAGGGTTTTTCTTTTTCTTTTTCTTTTTTTTGGTGCCAGTTTTGGAGCTTGAACTCAGGAGGATCTGAGCATCAGAGCATCATACCTAAGCTTTTATTTTCTCAAAACTAGTGCTTACCACTTCTGCCATAGCTCCATGTCTAACTTTTTAGTGGTAAATTGGAGATAAGAGTCTCATGGACTTTCCTGCCCAAGCTGGATGTGAACTGTGAACCTCAGCTCTCAGTCTCCTGAGTAGGTAGGGTTCCATGGATGAGCCATCAGTACACAGAACTTCTTTAATAACAGTAATATAGAAAAATGATAGTGACTAAGTTTAAATCTTACTCTTGACTTTTATCCAGGGAGACATCTGGAGTCAAATCCCAAGAGGAGTAGATTAGGAAGTGGACTGAAGAGAGGACTTTGGAGGGTTAGTGAGGTTCCACGTTCACCTAGGTCTTCACTCTAACATGCAGCACATTTCTTTAGGTCGATCTTGCCTGCTCTGAGTGCCCCCTCACAACCTTGATTTACACAGATTAAATTCTCTTCAAAGCACATGAATTAAGCAACTAACTTCCCCGGGGTTACTTCCTGGTCAGGTAGGGTGACTTAGTGGCTTTGTCTTGCACTTAACCCACTAGGCCTCAGAAACATTTTTGAATACCAGAAGGGCAGAGGAAGGATCAGTTCCTAGGCCAACTGGAGCCAAGGAAACGTCTGTCTTGAGATGCTTCACCCAGTCTTTCTCCCTAAGCTTTCTAGGAGGCCACTTTTGAATACCGTGTCCTTTTTCTAATCCAGGAATAAGGGAAACACTCACATAACTCTTCTAGTTAACTTTAAGCAAACTAGCTCAGCGACCAAAGATCAGAATCCACGATAACACAAATCACTGTCACAGCAGGATCCTTTCTTTGTTCCTAAATTAATAAAACCTTAGTGAGCTCATCCATAAGAGGACCTACTATGTGTTGAACAGGAGCTAGGTTTCTTACACATTATTTCATTTAACTCTCCTTTTTATGCTGTTAATTGAGGCTCAGAAAGATCAAGTGATAAAAATGTTTTAAAATTTTATTCCTAAATTCAAGCTCTGCAGCTCCCAGATGCCTCTTTCTAAGCCACGTGCTAGCCTTCCTGTCCTTAGACCTGCTCGACAGGATCCTTGCTCTGAACTTCAAATGTTAGATCCCCTCATGAGGTAAAGAGACAGATGAGAGGAGGGCTATGCCCGTACTGAGTGTTCACCTTTCCCTTCTTAACCTGACCTGACCAGTTACATTGTAGGCGATGCTCTGAATGCCGGCAATTCCCCAGCCAGAGTCATAGGCAGAGGTGCCAGAATTTCTCTCTCTCTCTCTCTCTCTCTCTCTCTCTCTCTCTCTCTCTCTCTCTCTCTCTCTCTCTCTCTCTCTCTCTCTCTCTCTCTCTCTCTCTCTCTCTCTCTCTCTCTCTCTCTCTCTCTCTCTCTCTCTCTCTCTCTCTCTGTCTCTCTCTCTGTCTCTGTCTCTCTCTGTCTCTCTCTGTCTCTCTCTCTCTCTGTCCCTGTCTCTCTGTCCCTGTCTCTCTGTCTCTTTGTCTCTCTATCTCTCTGTCTCTCTCTCTGTCTCTGTCCCTGTCTCTGTCTCACACACACACACACACACACACACACACACACACACACACACACACACACACACACACACACACACACACACACACCCCTTTAGCCACAACTCCATTTTAGGATCTGATGGACTTCTTAATGGTTATTTGGGTACAATTTATTAATCTTCTCAGACTCATAACAAAATATCATAGACTGATGGCATGAACAACTCAATTTATTCTCTTAGAATTCTGGAGACTAGAAGTTCTGGTAGGGTTGATTTCTGATGAAGGCCACAACTCTGGAATATTATATCCATACATGGTTATTTTTTAAGCTTCCTTGGAAAGAGGAATGAAAGAGTGGCTTTTATTAAAACACCCATTTTCTCCTGCTAGGGCTTTACCCTTATGACATCATTTAACTTTAGTAACTTCCTAAATTCTTTATTCCCAGATCCAACTGCAGTGGGGGAGTAAGAATAAGAGGAAATTCAATTATTTGGATTCTTACAGATATACATACAGCTCATGTACACCTAGATGTCCTGAAGATTGCCAACACTGTGCCTTAAGGACCCCAGAGCATAGGAGGACAAAAGGGACTAATAAAGATCCAATTCATATACCCTTGTTAGAGGTGAACCTACTTTCCAGGCCCCATAGATTGTTTATTTTTTTCTTTTCCTAGGGAAAGAGTAGTTTATGGGTCAGCTCGCAAACCACTCTGGGCCTGTTTTTCTTGGTACAGTGAATTATATAATCTCCTTTCACTTAGCATAGTCTGGGGCCCTTGAAAAAATAATTCAATATAGTGTATAAAACTTGAGTATGCTCATGATTAATAAAGCATAAATGGAAGGCTTTGGGTAAAGCCTAAAAGAATAACTGCATGGATTACTTTTAAACTCGATTCTTTTAGCTACTGTTGCAGTAAGGCAGTCAAAAAGATCATCTGAGCTAGGGTTTCTTACTAGTCCTGGGCCTCAAACTGTAGGGCTCCTTTAAGCCTCTGGTATTTTAATTCATTCTACAGCTTGGCTTGGAAGTGTGGGGCATGCCTGACTTCTGCTTGCTCACTCTGCTTGTCTGTCCCCACCTCCTCTAGTCTTCATTGATTGAGGTCATGTTCAGCGCTAACCATCCCTGATTACGAGCAGGACCAAACGTGTCAGCAGCAATAATTAGGAAATCACAGGCACATACCTTTCTGATGGCATAATCACCCCATGTCTGGTCCCAGTGTCCTGACAAGCTTGCCTCTACAGCCCACTATGCAAACAGTTACATTCGCTACAAGTGAAAACAATTGGACTTTTCAAGGTTGGGGAAATCTGATTTTGTGCATTGTTTTGTTTTTTTTTTTTTTTTCAGGATAACTATCTTTGTTCTAAGCACGTGATCACTGTTTAAAAAAACTTAGACTTGATTCATTTAGAGCCACCCTGTGTGGTATATCTCTTAAAATTGTCAGTGAATATGGTTAAGGTAAATAAATGGACATGCTTTTGGCTGAGTACCAAATTCAAACACTTGATTCATAGATTATAATAAAGATAAATGGAGTGCCTACTTTCCTAATGACTCCTTCCTTTCAAATCAACACTCACAAAGATGTTTGGATATCAACAAACAGTACTTTATGTGTAATGAAGGATATATGCATTTTAAGTAGATTATTTTAGATATCTATTTACTTTATCTTCTCTGCAGTCTTCTCAGATAGCTTACACCACTCTGTGTGTGTGTGTGTGTGTGTGTGTGTGTGTGTGTGTGTGTGTGTGTGTGTCTGTGTGTCTGTCTGTGGCGGGGTGAGGGGGGGTGATATATAACTAGGACCTGAACTCAGGGTCTGAGCACAGTCCCTTAGCATTTTTTGCTCAAGACTAGCATTCCACCACTGGAGCCACAGCTTTGGGTGGTTACTTGGAGATAAAAATCTCATAGATTTTTTCTGTCTAGGTGGCTTCAAACTAAGATTCTCACATCTTAGCCTCCTAAAGAGTGAGAATTAATCATGAAGTACCAGTACCCAGCTATATATTTCTTGGATATTTAAAATTGAGGGTAGGTAACTTGTCTGGGTGCCATGTTTTCCTGTCTCAGATGAGAAGGCTAAGTCAGAATAGGTATCAGAGATTCCATGTTCTCTTTCAGAATTTTGCACAGAGAAGCCTGTGATTTATGCTAAGGAAGTACATCTCCTCTGCTGGAGATACTCAGTATTCACCACTCTCCTTCACTCTACTGGGAAAATGACAATTTGAGGAGTAGTTTTTGGAACATTCATTCATTCAACAAATGTCCATTGAATATCTATGACATGATACCATGTTGAATAAGGATATAATAGAACATAGATCCCAGCACCTGCCCATTGAAGTTTTACAACAAAGCTGGAGATAAAGATGACACCCTTATTACTTTTCTACTCTCTTAATAAGCCTTAATTTACATTGTCTCCATCTCTCTTTCTCCAGTTGGGGTCTCTGGCCCTCTCTGCTTTTTTCTCTTTGTCCTGTTATAATCACATGCTGTATGTCAGAGTAAAAGATGAAGCAAAGCTATGTCCTGAGGAAGAGAGGACAAGACCAAAGAGTTTGACCTTATGCCTCGAGATCTGATCCTAAGAAAACATTTTCTAATATTTCTTCTTATTAAAGTGGCATTAAATCAAAGCAATCCTGAAGACTATTTTTCTCAAGCCCAGTGGTAATAATTATTTTTAAAAGTAATATTTGAGAATTTGCAAGTGAAGGGTTTTTGGCAATTTCAAATTCTCTAGTGCTCCTTTGTGATGCTAGAGATGATTTAGAAGAAAATGTAACTTTTATTTTTTTTATAACAGATAGACTTGATTTGCAAATAAAACATCTAGACTCTCTTTTAGAAGGGAGATTTGACCTCTAAGAAATTAATGTAGTATGGGCCGGGAGTTTGGCCTAGTGGTTAAAGTGCTTGCCTAGCATGCATGAAGACCCGGCTTTGATTCCTTGGTACCACATACATAGAAAAAAGCCAGAAGTGGTGCTGAGGCTCAAGTGGTAGAGCTGTAGCCTTGAGAAAGTCCAAAGACATTGCTTAGGCCCTGAGCTCAAGCCCAGGACTGGCAAAAAAAAAAAAAATTAATGTAGCCAGCACATGTGCTTAAGTACTGGTTATTGAACCCTGGCCTTGTGCTCTCACTTAGCTTTTTTCACTTGAAGTTAGTGATCTGCCACTTGAGTCACAGCTCCGCTTTTGAATTTTTGCTGATTCATTGCAGACAAGAGTTTCACAGACTTTTCTGCCTGGGGTGGCTTCAAACTGAGATCCTCAGATCTTAGCCTCCTAAGTAACTGGGAATCCGACCATGAGCTACCAACACCTGGCTAGCATGATTAATTCTGTAAGTAAGCATGAGCTCAGGGCATCCTAGGACATAGTTGGATGCTGCAACTGTTTGGAAATACCCTAGACTAGTGCTAATAGCTGAGTGTGGAGATTTATTTCTTTATTTTTTTATTGTGCCAGGGATTGGGACTAGACCCTCAGCATGTGGCAAATCCTTTACTGTTGAGTTAAACCCCAAGTTCAAGAACAATTCTTGATAAACTTCCTTACAAAATTAGAGCTGCTTCCTAACAGCAGTTTCTTTCAGTGCATTCTATTCAAGTTTTCATTTAAAAATGGTCAACTTACCTAAAAATATGCTTTAATTCTCACTGAAACCTTTAGCCCAAGGTCACCAAGTATTCTTGAGGTTAATTGGTATTAAAACAGAAGGAAGATGATGTAAATGAGCACAGACCACTTACCTGGTTCATATAGCATCATCACAGCAGTGGAGAAAAGTCAGATTGCATACCACCACAAATCAAGGAAACCATACACAAACCAAAGATTTTTCATTGCTAAAGCATACCTAAATTATTTAATGGAATCTAGCAGCACAGTCAGTATATCACATTTATATTTTAAAATAATTGGTTCTCTGAGATGGCATAAGAATTTGTGACCATTCCAAGGGCAGGGACAGCACAGGCGTGCTCCATACCTTTCCATCCTGCAACTTTTCATAGTAGTACCTCCAGTCAGCCCTGAGGACACTGCGCAAGCTCCAGTAGGAGCACAGGGTGATTGTGACCTTGAGAGCTGCGGCCTAGCCCATGTGCCCTGGCCTCTCCAGGCCTCTCATGGGTTGCTGGGGCTCTGTCCTGCACTACTCCGTTGTTCATGTGGGGGGTCCTGTCCACCACTGAAACTGAGAAGACCCTAGATTTGGGGGGAATTTTATTTTACAACAAGGATAAGGGATTCCTGTTACATTGGCTTCTAGTGTATGGTATTCTGGTTTTTTTTTTTTTCCTTCTTTTTTTTTTTTTGACTCTATGGAAAGATGTTAGTAAAGCCTTTGTCAGAGGATTGAAAAAAAAAAGAAAAAGAAAAAGAAATTGTGATCATTTCCAAAAATGGCAGCAGTTCAAGGCCATGCAGAACCCTGTAGAGTCTAAGCAGTGTGAAAAGTGACTTACTAATAATATCACGATGAATTTACCAGTGATGCTTGGGTTTACAGAATGGTCGGTGTAATTAAACTATTGTAGAAACAACTGGGACCTTTTTTGCTTTGAAATGAAGGTAACAAAGACATCTATTCAAACAGAACTGACCATGAAGTTCTTCCCCTATAGCTCACATCAGAAAATAAAAATGCTCTTTTCCTGCATTATTTCACTGATGTTGGACAGAGCCCACTTTATTGGCTGGATGTACCTGTGGGCAGACATTTAGGTTTCCCCACAGGGGTGGTAAAACACACGTAGTTGAAAAAGATTACAAAAGCTGCAAAGGTATAAGTAGTATAGAAACACATTTATGTAATGTATTTAAATAAAGACAGATGGAAGAATGTGCCCACTAGATGACAAGACAGCCATACAAGCACGTGTTGGTCCAGGTCTTCATCAGGCATTGATCTAACTCCATGTCAGGTGCACAGAATAGCCTAGGGACTATTGCTCAGACACCCAAGGGAGCCCCAGAGAAAGGAAATTGCAGTAGGCACACAATTCATCTCTGGTCTCCCAGCTGCCAAATGTTGGCAGACTCCTCAGGGTCACAACCCACATGTTGGGACCAGGCTTTTACCTCCCCAGGCAGCATGTGGTTTTGAAGGCAAAGGCTGTGAGTTTACATTCCCAGATGCCATATGTATGCGGTTAGTGGATGACTATGGTCTCTTTATGCTTACATGGCCACAAATCATTACAGATTGGTGCCTGGCTGACGGACACGATCTCCGGCAAACTGTCCTTCAGCTCACTCCCATACGAGCTGGAAGAAAGCATGCAGTATTGGGAGCTTCTCAATGGAGAAGTCTCTGCCTCTCCTGTGAGGCTACTATGGAATGGAGGAAGAGGAACTTTTCCTTAGTGTCTGGATGCGGTTAACTCTGACTTTAAGAGGAGATAGATGGTGATCACCATTGTAATTAAAGCATTTTCATTGAGAAACTGTATGATCCTGTTCTTTTTTATTTTATTTTTGCTTTATCCTCACTTGCCTTTTGCTCTTTTTCATGCTCTCTCTTCTTCCCTCTTCCTTCTGTCTTACATGCTTACTTATTTTCTCAGTTCATAAAGAACTCAAGACAGTAAACAGGAGAATAAATGCTATGCCACAGTAACCTCACCTCCATGGCAACTGAAAACACACATTAATTGTGACATCAAGTATAATTTATTATTGTTAGTAATTATTACCATTGCTATTGTTATTTTAGGATCTTGCAGTTTTTGCCTGGGCTATACTTATACTGAGATTGGCCTCCTGATTTCTGATTTCTGAGTAACAACATTTAACAGATATGAGCCACTAAAGCCAACAATACATTATTTTGTGTAACACAGTTACACATATACACATAGTGATTATCATTGTTGTGATGAAATAGTTATCCTATAAATATCCTCAGAGTAAAGGTCAAAGAAGGATATTGGAACTTATATAATTTTAATTATAAAACTGGAGGAAACAAATAGCTTCCTCCAACATATGGATTCCATGAGAATGTACTGGTGTGAAGAGAATTTGGGCCCTCAGACTTGCTTTTTACACAAACATTTCAAATGTACTGTATATTCTCTTTTTCAGTACTAGGAATGAAAACTAAAGGCCTGGACATTCTAGGCAGGTATTCTACCACTTGAGCCATGTATCCAGTTCTTTTTACCTTGGTTATTTTTTAGTTAAAGGCTTAGGCTCCTATTTCTTTCCAGGCTGGCTTTGCACCATTGTGCTCTCCGTTGTGCTTCCAGGACAGTTAGGATTGCAGGGCTACGCCACTAGGCCTACCTTGATGTTTGAGTTGAGATCTTCCTAACTTCTTTGTATGGAGTCACATAAAATTACAAATCTCCTCTCGGCCTCACAAGTTTCTGAGATTACAGATATGAACTATGGTGTCTTGCCCCAAACTCTTTTAAAATGGCTTTTCATTATTGACATATGAAAGCTGCTCATTTTGTGGATTGATTTTATGCCCTGCTACTTTCCCAACTACTTAAGGATCATAAAAATATAAATTTGAAATGAGTGTTTATCGGGTAAGAGTGTCCCTGGAGCAGAAGTGCTCAAATTACTAAAAATTCATTGAAAAATAAATAAATAAAAAAATAAAAATTCATTGATATTATATCCTAATAGACTTGCAAAAACACTTAAAAGCACAAAGCCTCATATCTTAGGTCAGAGTCTCTAACCACCAGGCTAGAGAAGCTAGAGACAGGCTTATACAAGGAAATCTGCAGAAGAAGGAGCAAAGCTGGACAGAGTAGAAGTACCAGCTCAACAAAGTTGTGATTTCCCTGGGCCTTCTTGATTCCTCAGAGAATTCTGGATTCTGGATGGTAATGCTGAATTTCTCAAGGCAAGGGAGTCAGGTTTATTTCACATCCCTACCTCTTGATAGTCATTGGCTGTGGACCACTTTGTGATGGAGGTGTAAGTTTGCAGTCATGTCTAGTAGAACTGGAAGTGATGTCTACCAGTCAAGGGCAAGTTTATCCAAGAGAGTAGCAACTAGGGTGGGTACACCAGCCCCATGTAGGGCACACTGCCCACCCAGACATTGTCCTCCCTGTGCCTCCTCCCTTCTTCCCCCCACTAAACTAACATTCATGTGTTCACGTGCCTTGGCCTGCCTCTAAAGGAAATGCCTTGAAGTAGAAATGTTGCAACATGAAGGTCTTCTACCTTAATACATTCTTTGCCAGCTGTGTCTAAAAGTTCTGTTTTGTCACTTCCACATCCGTACATGGCATTGTTTTTCCATTTTAGTTTGTACCAAACCAAAGGCAATGAATGGATGCATTACTATGGTGGTAAATGAAATTTTTTCCCCTTAGTTTACTCAATTTGAGCAACTCCTCATGTTTCTGGCTCAGGGAGGCTTTACTTTGTAACTCGACAGTTCATATTTAGTTATCTTTGAGGGTTTTCATAATTTTTTCTAGGAGCTCATATCTCTAAGAAGTAATGTTTTGAAATAGGTTAGATTGTTTCAAATAGAGCCACATTCTATTTTATTTCCTTTTGATATGTAGAAGCATTAACATTTTGAGAAAGGAAAACTTACCTATATTTTCTTTGGTTACGTTTCTCTAGATGCAATTTTTTTTAGCTTAAAGGGATAAGGACATATTTTAAAATACTTCGATTATTTATTTTTTAATTACTTTTCTCTTTAATGGTTGTACAAAGGAGTTGCTATTCAACAAAGAAGTTTGTGAATACAGTGCATCTTTATTAATGTCACCCCTTTTATTAGTCTTGACCATTCTTCCTGGCCCTACTCCTTCCCTCGCTTTTTTCAAATTCTGTAGGATATATGTTGACATTTTTTTACTGCATTTCCCCACCTCAATTTTGAACTTTTTGTTCTCATAGTTAAAGCTTATTTATCTGAGAGATATTTTTGTATAGGATAGGGATAAAATTTTGTTTTATTCTTCCACTGAAATAATTGGTGATTTCCTAAGCCATGCATCTGAACCTCACTAATTTTCAAGCCACCCCATCACCAGTCAAGTGTGCCTATACACAGGTGTGTTTGGATATCTCTCTATTCAATCTCTTCATCTCTTCACCTGTTCCCATAACATAGTCACTGTGGTTTTATGGTAAATTATAATATTCAATGTGGACTTTTGCCAGTCCTGAGCTTGAGCTCAGGGCCTGAGCACTATCCACTTGAGCCTGAGCACCACTTCCGTCTTTTTTCTATGTATGTGGTACTGAGGAATCAAACCTGGGTCTTCGTGAATACTAGGCAAGCACTCTACCACTAAGCCAAACTCCTGGCCCATGTCATGACAAATTTTAATGGGCTTTCAACTGATATTATGCGTATATATCAAGCTGAGATGTTTCTATCCATAAATGTTATATTTGGGTTCATTTATCCATGCTTTCATTTAGGTAATTATTGCATATCTTTCTCCAGAAAATTATGGTTTATCTTCTCCTAGATTGATTTCATTATATCATTTATAATGTATTACTGATATATATATATATTACTGTTTTATTGCTAGTTCACAGACAGTAAGAACACTATTGGTTTTTATAGATACATTTCCTTAAACTTTCATGTTGATTAAAACTTTGTATAGACTGTTCATTTTACCTGAAGGACAATCTGCAAATGAGGATATCTTTTCTTGTTTCTTTACAAGTCTACTGCTTCATATTTCTGTCTTTCATTCATTTTTTATAGTAGTCAAGGAAATAGTCAAAGAGGGTGAAATGTTTTAGTAATTCTCCTTAGAAAGTATAATCCTAATTTGCAGAGATTTTAAAAAATGATGGTATGCATTTTGTCAGATGATTTTTGTGTCCTCAGCAAGTAATTGTATACCTATTCCTTTAATCTGTACTTTAGGTGTATGATCTAGACTTTCTTATACTGAACTATTATTATATATGTAAGATAAACTAAGTTTAGCTTTTAATTCACTGCTAAGGAAATTGCTAATATTTTATTTAGGGTTTTGTTTCTTTTTTTTGCAAGTATAATCTTTTCTGTGACAATGTTTCTCTAGCTTTGAATTAGCGATATACTACTGATGGTATAAAGTAAGCTCAGATATTACCTCCTTCCTATTCTTTCATTTTACAAAGGAGATATTAAGTGACAGCATATGAAAACAAATCCCCTTTTAAATTACCTATAAAAGACTCCTAAATGCACACTTTGATTTTGACTAAGTAAGTTTAAATAAGCACTTACTGTGATTTTTGTGATGTATGTGTTTTTTTTCTACCTTTTTATTTTAGGCTTTCTATTTGCCTTCTTTTTCCTGCTTCTTTTCTTTGCCCCTCTTCTAATATCTAATATTGGTTCTACATTATTTTCCCCCTCTGCTGTTTTAAAGGCAAAATTGTTTTCCTATCATTTTAGTTGTTACTCTTAAATATTTAACAAAATATTTATGCATGCATTTTCTAAAATCTTTAGTTACTTAATATTTTTATCTTTCTCTAGAACACAGAAACTACACAGAGAGAACAGACAGTACAGAGAGAAAACACAGAGACTACATAGATATATAGAGAGAGATCTGTGTCGGTTTCTAGCCATTAGACTTGATAGAAGCTCAAGGAAACTTATAATTCTGAAACTGAATATATATTCTGCAACCAAATAAAATTGTATTTGCATTTAAACTCATTATAATTACTTTCCTTCCTTTACTCTCTCCCTCCCTCCTTTCTCTCCCTCCCTTCCCCCTCTCAAATTCAACCTATCACAATCCTGCTCTAATTTAAGAATGCACCCAGCAAATAACCACTTCTCAGCACCCTCCCTCCACCCCCACCCACATGGCAATCATTCCATTGGAAGCTCCACTTATCTTTCTGCCTCTGCCCCCACAAAATCTGATGAGCATTTACATTTTAAATTGCACTCCCACCTTGTACTGGCTGTTATCCTTATCTGCTCCATTTGTATCCAAGCTACTTTTCAAAATTAGCATGGTACCTTTTTCAAAAACTTATTTCATTCTGAAGTTGATTATATGCACTTTTTTCACCATTATATAAGTACCAGTAATACATAGTTAAGTATTCTTAGAAGAGTCAAGGTATTTGTTAAGATATTTTTATGTTTAATACCTAGAATAAGGTTGTATAAAATCATATATTCAATAAGTTTGTGAAATGAATGTATTTATAGCAAAAGAAAGAGGAATGCACTCTTCTTAAATCAGTTTTGAGCATTTCCTTTTCAGCTGAAAGTTGTTCAGATCATGTTTTCAATTGAGGTACATGAGAGCTGAGTAACTTGAATACATGATAAATGTAGCTGAAATAATTAAAGGCATGATGCTATTTCAGAGAATCAGTGTCACCCTGGGCTTTTAAAGTAGACATGGTGGCTACATTCTGCATTAGGAAAGCACAGGATATGCAGATGAAAAAGGAACAGGAAACTTTGTAACCAATCTCCTAGTAAGTGCTACATAAACAAATAAATAGGCCAACTGCCCTATGATAGAGGTGCTGGAAATCACAGGAGACCGGCCTGGGACAAGTGTGGTGGAACAAATCCTGACAAATACATGGATCATCAAAGAGATTGCTATTTTATTTACTGAGAAGCTTTATGATCCAGGAAGTGGCCAGGCCATGTGGGATCTCCTGCTTTCCCAGATGGAGCTCTGGTGGAATATGAGAATGAAAGGGAAGCCAGTGTAGTGAGCAGGAGCTCTTTGCAGTCAGAACTGCTGAGACCGGCTGCATGAAGACAGCTGGGGAACGCAGGTATTATTTTTCTATCAAATGCTTTCTAGCCAGTGCAGAACTTGGAAATAAAATAACCAAGACATAGGGTCTGACTTCCACTGTTTTCAAGGTTATGCAACACTGTTATTGCATGTTGGCCTGGACCTAAAGCGCTGTGCATTTTCTTGGGGTGGAGATTTAGGGAAAAACATATGCAAGTATCATGTTGTAAGGGAATAAATTATTATTATTATTATTGTCGGTCATGGGACTTGAACTCTGGGCCTAGGCATTGTTCCTGGGCTCTTCAGCTTAAGACTACTGTCTTACCTCTTGAGCCATAGTGCTGCTTCTGCTTTTCTGGTGGTTAACTAGAGATAAGAGTCTCACAGACTTTAGTGCTGGGATTGGCTTTGAACCTTGATTCTCAGATCTCAGCCTCCTGAGTAGCTAGAATTACAGGTGTGAGCCACTGCACTCAGCCAGATAATTATTTTAAACTATGGAAGAAGGCACATTTTTGCCAATAGCTTGTCTTTATAGACAACATGTTAGATAACATATTATTCCTTTAAAAAAAAAACATTTAATTCACTCAAAATGGATTCCAATCCTGTGGGATAGGTGGGATCCATTCTCTAGACCTAGTAATTGAGCCATAATTCCTTAACCACACCCCCATCCACACTCCACCAGAGTCTATTAGAATGCCAGATATATGAAGTGCTTGCTTATATAAATCTCAATTTTGCAGTTGAAATGAAGAGAAATTATGCAGTAAGCTGTCAAAAGTCACACAGTTATTTATAACACAGCTAAGCACCAGAGCAAATCTAGCTGTTGTAAGTATTGTGCATGGAGTATTTCATAATTTGTGTTGCCAAAGGTGCCAGTGTTCAAGGACCACACTGAGGCAGAAGCAGGAAATACAAGTGCTCTTGGCAATTATGCTGTGCCAAGGCCGTTGATCTTCCTGATGAAGAGCTACTGTTGATTTACCTAAGGCTTAATAATCTACCAGTGAAAGCACTATTAAGAATTGCTTAACATCTGTATTACTTGCCAGTTAGGGAAATCCTGGCACAGGTAATATGTTGGCTAGAATACTCAAGTCCATCCAAATTTTTATTAAAATCTCTAAGACTGACCTAGCTTCAAGGAAGCAATGCCAAAGAATTCTGAGAACAAAGCAATGTTTCATTCAGCCCTAGGTAATTTATTAAAAGACCTCTCTTTTACACATGGCACTGGGCCTTGTGCTTGCTAGACCAACACTCTATCATTTGTGTCCTTTGATTATAGTGTTTGAAATTTTTATTTTTTTCTCCCAGACAGATTCTTGCATTTTCCCACTTGGAGCCAACCATAGACTACCTCTTCCTACCTCTAACTCCTGGGAAGTTCAGATTATAGGTATGTACCACTATGCCTATCCCTCTATTTTTCTCTTAAAGTCATGGCCAAACTGAAACACTGGCCGAGTAATGGACCTCTTCAGGCTTTTGTTATGCTTCCCATACCTAAATGAAACTCTGCTCTATAATAGGAATCTGGCTGTCAGTCTATTTCACTGGCATGCATATACAAATTTCTCAGCACCCTCTACCAGCTGTGTTCGTAGAATATCTCTCTGAAATGATCTAATGAAAATGCTCTAAGGGACACCAAACCCCACTGACAAATTAAAAATAAGGCTCTAAATTTATTTCCCTCCCTATTTAGTAATTTTGAGTGCTGTAGATGCTCTATGTCATTATTTGTGCTGTCAAATGTTGCCACTGTTCAAGGACTACATTGGAAAAGGAACAGAATGTACAAGTGTTCTTAGAAATTATCCTCCATCCTCATATGCAAGAGAGAATACTTTTCACCCAAAGTTTTCATTTCTTAATTCATTCACTTTTTCGTTTTGTTGAAGCCAAGTAAGTCATTAGCCTGTCATCACTGGGAACTTTGTGCACTGATCTATTCTTCTTGGGTTCCAAATAATTTGGGGCCTTCCAAGAACCTATAGTTCTGATTGACTCCTGACACCAGTCTTATAATAAGTGAAGAATCTATAGCCAAGCTATTCCTGGCTTTTTGGCCTCCAGAAACTGTGACATAATAAACGCATATATTAATTGGAGGTATTAAGTCTGTGGTCATTTGTTACACAGAATAGACAGCTAATAGCGCTGGGCATTGCATCAGGGGTCTTTTTCCTTGGACAAATCTGTATGAAGTTAGTTATTTTACCTGATCTAGCATTAGAACTGGACCACCAAATGATGCTAGAATGCCAGAAAGCAATCTTATGACAGTTATTACACTATAATTAGTTGTCAGTCCATGTTTTGAAGATATTTTAGATATAATCATTTGTGTGTATGTATGTATGTATGTATGTATGTATGTATGTATGTATGTATGTATGTGTGTGTGTGTATTGTTTGTGGTGGTGGTAAAACTGTGTTTAATGAAGGCATGAAACTTGGATGAGATTTTAGTGATCTTCACATTTTAGAATAACAGTTTATTTATAGACAAGTAACGGCCAGAATTCTGTTTATTAAAATCAAAGATGCAATTGCTAGATGGATAAATCTGAGAGACAGAATCCATGGATATTTTGAGATGGCAACCAATGGGCAGAAAATGGGCAATTGGATTTGACCATCCCTGCTGCTCTGAGAAAGGGTTTTTGCTATGTTTGCCAATATGGCTCACAATTCTTGATTCTCCTGCCTCAACTTCCCCATAGATTTCATTACTGATGTGAACCACCAAATCTGGTGGAAATCTAGTTTTAATACTGGTGGCTTGTATTCTAAACTCCCCAGCTATTGAGAGTTAATTTCCTCCTATGTGATCCAGATTCTGCCAATGTGTGCTTGTCTTTACCCCTGTCTACCGACTATATCCAGAGACGACAAATAGGATGCCTAAAGCAACATAGGAAATAAACCCAATGTTTCTAATGCCTCGCTGACTGTTTTCTTTGAGATCACTGGAAAAAAGGATATAATTGATTTAACAAAATGCTTGGGGGATCCTAAAGTAGGAAGTGTTGAAAGTTCCAGTGAAGATAGAAAAGCAATACAAATGCAAACTGAGATCAGACATACAGGCAGGAAATAGCCAGATGTGATTCAAATTGGAGAGAGCGAAGCCAAAATATCTGGGGAACAATAATCTGAAACAGATATTCTCCAAGAGAAGGCAGTCTGGAAAGCATAGTGCAGTGAGAAACCTGGGCAACTCTGTTAAGACAAATATGGTTATTAATGCTTGAGCAGTGATCCAAACTGGCCATGCTGGGTTTGGAAGTTGCAGTTGGAGAGAGTCCCCAGTAATTCTGTGGGTCTATGGATATGAAATCTGCTCTCCCAGTCCTTTCTGGCTGCAAACTCAGATGGATAGGAGAACCTAGGTGGAAAAGTAAATCTGATGTCCTGCTAAGGGAGAGAAGGGAGTATTCTGAAAAAGTTGATCCTGTCAGGGCAGGATGGTGGCCTTAGACAGCTGGAGTCCTGGAGCCACTTTTAAGAATTGACCAACTGCTTAGGTTATCCTAAGTGTATTTAAATGTTATTATGACCTAGCCAGTGGCTGATGGTTTACATCTGTAATCCTAACTCTTCAGAAGGCTTAAGATCTAAGGATAGTGGTTTGAAGTCAATCTGGGAAGGAAAGTCCATGAAAGTCTTATCTCCAGTTAACTACCAAAAAGGCAGAGGTAGCTGGGCACCAGTGGCTCACACCTGTTGTAATCCTAGCTACCCAGGAGGCTGAGATCTGAGGATTGTGGTTCAAAGCCAACCTGGACGCAAAAGTCTCTGAGATTCTTACCTCTATTTAACCATCAGAAAATGGGAAGTGATACTGTAACTCAAAGTGGCAGAACACGAGCCAAAGAGCTCAGGGACAGTGCCCAGGCCAGAGTTCAAGTCCTGAGACTGATTTTTTAAAAAAGCCCAAGTTAGAGCTGTGTTTCAAATAATAGAGTACAAGCCTTGAGCATAAAAGCTTAGTGAAGTGGAGGGAAATGGGGAGAAAATACAGGAGGGAATAACACGTTTCGACAAGAAATGTACTCATTACCTTATGTAACTAACCTCTTTGAACATCTTTTACAATATAATAAAATTAAATTAAATTAAAAAAAGAAACAATAAAAAGGCTTAGGAACAGCACTCAGAACCTGAGTCCAAGCTCCAGTACAGACACAAATATATATAATGACCAGAATGTGCTATTACATATAAGATTGTGACCCGTGAGCTTAAGAGAATGTGGTCCCTGTTATCAGGTTATTCTTCCTAAATGCTCTTAGCAATTAAAATACTGATATCAATGTTACAAAGATTACACACAATGAACTTCTGACCCAGTGAATTATAAAAATTGAAAATATCTGTGCCATTAGTGTACATTTAAGACATTGAATGTCATCAAGCCTCCAGAAGTCCTATCTGTCCTTGTCATGTCTTTCTGACCACTACACACTTCTGGCAAGGGTTATCACTTAGTTGCATTCTGATGGCTTTGCTTAGTTTGGAGCTTGACATGAACTGAATCATACAGTGAGAACTTCCTTCTCTTGTTGAAGTTTATGAACTTCATGTAGGTTGCAGGGAGGTTACAGGTTTTTCATCTTCATTGTTGAATGAGGGACTATTATGTGAATTTATTATTATCTTTAAGTTGTACAAAAGAGTTGCTATTTAACAAAGCAATTTATAAACATTATGTATTTTGATCAAGGTCACCCCTTTCAACACTTCTCACCATCTTTCCCTATACTTTTCTTCACTCTTCTTAATTTTTAGGCTATACATTGAATTCTTGACTGCATTCCGTCCCTCTTCTCGTCTTCTTTCCCCTTCATTCCCACCCACCTCTTTCAGATACTCATTTCCTTGATTTTGCCTTTCTTGTTCTTTCTAATGTGGTGGTGTCCATAGGGTTGTTTCAATTTGAACCTAATATGAACACTGTTTTTTTTTACTTTCCGTGACTATACACATTCACGTTAAAGATCTCTCTCTCTCTAAATCCCTCATTCACAGATGAACTTAAGATACTTTGAATTACTTTGTCTTCATTCCTTCTTGAGAAAGGTATTGGAAATGGCCAGTTGTAATTATTGACTGATAGTCTCAATTAAGGCACATGGAGAAATGTGCACACTCTGCTAGAAATATTATGATAGTACATGGAACATGTAATGCTTACAGGGGTGTGTTCAGAAACATTTATTGAAAACTCGAGATGTGTTTGCATTAGGTGGTGCTGAAGAATGAAGAGGTTTAGCATGCCATAATGGAGCAGGGGCGTCATAATAACCCCATGAGATGAAGAGCAGAAGGTCAGCACTAAGGATGTTACCAGGATTGCCTTGGGAAACTCAAATATCTTAGCATAGTTCCTCTTTGCTCTTTGACAGAAATTGTGGATACTCTTTCCTCTTTGATAAAGACAGTATAACTTTATTACCTAGATTTGTATAATACAAAGACCTAATTTTTTTGGTTTCCTTTAAGTATTGTTTGCCTTTATCAGAAATTTATTTATTTATTTTTGTTGTTTGTAGGACTTGAACTCTAGGCCTGGGTGCTGTCCCTGAGCTCTTCAACTCATGGCTGCCACTCTACCCCATAAGCCACAGTGCCACTTCTGGTTTTCTGGTGATTAATTGGAGATAAGAGTCTAACCGACTTTTTACTGCCTGGGCTGGCTTTGAATCATGACCTTCAGATCTCAGCCTCCTGAGTAGCTAGGCCACTGTGCCCGCCTAGAAATTTATTTTTCAAAGAAGACACTTATTTAGAAGGTACTTATTTAGAAAAGGAAACAGAAAAATAAACTATAATCAGATTTAATTTAAAGTCTTAAAAGAACCATTGAGTTCTAGTGCTAGCATTTCTCTTACAGCACATGTTTTCTTCAAGAAGACTGCATAAAGCATGATATATTATTTTAGAAACACATTTTGCATTAGAATGGCTATCTAGGGCATTATTGATATCAGGAGCTAATATCATAATGGTAAATAAAAACACTAAACTTCTTGTTTTGTTTGAATGGCTTTGTGATTTATTATTTTTAAGATAGATCCACTTTAATAACCACCTTTCATAAAGTAACAGAAAGAAACTTGGATTAAATTGAACACCAACAACGAACAGGATTTATTGGAGGAAGACCCCTGTTCCAGGGAAGATCACAGAGACCATGTGCTGTCTCTTTGGGATGATAGACCCCTCCAATTTTGGAATACTGCTCATTCCTTAGGACAATTACGATAGATAGGAGTAAGGTGGGGCTGAGGTAATCTAATGAGTTTAGTCAGTGTCATGGACTCTTTTCTTCAGAGGCAGGTCTGTTACCAGAAGAGAATCAGAGGAGGTGCTGGCAGACGAAAGCAAACAGCCACCAACTACAAGGTGATAACTGAAATCTTCAGCTCACTGATGGAAATGGTACAAGACTAAAAGGAAAAGTGGTCTGATAACAGTGATAATGTTAGTAAGTGTGTATAAGAAGCCCTGGACTAATAACCGGTCTGGAAGACATGGGAAAAGATTTTACTTAAGGGTATTTGTTCACCACAGCTATGCATTTTATTCTACTAAAAATTGCTGTTTCCTGTAGGAAACTATCTTTATTGCTGAGAATGTTCTTTCTCTTCCCTGTGAAAGAATTATTTATACAATGCATTTTCCAGTAACGGGGAATTTTCTAAAGCTGTACATGTTTGTGTCCCCAGTACAATTTAAAATGGTGAAAGTCCTAACCCCCCAGGTGGTGGTTTGTTCAGAAGTGGGGTTTTGGTAGGTGATTTAGTCTTGAGGACAGACTCCCCCATGAATGGGAGTAGGAACCTATAAAAGTAGGAGCCCCGTGATCTAGCCAGCCCCTTCTACGATGTACATAAACAAGAAGGTGCCATCTATGAGTGAGGAAATGGGCCTCATCTGACACTGAGTCTGACAGTCCCTTAATCTTGATCTTCTTAACCTCCAGAATGGTGACAAGAAAATTTATGTCCTTTATAAGCCACTCTTTGATGGTATTTTGTTACAGCATCCTGAATGGATTATAGCACTCAGAGAGCAGCTATTACATTCTAGGTGAACAGTAACATATGTCAGAAAGGAGAGTTGCATCCATGTACATAAACAAGGCGGTAGTTCTCCATGCTGTATTGTGCTTGGTGGATCCCAGTGCCTTTAGACTTTCAGTAAATTGTTTCTGGAGTTACATTTATATGACAGACATTGGTGGGAATGGAAATACTAGGGCTATGGGAATATTTGTGCAAACACTGATCTTGTCTTTGTGGGGCTTAAGATTTAATGGAAAAGACAGATGACAATAACTAAATATAGTGAGTTAAAAATTACTGTCAGAAAGCATGACATCTACCCCTTTAATAAACTATTAACTGCATAGTGTTAGTGACTATCATCAGATCTCTAGAGCTTGCTCATCTTCCTCATCTGAAACATTATGCTTATTGATTAATAATTCCCCATATTACTCTTTCCCTAATTCCTGGTTAATACCCTTCCACTCTCTGGTCATGAATTACATTAGGTTTATTGCACATTATTCACAATAGCCTACATATAGATGGATAAAGAAGTTGTAGCTATGCCTAGCATGCACGAAGGTCCGGGTTCAATTCCTTGGTACCACATACATAGAAAAAAGCCGGAAGTGGTGCTGAGGCTCAAGTGGTAGAGCTCTAGCCTTGAGAAAGTCCGAGGACAGTGCTCAGGCGCTGAGCTCAAGCCCAGGACTGGCAAAAAAAAAGAAGTTGTAGCTAGTACATACAATGGAATATTGTTCAAGCCTTTTAAAAACAGAAACACTTTCATTTTTGGTACATGGATAAACCTTAAAAACATTATGCTAAGTGAAATAGGTCAGTGGCAGAAACGCTATTACTTCATGACTCCACTTATATGAGGCATGTAGTAAATTTTTAAACATTACAAAAAGTAACAATTTATGACTTTATCTACAGGTGTTATGTAGTAATTTTCTAGACAATTACAAAAATTAACAAACTCTTCTTGTCGGTCATGTGGCTTGAAATCAGGACCTATGTCTTCTTGGGCTCTTTTGCTTAAGGTCAGTAGACTACCACCTTAAGCCATAGCTCTATTTCTGCTTTCTGGTAGTTATTTAGAGATTGGAGTCTCATGGACTTTTTTTTGCCTGTCTTTGAACTGTGATCCTTGGATTTCAGCCTCCTGAGGTAAGGTTCTAGGTGTGAGCCACCGGCTGGCAAGAATTTTTTTGCCAGTCCTGGGGCTTTAACTTAGGACCTGGGCACTGTCTTTGGGGTTTCTCAAGGCTAGTGCTCTACCACTTGAGCTATAGCACCATTTCTGGCTATTTTGTGTATGTGGTACAAGGAATTGAACCCAGGGCTTTGTGCATGCTAGGCAAGCACTCTATCATTAGGCCATGTTCTTGGCTCCAAGACTTTTTAAGAGATAGAAAAAAACACCCTTAAGAAATGTCAACACCAAAGCTAATACCAATGAAGGTAGAAAATGCTTATGCATATGCATCTTTTTTCTTATCTTATTTTTGTAATACAGACTACTTTCTTATTTTTTTAATGCCCCCCTATTATAAACCTATCCCCCACCATTGGTCTTTGAAGTTCTTCCTGTCAGGACACAATCTAGACCTGAAGCCTTAATGTTAATTGCTCTCAATTAGAGCTGAGGAATGGTAACCACAGTTCGATTGTGATAGTTATCCCATCTCCCAGGGATCACAAGCTTTCAGTGATCACTTGTACCCTTTATATGTGCTAGAATCTCCTACATAGTGATTTTGTCCATCTTTTCTTCCTAACTGCAAGTCAGCCAAATGTTTGTCTTTTATCACTATGTTATCACCTGACAGTTTGTGTGTGTGTGTGTGTGTGTGTGTGTGTGTGTGTGTGTGTGTGAGAGAGAGAGAGAGAGAGAGAGAGAGAGAGAGAGAGAGAGAGAGAGAGAGAGAGAGAGAGACCATTTGTGTACTATCATAAATGACTTCTCTGGCTTCCAGCACTTGCTTTATATTTTGTAAGTGATGTGAATAGAAGCTCCAGTTATGGAATTCTACATGTCTCTCTGCCATCCTGCCAGGTGTTGGGTCTGGGTGTGTGGGCCTGAGTGTTAAACCTGTTCCTCAAAGAAAACCACATCAGGTGTTTTATCCCTTTTGATGCTGTGGTGGGCTTGTTCATCCTGTGTGAACACAAACTTCAGAGAACTTGGTTCTTGGAATTTAGGAAGAAATAACACTTCGTAGAAACCCTGACAATGGGCTGTTCACAAACCTCCCTCAATTACACCCATCTTAGAGTTTTATAAAAAGTGTTTCAACGTTCTAAGAGGTTCTTTCACTTGTGCTGCTGAGGTATTTCCATAAAAGGCCCAAATGGAAAGGTCAAGGGAGATATTATTTCAGTTATTTCATATTCTAGGCATGCATACACCAAATGTCTAATTCTGAGAGCCGTTCTTATTTTGTGCCACACACAATCTTTATGTGGCACCCATTGATTAGGTAAGAAAGAGCCATACTTATTCTAGGAGTATATTTGACATTTAGGGGACTGGTGGTTTAAAAAATAGAGAAGTTTGTGATTACACAGAATGCCTTGCCCCAGTGTGAGTATGGCTGGCGTTTGGCTTGTGAATGTTCTCAAGTCTCAATGGGAATTCGGAGCCTTCAGTCTAGGAGTGATCCTGAATGAAGGAGAGCAAGGAGATCCTGATTCAGAGTAGTAAAGAACATAGTTGGCAGATTCTCTGACGAGAGAACGCTTTGGAAACTGATTTTAGGTTTTAATGGAGAATGCTTTCTAGGTTTGCAGGATATAAAGTTTATGAGCAATGAGTATAGAAAAAACACAAAGTTTTGTTTGGTTTCATTGTGGGTTTATTTATTTTTGCAGTGCTAAGGTTTGAGCTCTGAGTCCTACACTCACTTAGTTTTCTTGCTTAGCTGGCACTTTACCACTCGAGCTCTTTTTTTTTTTTTTTTTTTTTTGGCGGGGGGGGGGGGAGCTGGTCAATTGGAGATGGAATCTCAAGGACTATTCTCATCAATGATCCTCTCATCTCAGCTTCCTGAGTAGCTTGAATTACAGGTATGATCCACCAGTGTACAAGGCTACAAGATGTATTTTTGAATGACTGCTTGACTAGGATTTTATAAAATGAGTGGAGTTATCTATCTGTAAGACTGAAATCAGGAGAATTCATTTTAGAAAACCTGTGCCCTTAGGATGCTGGATGAGAGGTTCCAGCCAGAAGTTAAGTAGTTAGTTAAGCTTGTCATTGTGCCTGGCATGCTGAGAGTTGGAAGTGCTTTTGGTGGGCTGGGTGCACTCATGATACTAATAGCTGATATTGAATTTGCTGAATAATGACTTACATCATTTTATTTATGTAATAGATAATACTGTGTATCCATTTTATTACAAGCGCCAGTGAGTGACAGGCTAAATAACCTAAGCCAGGACACAAAGCCAGTAAAGATATAGCTAGCATTTGAACCTGCACATTGTGCCTTCATTAACCCCACTGGATCTGATTGCTGATTAGCCAGCCTTATTTTCTTGCTGAAGAATCCCACGGTACTTTGATAAGATTCTTCACACAAAAGGGACCAACCTGAATAACAGATTCCCCCATCTCCAGCGTGAGTGTTTTTTATATTGCTGTGTCCCTTGGGTTATGTTTTAGCTTTTGGGCAGTAGCCTGAGTAGGGGGGATCTATCTACTCCTGGAAACAACCATAGCTGGGCTATTTTTTCCTTTATTTATGGATTGTGATCACTGCCAGCAAGTTTCTCTGAGGAGTACATTTAAATATGCCACATTTGTATCGCTGTATGTGTACGCTGGGTGAACATTTATGATAAATCAAGTTTTTAGGTGCCCTGTGGGAAAAGTGCTGATAGAGAAATACATTTGAAGGAAACTTTTCTCTTAGCAGTAGTTACTTGAAGAAACAGCCTCCATTTATCTTTCCAAGGCTTGTGTGCAATGAATACAGACCACCCAGAATCATGGTTCTGCATATCAGAAGGGGAAAATGAAGTATATAAACTGCTCTCTGGGCTTCTGCTAACATCTGTGCTGGGTTATACTAGTTTCTTTCCTGTCCCCGCAGCTCTCATCCTTACCATTACCTGGCAAAAGGGACAAATGCAAACTTTCATATAATAAGTTTGCTACCTCATCCTAATTAAGGCCCCACTGCTAGGCAGGCTGTCCTAGCCTTCCTGTGCTTAACACCTTACACTATCCTTCCTCCCAGCACATTTAAACCATGGCCTTACAGACATGTTTTCTGATAGCAAATTAAATTAGTCCCCATAGTGCTGTTTTATCACCATTTTTCCTAATTAAATGACATATTTTTCATTTTTAATTTATAATGATATACATATTTATATCACATCTGTTTAAATGCCTATCCTCCCATGAGACTCTGAACTTCAGAAGTTTGTGAAGCACTGTTATCCCTAGGGTAAGTTGGTCCATTGATCAGTTTTCTGGATCAAATAAAGACTTTTTTTTTAATAATATTGACTTGTAGGTCTAAATGTCAGTCTTTTGGAGGTTGTATAGCAATTTAATACACTCATGTAAGTGTGCAGTGCTTCTTAATCAGTTACCTTTTCCATCATTCTCTACTAATCCTGTCTGTTCCCTCCCTCTAGACTCACTTCAAGTTTCCTACTTCTTGTATCTCATAGATGCATTGAGTATTCTCCCTATATTTGTCTTTGTTCCTTTTTTTCCCATTCATCTACATCCTTCCCACTGGCCTGCCTCTTCAATCTCACTTCAACTTCCTGACATTAATTTTGTGTAACTATTGGCTAATTGTTTTTTTGTTCCAGGGAGAGCCAGTCTTACCCATATTGTATATCATCTTTCACATGGCCCCACTTTTGCCAAAATGTTCTTAAATGTCATCTGCAATATGGAATGTGAAACCAACCCCTACAATCTTATACTGTGTCACACACACACACACACACACACACACACACGCGCGCGCACACACACATTCCAACCTGTCTTACATTTTAAATGGTTCTTTAGGTACATATTATTTTGTAACAACAGATTTGAGTCCTGTGAAAAATACTTCTTTTCTCAGTGTATTTTCTTATAAAATATAGCATTACAAATAAGTATAATAATATAAAACTAGCATCATAAACCATCAGAAAAACCATTAATATCACTACAGATCCTATTGAATGAATCTTGAAGTACTGGTAAGCTGTCAATTTCATGGTAGTTTTTCAAATTCCTAATTATTTTCTTGAACATGAGAATTTCATTACTGATAACAAATGACATAAACTGCTTCTTTTCAAGTAACATTTTTGCCAGTAATCAGTTTCGATTAAACATAGTTTTTCATGTAAATCTCCTTTTGTTTCAAGTTAAAATGGCATTTTGTGATTAAGCCATTCAGCTGAGGTCCAATCACATAGAAGCTTTCCTTCAAGACATCTATAAGAGAACACGCTGGTATTTCAAGATGCAATGTACATGGTATATGCTGCTCATTTTGTCATCTTGGAATGTGTCTTGAAAGGTCAAGGTTAATAAGAGCAATACTTCATTATATCATCAACTATTTCTTGGCTTCTTAAAAATATTTTTAGTCTGTGTGATGGCAAGGCACAGTTTTGTTGTTGCTGCCATGATTCATGAAAATGGTCCAGGAATTTACTGACAAGTGATTTTGTAACCTCAACATCAATGCCTGTGAAATTGACCCAAGATGCATCAACCCAATAGATTAAATGAAGTTCTGATCATTTTAGCACAGTTTGTATGGTCAAGCAATCACAGAAAAGACAATCTTCTTTTGAGTAGTTAGTGCAGATTTTGGACAAATACAAACAAAAGGGTCATCTTTGTAGATCCTTCTACTTCTGAAGCAAAAATACGTAAGCCCTAGAAGCTCAACCTTCAAGTTTACACACACACACACACACATATATGTGCCAATCTAGGGGCTTGAATTCAGGGTCTGGGTGCTGTCCTAAGTTTCTTTTGCTCAAGATTAGTGCTCTTCCACTTGTGCCATAGCTCCCATTGTAGATTTTTTGTAGTAGTAATAGTAGCAGTAGTTTAGGAGAGTCTTGTGGACTCTCCTACTCCTGTTAGCTTTGAACAGCACTTTTCAGATTTCAGCCTCCTTAGTGGCCAGGATTACAAGCATGAGCCATGGGCTCTAACTAAATCTTGAATTCCTATATTGATGGAAAGTAGCAAGACTTAAATTTCATGGAGCAGTCATTCAGCAAATCAATGGCATGGAGTTTTAGTGTCTGAGCTCTTACATGTGTGTCTCTAGCTAAGGCAACTAGATAACTTGTCCTGTTATTTGCCTTGGGCTTCTTCATTCCCAGTGTGAAATATGTAAATAATCTCATAGTCGATTGCATTGAAAGATGCAAGAAATTTTGAACTTTTAGAAGCACATCACATATAAAGTTAAAATATTCAAGTCCTTTACTTTTAAACTTTGTTTTGTTGAATATACTTTTGTAGATTGAGTCTAGGGTAGCCAAGGATTTTAAATTAATAATGCTTGTTTTGGAAGATAATTTTTGTTACTGTAAAAGTATTCTTAGTTCTTTCCAATAAATACATGATGAATAAGGATTCAAGAACTAATTAGTTTAACAGATTAGGAGTCTATCAATGTGTGAATATCATAAACCAGCCCAACAAACATGAAGGATGAATGTACCACTATTCTAAAGTTTGAGTTGAGATTTATTCCTTTCTTTTAGACAATAATAATGTATTTACTCATTTTAACCTGGTACTCCTGGACCTCAGGTCTAGGATTACAAGAATCCAACTGGAGTAAAGTTTTTGGCTCCATAATGAAGTCAAGTCAGCTAGCCCTTATGCTGTGATCTTACCCTTTGTGAGTGATCAGTCACTAAGAAATATCAGACAGTTAAAGCCCAGTAGCATAGACAATTAGGGCTAGTGAGTGTTTAGAATTCATTGCCACAGGCACATGGAAGTCCAGTGGGTTTCTGTTATATATCTGAGTTCACCTACTAATTAATAGGAGAGCTCAATCAACTTGTTAATGCTTTTATATACAGTAGAGCTGCATTAGAAGCAAATTTACATGTTGACTTTCCTGCCATAAGAAATCTAATTTGATTGTCCCAGCGACAAAATGATCATAGGAAAGTAATAGAGGCTCTGAGATGAAAGAGAAGGGAGTAGCCCAATTACAAGTAGAAACACTCTAGAGACTTTTTCTTCTACTCCTATTCTGTCCACAGCTGGGACTTGACAGCACTACTGAAGAAAATGTGTGCTACTAACTTGCTCCTTCCCTTCCCTTCCCTTCCCTTCCCTTCCCTTCCCTTCCCTTCCCTTCCCTTCCCTTCCCTTCCCTTCCCTTCCCTTCCCTTCCCTTCCCTCCCCTCCCCTCCCCTCCCCTCCCCTCCCCTTCCCTTCCCTTCCCTTCCCTTTCCTTCCCTTCCCTTCCTTTCCCTTTCCTTCCCTCCTCTCCCCTCCCCTCCCCTACTCTCCCCTCCCCTCTTCTCCCTTCCCTTCCCTTCCTTTGTCTTCCCCTCCCTTCCCCTTCTTTTCCTTCCCTTCCTCTCCCCTCTCTCCTCCTTCTCCTTTTCCTCCTTCTCCTGCTCCTTCTTCTCCTCTTTTCCCTGTTTCTCTTTTTATTCAATATATTTCTAGCTATTCTGTGGCTAAGAATTATTATTCAAAATGGGCTGGACTGTAGTTCAGTGGTAGAGTGTTTTTCAAGCAGATGTGCAGCCCTAGTTAATTCTGAGGCCCTACCCCCACACAAAAAAAGTGAAAATGGAAAAATAGGTATAAATGGGGAGGTTAAAGATATTTCAGCAATTTTTTTCTAATAAGTGATATTTACTAACACTGAAACCTAACTTTGGATGAGGTGGAATTCTACTCCAGTAAAATTTAGTCCTTTACACATGTCTTTCCTTAATAAAAAGTTGGAACACAAATTTCAAAAATTGGAATTGGGATATGTTTGGGGAAACTCTGAGAAGCCACTGCTTTGTCAACACTTAACTAATCCCATTCCTATTCTTTTTTTTAAAAAAAATACCTTTAAGTGGTTGTACAAAGGAATTGCCATTTAACTGAGTAGTTTATGGATACAATGCATCTTAATCAATGTCACCTCTTTCAACATTCTCCCCATCCCTCTTAATTCTCCCCTGTCCCCACTCTTTCCTTAATTTTGTAGGATACACATTGAATTCTTGATTACATTTCTGCATTCTCTTCCCCCTCTCCTCTTTATTAGTCTACCCCTTCTCTCCTTAACTCCACCTTACCCCCTTTCAAGTACCCTTTTTATGGTGTTTATATTGTTGAGCTTTGACTTCGGCTTTTATACTATGTGAGTTTTCCCTTGAATCTACTGTATTTCAGTTAATATGTTTACATTCAATTGCATTATCATTCCTATTCATAATGCTAATTATTAAGGAATTTATTTACAATTACACTTTTTTTTCTTTTTTCTTTTTTCTTTTTTTTTTTTTTTTTGCCAGTCCTGGGCCTTGAGCTCAGGGCCTGAGCACTGTCCTTGGACTTTCTCAAGGCTAGAATTCTATCCCTTAAGCCACAGCACCACTTCTGGCTTTTTTCTATGCATGTGGTACAGAGGAATTGAACCTGGGTCTTCGTGCATGCTAGGCAAGCACTCTACCACTAGGCCAAATTCCCAGCCTAAACCTTTATTTATTTTTTTTTAAATAATTCCCTTCTCTTTCACATCCCAGAACATTCCTATTGAAGCATCCAAATCTCAGAGGAAAATAGTGAACAGCAACCAGCAAAACTAGCTTTTACACTGTATTATTTTGCATTTTTAGACCTAGGCAACTCTTGCACATTTATCTCCCTAGGAAACTCCCAACTATCTCCTCCATCCACACCTAACTTCTTTTTGCCACCTAGCAAACAGACTCCTGGCATTCTGGGTGGCAGGCATTGACCAGACTTCAATACATATGTTCCTGTGGAAAATGGCACCAAGTTAGGTACAGAACAAAGACCCTGTAGCTTCAAAGCTGAACCTCCTGTTTCTGCACAGAAGGGGTTTCACACAACCTTAGTTAACAACAACAAGCACTTCAGGGAAAGAAAAGACCGGACTACAAAGAAATGCCAAACAAGCAGTCATCAGCCTTCCTTTTCTTTTTCTGGCATGTTTAGCACAAAATCTGATCAGGACAGCAGTTCTTTGGTAATTGTTTGGACCATGACCACAGCTACTCACACTTCTGCTTCACATACTTCAACAATTCATGGAGATCAGAATGCTCTGTGTTTACTCAGGCTTAGAGATGTGTGTGCATGGACACACACACACACACACACACACACACACACACACACACATTCACGGAATGGAATTGGTTTGGGAAAAGAGCATTCCTGCAACGTCCTAAAAGTGATAGATCAAATCATGTGTTTCTTTCTTTTTCTTTTTGTAATTCCTTCTCTCTTTCTCTCCCCATTCTAGTCAACTGCCCATGTGTGACAAAAGCAGATGCATACTTGCCTTCATTGCTGTATTTTTTTTTGCTGTGTTTTGGTGAGGAAAGAAGAGCTGATTATATAGGGAGAGAGAAAGTATACAATTTTAAAATAATACATTTGAAAGTAATTTTTCTCTCTCTTTAAGCCCAACAAAGGGAATGAAAAATTGTCTTATACCGCTCTGCTTCTAGATGAAAGGAGATTTATTCCTTTGTGGAAGGCAGTAGGCACTAAATAAGCAACCCAATAATAAATTTCTGATGCTTAAGTTAACATGTTCTGGTAATCATTTCTCCTGCTTATAACATAACCATCTCTGTTTTCCCTCTTAGCCCCTCACTTCCCTTCTTTTTGCTCCTTCCTGCATCCAGTGTTCTGGGGCCTTTCTGTCTCCTCTGTCCTCCCCTGGGCTCTGTTATCACACAGTGGACAGGAGCCAGGCTGAGCGCTGGTTTTCTGCCATGTCAGTGACCACACCAGTTGGTGATGGAAATCTGGCACTGGGAGATGAGGCCATCTGTGGTGAAGTTTAAACCTATTTACCTCTAGAAATCTGGTGGGGGCCTCTCTTTCTCTTTATTCAGTGAGGCTGAAGATGACAAATGCAGTGGGATTGAAGCCATGGGATAAAGTTGGGGGCAAAACAAAACCCTTCCCCAAAGACAGAGCTCATGGTGGTATTAGTGCAAGGATAAGCAAATCCTCAGTGTTCAGAGCACGCATCCCAACTCTGGATCCCACTCTGTCCTCTTGAAGGAAGCAGATAACTGGCCCAGGACTCTGGGTATTCGGAGATGCAAACCTTACCCTACCATGTCTTTGTTAAATAACTGGAATAATTTGGGGCCCTATTTTGTGGTTTGGTGGGCAAATGTAGTATTTCACAGGACTTCTCTCAGATAGAACATGTAGCACACTTTTGAATTTGAAATAGGATTCCATAGCTTGACCGATTATCTGAACCACAACACTGGAGTCCAAAACACTTTATTTTCTCCAAACAAGTCTATGAGCTACTCAGTTAGCATGAACTGAGCTCTGAAATCAGTGCCCATTTCTTTAGGCAATGGTAGTATCCCTGGGTAGAAGCCAATTTACCGTGAAGCTATCAAAAACTTTGGGTCTCTATGAAGCCACTAAAACATGTGTTCGCATGTTTCCTTTCTTGTTCCAGAATTTTCCAAAGATATGCTATTTAAGACCCAGTGACTTCACTCTCCATTTCAACTTCTACCCTGTTCAGTTTTCTCCTCCTGTCTGATGAAGTTGGAGTAGTGGAAAGCAATAAAATCTACCTAGAGATAGATTTTTTAATTGGGGGTTTGTGATATCGATTTATAATCGTCAAAGTCACATCTATCTGTGGTCACTGTTGCTGGTCATCTTGGTAGAGGAAGGGGTTTAGGTCATTGTTTATAGTCCAGAATGCTTACTCACTAAAGGCCTGAAGAACATTCAACAGGAAAGTGCCTGCAGTACCTGCCAGAGGAACCATGTAGGCAGTGGAGGATAAATCAAGGTTTGAAATAGGGGGAGCCTGAAGTATGGCTGAGGAATGGGAACTGTAGTTCTACTGTGAGGTTGTTATGAAGATTAGCTAAAATAAATTGTGTGACAGTGATCTCAAGTTCCTAGAGTACATGGTTGAAAAGGATCTCAGTCAGGGGAGGTGATTTTCCTCCTTACTTGAAGGAACTGAGAACCACCAGCATGAGAAGCAGACATCAGAGTGCATGGTAGATTATGATAGCCCAGGAAACATTAAAACATACACGTACATACACCTCAAGGCTACTGTTTTCTTTATTTATTCTCACCATAAATTGAAGATCCTGGTATTTGGATTTTAGGTTCTTCCATTGTAAATGAAGTACAACTTTAAATCTCACTGAAGATGCCTCAGTGTGACAGAAAGCTTCAAGATCCTCCAGATAACACTGGTGAGAAGCAGAGCTCATCTGATAGAATTAAGAAGTTCTCTGCCTTAGTGATTGTCAGGTTCTCTGACAATAGAGAGGACAGCTTTGGCCTTAATAATAATGTCTGGTACCGGCCTGGGGACAGGGATACTCAGTAGTGACTAATATACATCTCCCATTATTCTTTCTATCCATCCATTCCTCTATCTTGGCTTTGTTAATCTGAGTTTCAAAGGTGAAGTTGAAATGGATCACTTAACTTTCCATTTGGTATCACTTCTAACATAATAGCTGAAAGCATGTCTAACTGGATGTCGTTTTTAAGCATGTCATTTTGAAAAAACGAAATGACATCTGAAAACCTTCTTGTCAGTTAGTAAGCAATCAGCTGGCTAGAAACAAATCTTTCTCAGTTGGAAGAAAGGCCATGGATCCCATTTTCTTGTGTGCTGTACCTCCAGTTTCATTCTATTTTGCTTTCTTTTCTTGTACTACTTGAAAGGGAAAGAGGTGGTGGTGGGGTAGGTACTTCACTGAGCTGAAAGCAAATTTCCCCATATTGAGCAGGCATAGATCTTCATCCCATTTACCCCCATTATCACCTTGGTGAAACTTCAAGAATGTGCTTATACACAAAAGAGACTTTGCTTCTCTGTCTGGGGTCTGGGAGACTACTCCCTCAGGGGCCCCAGTAGGTTTGTGGAACGAAACTTCAGCAGTCTTAACTGTGACCCAGGCTTCTAGACAGCAGCAAGTAGAGGTGGAAAGAGGAAAGAGAAACAGAAGGAGGGAGAAGGAGCAGCAGAGGGAGGGAGAGAGAGGGAGAGGGAGAAAGGAGGGAGAGAAAGGAGAGCAATAGTGAAAGAGAGAGGGAGAGAGGGGGGAGAGGAGACCCCATAGACTCCATGTATTCCACAAATTGTCTCTCTCCCACATCTACCCAGGCAAGAGTGTATGAAATAATTCCTCCTTTGTTAGCCAGCTGGCTTTCAAAGCCATCAGGATGAGCCTGCTGGACCTGTCTGGGAAGCCTGTTAAACTGCATGGAATAAGTTAGGGAGAGGGCGGGGTGGGGAGAAGATTAAAGGGCGAGTACAGTCTGTGTGAGGCAGTGGCCCTGACTCTAAAAGAAGCAGATGATCTAAGGAGAGGAAGAGCTTCCCTCTAAAACCACAGGCTGCACGCAATGCAAATGACCCTGCCACAGCTGCCTCTGGCAGGCAGCCACCCGCCTCCCAAAGAATAAAGTAAGAGCAACAATTCCCTCCTGAACGTCTAAGCTTAGTGACTTCAAACAAGAAAAAAGAAAAGTGACATGCTTTCTCCCACACCCCTTACCCCCGGGTGAACTCATCCATTCCCCAAATTTCTCCGATGACCTCATCACCTGCAGCTGTGTGTGCCAGACTCTTCTAGCCTCAGCTCCAGAGGATCACATCTGGCACTGAGCCTTGGTACCTGAGACTGAGACATCTGGAGGCCACTGTCTTGGAAAGTACAGGACTTTGTAATCTCTTTTCACTTCAGGTTGCTAACAAAGGGCGGAGAAGTCTTCAGCAATGTGCTCTTAGGCCACAGCTCAAGGGCCACATGTTGTGAGCACTTAGGAGAGGACAGCCAGGTAATCTGCTAGGTGAAGGGACCCCTTTCTTGACTTTCCCAAAATCCATCCCCTATAGGCATTTGACCTAAGGCGGGGGCTGCAGAATCCCTGATAACAGCTCAGATTACAAGAGCAGTTAACCCAGGTGGAGTTACCAGAATTCCTCCCCACCCCACCCCCCTTGACCTGCCAGGGAATTCCCTCCCCTTCCTTTGTCGTCAGAGCAGTGCATCAGAAGCCCACCGAGATGATAGGTCAGTTCAAACAGCAAAGGTGTCAGTGGTTGCCCCAGCCATCAATCAACCATGTTGAATTCCATTGGCCACCTGTGTATGGCCAGCCCAACCACATGGCTGAGGTCTATAAAGGTAGCCTGTAAGATTAGGCAGGGTAGCTTTCCCACTCCCATCTTAGACACAGCCCTGACCGGTCAGTATAATTCTCGATGCTAGGCATGGAATAAAACTCTGTTTAACTTAACTTCCAACTTCTGCTTTTGTGTCAGACTCATTCCTTTGATCACAGACCCTAACACTAGGGTTTCAGGGACCTTTTCACTTCGCATCTTCACTATGTTCAGGAGCAATTACTGGCCCAGCCCTAAAAATGCTCCTAGTCAATCTGAGCCAATCGTGCTTACGTTTTGTCTTGAGCAAGGACCCCCAAGTTGACAATGGAAAAATTATTATGTGTAGGAACTTGGCTATCAAGTCCAGTCAACAGAATTCCACTGAGTTGGAAAATTACATCATAAAAATGGGCCCAAAGTAACTATATCTAAGGGGGTAAAACAATCTATAGACTTAGAAATGGGCCCCTGTCCTTATTGTGAGAATGTAATTGATCTCATCAATGTGGGAAAGTAATCAGACAACCGTCTATTTATCAAGCTAGCCATTTCTACTGAAACATTCCATTTTGAGCATGCTCATGAAATGATTCAGAAACAAAATATATATTATATATAATATATTAAGAACTATAGTAAAAGATATTCCACTCTAACATCCTTTATTACAATTAAACCTAAACAACCCCCTTGACAAAACACAAAGAACTTTTAAACGTCTAACAATAGAAGATCTGTGTAAAATGTTATAAATAACATTTATATATATGTATATATATACATGTATATTTAATTATGTATGTAATTAATAATATGTTAAATGTACATACATAATCCACAAGATCTATTTTTAGGAAAGGGTGATATTGATATTTGTAGGAGGCTTTCCCTCATATATTTCTATGCTTTCAATCTTCCTGTAGGAAAGACTTGCATAAATAGAAAGCTGAGCTATTTTAAGAGGGAGACAGGTAAATTCATTGTAAGCTGATGTCCTCAGAAGAAGATAATGAGCTTTAGCATGAAGGCTATATGCTAAATGGTACAGATACATAGTATGCATATCAGACAAGTGTTGGGACAGGAAAATGGCAAAGAATTGGGGAGCCAATAATACAGTCCAGCGTATTATTATTGTTATGTTCACTTACACAATGCAATTTTTCTAGAGAAGCTCTAGATCAAGATTTTAAATTAAATCTGGTCATTCTTAAATAAAACCAATGAACTCAGAATATTTTAAAAATTCAGCTGCATGTTTGGGGCAAACAAAATCTTCGGCCTACCAGACATCTTTTAGAATCTCACCCCACCAGACCCGGCAAGTGAATCATTCCTAGTGAGGCAGTCATGAGCTGAGCAGGCTAGCAGTGGTGGCCCATACCTGTAACCCCAGCTTATTCAGCAGGTCTAGAAGAACATGGCTTGAAACTAGTCTGGAGAAAAAGTGAGACCATCTCAACAAATAAACCAGGCATGGTAGCTCTAATCTGTAATCCTAGCTCTGTGGGAGGAGTAAATTAGAGGATAAGGGGCTGAGGCGAGCCCAGGCAAAACTTGAGATACTATCTGAAAAAAAAATAACAAAAAAAACACAAAAATTAACTAAGGTGAAAAGTAATAGAGTGTTTGCCTAACACCTATAAGAGCTGTAGTTCAAACTCTAGCACCACCAAATACATACATGTATATGTATAGATACACACATATAATTTAAATTTTATGTGACTAGGTATAATTTTAAATGACTAGATATAAATTTTAAATATTTTAAGTGGGACTTTAACTTTGATTAGGAAAATACCTTTAGGTGTCCCTTAAGTCATTTTAAGTAAACAGTAATTTTAAGAAAACAGTAAAGCCAAGGAATAACCATGCTCAAGAGTGGTGCCACAAAGCATCCAGCAAAAGATAAGATCATGAGAGAAGAGTAGAAGATTTTTTTGCAACATGTATAATTATTAAGAATTTGTATCAGGTATATATAAAGAGCTCAAAAATTTAGAGCAAAGGACAGACAGATATTTTAAAAGATGGGTACAAGATTTGGGCAATTCATAAAAGAAGATATCCAAATGACCAATATACATATATATGAAAATGTTCCCAAACTTAATTAGTATGCAAATAGATATAAATTAAGTATCAATAAAAGCACACCAACCAGATATTTGCAGATGCCACATGCTTTTGAGTGGAATATAAGGACATCTCAAAATTTATTGGTGGGGCTATAAGAACTTCCTGGAAAAATGTCTAGTATAGACATTCATATTCTATAACCCAGGGAATATACACACACAAATATATATACATATATATGATATATGTATATACATGTTCCTAGAAAAATCATATTTGGTTAACTAAGATACATTGTATGTTTGGGGATTTTTATAGATAGTATATAGTATGTTATATAGTATATATTATTTATATATAGTGTATATGTATATTTACTATATATGTATAGTATATAGTATATATAGTATAGTATGTCTGCTCTGATAGATATGTTTTATCAATAAATATATGATAGATTTATTGTATGGCTTACAATATAAGAATACTATATGTTTTTGTGAAAATTCCTATCCAATATACCAGGATATATTGTATATTTTGTGTATATTATATACACAAATATATATATGTATAATATATAAATACACACATATATATTAGTTTGAAAGTTTGTTTATAATTTCTTTAAACTGAAAACAATTAGAATAAGCTACCAATAGTAGAATACATTAATCAATTATGGAAAGTTGTGTATATGGGAAATTATATGAATGGATAATCATATCAAATATCCATACATGTTTGATTTTTTTCTACACATATGATTTCAAGGCATACTCAATACGTGAAGTCTCTGACTCATTCTATACACGTCAATGCTGCTTTTCCTTGAACCAAACTAGAGTGTGAATCTTGCTAAGATTTTTTAAATTGTATTTTATTGTTGAGGTGATGTATAGAAGGGTTTCAATTACATTCATCAGGTAGTGGGTACATTCATACCCCTTCCCATGTTTTTCTCCCACTTTCCTCTACCTACCCCTTCCCAATCATCTTGTTTTTCCCCTTCTCTACTTAAGATTCTTTTTAATTCCAGCTTTATCCCTTTTATGATCATCAAATGTCAATTGCCCAAGTCCAGAGATGGAACGGTACTTTACTATGTACCCAGGGGTTCTTGAAATAAAAGGTTGGGTAATTTATATTTTTAATATAAGTGATTTAGAGCCCGAGGCTTTGATCCAATTAAATAGAGAATCAAATTAGCTGAAGATTAAATGAAGGTGGAATGAGGGAGTTGTGCTCTTGAGCTTTTGAAAGAAAGCTGTTGGAACACAGTGGTTCTCATCCCTGCCTGCACAGAGGACTTTTACAAGAATAGCTGTCAGCAATGCTGATACCCAGGTCTCACCCCCAGAAGAACACTTTAATTAGTCTTCTGACCAGTCCAGGTATCCAGAATTTTAAATTTTTCCCTTTGATCTTTATAGCAACTATTTGTTAAAATTGACACACCTCTTCGTGAACTAAAGGTCACCTTGAGTAGTAGTTTAAAAGTGTAGAATTTGAAGTGGCTCACACCTATAATCCCAGCTACTCAGGAGGCTGAGATCTGAGTATCACGGTTCAAAGCCGGCCTAGACACAAAAGGATCTGAGATTCTTATCTCCAAATAACCTCTAGAAAATGGGGAGTGAGGCATGACTCAAGGATAAGGTGGTAGCCTTGAGCTGAAGAGCTCAGGAACAACACCCAGCCCAAGTTCAAGGCTCCATGACCCACTAAAAGAAAAAGTGTAGAATTTGAGACTCTTTCTGGATTTCTTCAGGTACAGTGGTTCTAATGTTCTTAAATCTGCATTCCTAACAAATATCCATGTGATTGTGATGTGTATGATTTCTGCGTCACAAGGATGTGTTCACTGCACTATCTCCCTCCACTTACCTATCTACCTTTTAGCTGCCAGAACAGCTTTAAAATAGGTATCAATTCCCAATGGCTATCCATCATCTAAAAGATCAACTACAGTAGCTTCCAAGGCTCCCATGTGCCAATCTTCTGCCATGAGTTGCCTGCTCCATTCCATTCCAGCCCTTCCCTGTGCAGATACTGAGTTCATTCTGGCATTGACTTGTCTTCTTTCAGAGTCATTGTTTAAATGATTACCTTCAGCTTCTACTACCTATACTAACGTAACTCCTGCTCTGCAGCAACTAGAATACCAAGGCTTCCATGAAACTTGGTCTTTTCAAATTTGGGTCATTGATTCTTTCCTCTTTGTACTTACTGCAACTGATCTATATCTCTTATTTCCTTTGGTTTAATTGGTCCCAAGAGTAGAAAACTGAGTTCATTATACCTACCTGTGCACAACACAGTATCTTCATTGGCTGACAGCATGCCTTTCTAATATACTTGAACATTATTACTATCCATGTACACCTAAACATCAGTTATGTTAGTCATAGTCACATGTATAGACACTTTCTCTCTCTCTCTCTCTCTCTATATATATATATATGTATATATATAATATATATGCATATATATCCTTTTTGATGATCTATCCACGTTGATAAAAATTAAACCACATTTATTTCTACCTGCTGCATTACCATAGAGGGCATTTAAACCACTATATTTTACTGATCTAGTTATTTCTTAATGGATGTCCAGTTTGTGGCAACTTCTAATTGCTTTAAGATACCACATTGAACATGCTGGTAGCTGCAGATAAATCAGTGGAAGAAATTTTCTGAAATATATACAAAATCTCCCTTAATCTCACTCCATACTGCCAGAATTCTGGCTAGCTGGCTTCATAGTCCTACTTCCCTTTAGTCACAGATGCAACATATAGTTTAGGTACCTTAGGAATTGGGGGTGGGTAGGGAGTATGATAATGGCCCTTGAGTCACTTTACCAAGAAAAAAATTCAATTTTTGCTTTCTTGCTTGCTTTCTTCCTTCCTTCCTTCCTTCCTTCCTTCCTTCCTTCCTTCCTTCCTTCCTTCTTTTCCTTCTTTCTTTTGGCTTGATCTCTGAGCCTGGGAACGGTCTCGAGTTCTTCAGCTCAAGATGAATGCTCTGCTATGTTGAGCACAGCACCACTTCTGGTTTTCCAGTGGTTAATTGAGCATAAGAGTCTCATGGATTTTTGTGCCCAGGCTGGCTCTTTGAACCGTGATCCTCAGATCTCAGCCTCCTGAGTAGCTGGGATTACAGGTGTGAGCCACCTGTGCCCAACTGAAATGCTCAATTTTTGAGCCTTGAGGGTAGTCCTGGAGATGTCACTAATATAGCTCTTACCTAGTGTACATGAAGCTCTTCCTTGAGTTCCATACCCAGCATGGGGAGAAAGTAGATCCTATAATAAAGAAAAGGTAAGGATCTTGAAGATGTAAGTGATTCAAGACAAACCAATTGGAACATTTTTATGTCAACTAGAACAGTAAATATAAAATATTGTTTACTGGAGAGAGAATCAATATTATATAAAGAAAATGGGGTAATAGCTATTTTTATGAATGGAAATGAGAGATCCTCTGTCCTAAGAACAGAAACCTAAAACACATTGGTTTAGGGCAATTGTGTGACCAAAAATGTCTCCAGTGCTGGGTCTGAGATTCTTGCTATTGGAGGACTAAATCATTTTACAAACATTAAGATTTTTAACCAGGAGGAGCTATGCTGGTAAGATAATTACTATTTGAGAATGAGATTCTTGAAAACAGCCTGGAAAAATGATTATGAGCACACTACTTTTGGAGAAGTTATTATAGTATCAAAAACACGTATGGGGGGCTGGGAGTTTGGCCTAGTGGTAGAGTGCTTGGCTAGCATGCACAAAGGCCCAGGTTCGATTCCTTGGTACCACATACATACAAAAAAGCTGGAATGGTGCTGAGGCTCAAGTGGTAGAGCTCTAGCCTTGAGAAAGGCCAAGGACAGTGCTCAAGCCCTGAGCTCAAGCCCAAGACTGGCAAAAAAAAAAAAAAAAAAAAACCCACGTATGGGGCAACACATGAATCATTAATCCTATGAAGTAGAAAGAAAAGAGTAAGGCGTAGAGGATTTAAATAATTTGCTCCAAAAATGTACAATTACTAAATAATAAAGCTAAAATTCAAATCTACTGTTTTATTGTTGTTTTGCTTTCCAGATTTCTAGCTCATAACTAGTATAGAAATAAGCACAGGTTAGGGGTCAGGTGCACCAGGATCAAACTCTTGTTTCATCCATAGCTTACTTGCTGCGAGGCAATGCTTTTAACATTTCAAAGCCTTCACTTTTACATCAGTTCAGTAGGGCTGGGGTGGGTGTCTTATGTTTCAGAATGTGTAACATGTGTTAGATTCATAGTAGATGTTACTTCCCTTATTAAATCTCCTTTTCCCAACGTCTGGTACAAATGAGATATTTACATATTTATTGAATCAATCTAATAAAAGATTAAAAAGGTTTTTTTTCTTCAATTCTTCTCTGAACTTCCACCTAGGCTAATTTAGTAAGGCCAAAATCTGAGAGGATGTTGTTGGCACTGCAAGGATGGCTTTGAACAAGCCAGAGACAAAGCTGGTCTTCTTTAAAGTTTCCCTGAAGGCTGCCCTGTCCATTGCCCCTTCTAAGTGCAGTCAGTGAGTTACCTGACTGATGCTACCAATGGAAAATCAGACAGGAAGCCAGATACAAGTTCACTCTGCCTGTCTTCCCAGGCCTCCTGCAGAGAGTGTTGTGGGTTCATACAGCTATGAACCAAGGCAACCTCTCCCAGGGAAACTGCTGGAGAGGAAATTAATTAACCCCTGCCATGGCTTCTCAGTGGGGGGCCGGGAATTAAGTTGTCATTCCTCTTGGATGTTTGGATCAGCCCCACTCTGACTGGCTTAGCCTCAGAATGAACAGCTGGTCTACCCTCCCCTCCCAGCTGCCCTTAGACAGAAAGCTGCTGCTCCAAGCAGGTAAAATGGGCATTCCTTTTCACAAGCAGAGTTGTGTAGCTAAGGCCACTTGTTTTCCGGGGATGGAAACTCAGGAGAAATCTCGTCCAAAGGGGCGTGGGGGTAGGGAGTGAGGAGGGAGCTCAGAAATCAGCTACCCATAGCTAAAGTAATGCGATTTGCCCAGACCTTGAGAAAGCAGCTTTAGCTGAGGACACCAAGGAAACTGTTCAGCATTTGGGATTCTCTGGCATCTAGACCATTGTTTGTGCTCCGAAGGGAGGCTCATGCCATGTGAAATTCAAAGCTGCAGAGAGCTCCACTTTTAATGAGATCTTTCAAAGGGAATAGCTCAAATGGTCCATCAGAATCATAATGTCAGGTAGATTTCATGGTCCCGACAGATCTGACATTGCCTCCTGTTTAAATTTTTTTTTCCTTTGAGGTTTCCCCATAAACCAACAACAATAATAAAAATGACTTAAAGTTCTTCTGGGAAGATATTGATTTATTAATAGAAGCTACTGGTTTTCTGCATTGATAGCCCCAGGGATTTTGAATATGTGGCTGTGATGACTAGCTTTCCCCACCAAACCCCCAGAGCTCCCAGCAGTCGATTTATCAACCCTGGATGACAACTTCATTGTTGTTCCCTGGGCCCTCAAAAACTACTTGACACTTCGGAGTAAGAAGATGCCTTTGGGAAAATGTTCCTGTGTGAAGGAGAAAATCTACTTAAAAATGCTGGGTCTCTAAATAGAACCGACTCCTGGCTTCCACTAGCCAGGGGAGTATCTTCCTTTCTAGCACTTTCTAAGAACTGATCAGAGAAAATACAACCTTTCTGACCATCAGGACTATGGGAGTTTAGCTTGGGTAACCCAGAAATCATCGCACTCCCTGATTTATGGATAGACATTTATGGTGATATGAATAATTCATGTTTCTTGCATCTATTAATTTTCTAAAGCAACTGTAAACATTTGCCAAAAGTTTACTATCTTGAAACAAGAGTTAATGACTATCTTACAGGTGCAAGTTTGTTCCATCAGGGAACTCTGGGAGAGAAGTGTTCCTAACTTTTTAAGTTTCTGAAGTACGCACTTATTCCTTGGCTCAGAGCCTCCTCTTGCATCATTCCTACCTTATCTGTGTCATTTTCCCCTGTTTGGATTCTAGCCATCGTACCTCCCTCTTATAGGAACTATTGTAGCCAATCTGGACTACAAAATTAAATAAATCAGGGCTTAGAGTGTGGCCTAGTGGTAGAGTGCTCACCTAGTATGCACGAAGCCTGGGTTTGATTACTCAGTTCCACATACACAGCAAAAACTAGAAGTGGTGCTGTGGCTCAAATGGTAGTGTGCTAGCCTTGAGAAAGCTCAATGACAGCGCCCATGCCCTGAGTTCAAACCACAGGAATGACTAAATAAATAAATTAATTAAATAAATGAATCTATTAAGCTTCCATGAACACCTCAGAATAATAGCCCACATCAAGACCCTTCCCATAATAACAGTTTACCATAAAAATAACTTGAGGGGAAGATGCAGACATAGCTGGGAAGCCACTATTGTGGCTACCACACCAATCTTGCTTTTATCTGTGCAGTCATCCAGAAGTGTGGATTAAAGTGTGTATGCATGCCCTCTTCTGCATGTGTAAGGGAGCCTCTTCCCAGAAAGTGAGCTGAGGTTGGCACATAGGCCTGCACAGACTAATGGTATTGGATCCCCAAAGAAGAGAGGAAAATGTTCTACTGTTTTGGGCTGTCCTTTGCAATATGGACCTGTCATGGACCATTTGTGGCAAACCTCCACAAGGCCACCTTTGGGAAATAGCTCTGGCTTTAACCCTATCTTCCCAGGGCTGGCAAACTAAACTGTAAGGCTAGGAGAGAATGAAGCGTGGTGCCAAACTCAGCCCTGTGTTGTACTAGGCCGTATGTTATTGTTGGGGACTCGGAGATGAAAGGCAGTCTCACCTCCTCGGGCTCCCCGCGGTGTAACTATTTAGGCAGACTTCATGTACTTTAATGAGCAGAGGAATCATTTGGGATCTTGTTAAACTGAAATGTTGGATTCAGTGTGTGTGAGACTGGCCTGGAGATTTTGTATTTCCAGCTCTTCAAACAGCAAGATTCTTTAGGAGACTGACAATCTGCCCTCCATTACATATGATGTGGTTTAAGAATGTTGCCACAAAATGCATAAATGTTGTCAGTGCAAAGGAGAGAGAAAGATTCTTGGAGGAAATGACCTTCTGGATAGAGCCTTTTAAATTTGAATGGAAGTTCGCTGGGCAAAGGATTGCAAAGAGAAAATATAGGGAGATAGAACACACAAAAGGAGGAAGCAGCAAAGATCTACAACCGCAAGAACAGATGCATGACTGTAGCATAGAACCTAAGAATAGGAGGGGAGCAAGAAATGAAGCTGCTGAGCCAAGCTCCATGGCTCCTATCACATAGAAAGTTCTACTTTGGGTGTAAGAGTTTGGACTCATTGAATTGGAGATAAGGGAAAGGTGAACATGGAGAAAAGATTGATTACTATCCATCCCAGGAAATGCCACATAGTCGTGCTGCTATTTTTTAAAGTCTGTGCTGTGAGGACATTTATTTTTAACTAACTTTTTATTCATATATATTTGTTTTACATGATAGGTCCCTTGTGACATTTCTATATATGCATGTAATATGTCTCCACAAACTCATCCCCTCTGTCATTCACTGTCCTCCTTTCCCCTTAAAACAATTTGAACCAGTTTTCTTGTTCTATTTTCAGACATTTATATAAAGTACTTACACTGTGTTCACTCTCATTCACCCTCCCCACTGAGCATTCCCCACTCAAGATATTTGTTCCACAATAGAGTCCATTTTATTTTCCTGTTTTTTTTAATCAGTTGCACAAAGGGGTTTCAGTGATATTTCAGATGTTGTTATTTGTAAATCTAGATTTTACATGTAATAGATTTTTGCATGCAAAATTTTCTGCTTCTAAATTATTTCACTTGACATGATACCAGTTTCATCTATTTCTTGCAAATGTTCATCTGTATGAATTAATAATAATCATCTATATGTAATGTTATACACAGAAGGGGTTAATCTAACAAAATTATAATATAGAGGCATGGGAAATAGTGTGAGGAAATCCCTTTATGCAGTTAATATACACTGAAAAGTTTAAGTAAATGAGAGGAAAGTAGAACCATTTCTGTTGGAGGAGGATACCAGTGGGGGAAAGAGGGAAGAGGGAAGAGGTGTGGGTAAGGAGGAATAAAGTCAAAGTACCTTATCAGCACATTTGCAAATAGAACAACGTCATGATTGAAATTGTTTTGGGAAGGTGAGAAAAGCTGAAGGAGATTGCTGGAGGGGAAGAAAACATCACAATTAACGATAACAAAAAAGAGGCTTCTTTCAAAGTAAGTTTTCGTGCCTTGGTTGAGAGTCAGATGACTATAACTGGATGAATTTCTTTCCAAGTCTTCTTTTCCATTCTTTGGTGTGTCTGGATTTTGCCAGCCTCATGGTGTTATTACGATGGCACTGTAGTATAATTTGTCGTCAGGCATTATGTTACTTCCAGTACACTTTTTCTCAGAATTATTTTGCTATTCACATTCTCTTTTGCTTCCATATAAACTTCAAGGCTATTTATATTTATATTATTTATATGTATAAAAGCTACTAATTTGTGTTGATTTTACATTCTGCTGCATTGAAGCAAGTATTTATCAGTTCTCAAGTTTCATAATGGAGTCTTATAAGGTCTTTTGTAGTACATGAACATATCTGCCAATAGGAATAACTTGGTTTCTTCATTCTTACTTGGATTCTTTTTCTTTCCTCTTCTTGCCTTATTAGTGTGCCTGGTATTGAAGGGCTATATTGAATAAGAGTAGAGAGTGTAGTGCATCTTTGTATCATTATTGATTTTAGAAAAAAGGCTTTTGGTTTTTCTCCATCTGTAAAATTTCTATGTTAAAGATTAATATTTCTATTTCTAGTCTTCCAACGCTTATCTCAAAAAGGGTTGTTGAATTTATCATTCTCTGATCTATTAGAAGGATTATGCAGCATTTTGTCCTTGATAATATTTGTACATTCTATGTTTGCCTACTTCGGTATGTTAAGCTATCATTGCATTCCCAGAATAAAGCCAAGTTGGTCATGATATATCATCAGTTAAATATCTGGTTGAATTCAGTTTACATTTATGTACAATAGGTTTTTCTGCATCAGTATCCAGTTGATACTGGTTTCATAGCATGAGTATGGAAATATTCTGTTGGGAGACTGTTTACTAAAATTTCATTGCTTATTGTAGATCCCTTCGGTTGTTTATGTCTACTTGGTTCAGTTTTGGTAGATCATATGTGCTTAGAAATCTATTTCTTCTACAAGATTCAATTTGTTGGAATATCAGTTTTAAAATCTTCCCTAGTGAATCTCGGGATTTTAGTAGTATCTATTGTAATAGAAACCTTTTCATCTCAAACTTTATTAATTTGGCTATTTGTTCTCTTCCTTTTGGTGATTTTGGCTAGTGGTTTGTTATCCTATTTTATCTTTTCAAAGAACCCACTCTTTGCTTCAAGAATCCTTTGTATTAATATTTATTTATCTATCTATTTATTTATTTATTTTGCCAGTCCTGGAGCTTGAACTCAGGGCTTGAGCACTGTCCTTGGGCTTTCTCAAGCCTAGTGCTCTACCACTTGAGCCACAGCACCACTTCCAACTTTTTCTGTGTATGTGTTACTGAGGAATTGAACCCCCGTCTTGGTGCATGCTAGGCAAACACTCTACCATTAGGCTAAACTCCTGTCCCTTGTATTAATTTTCAAACATTTACCTCATTTTTTTGGGGGGGGGGGGCGTGATCCTGGAGCTTGAATTTGGGGCCTGGGCACTGTCTTTGAGCTTTTTTGCTCAAGACTAGCACTTCTAACACTTTGAGCCATAGTACCTCTTCTAGTTTTCTGGTGGTTAATTGGAGATAAGAGTCTCACGGACTTCCCTGTCCTGGCTGGCTTTGAGCTGTGATCCTTAAATCTTAGCCTCCTAAGCAGCTAGGATTACAGGCATGAGCCACCCGAGATTAGCTTCTACCTCATTAATTGAATGAAATTAATTGCTAAAAAAAACTAATTTTAATTTTTTTCAACCTGATAATTTGGGTTTGGGCTTATTTTTGTTTTCCTAAGAATTTAAAGTATATCACTAGATTTTTTAAAATTTTAGATTTAAATCTTTTGGTCCTGCAGAAGGTACCCTACCACATGAGTCACACACTTAACCATTTTTGCTTTAATTATTTTTTCAAATAAGATCTTGTGCTTTTTACCTGCAGCTGGCCTCAGACTGTGAACTTTAACTTATGCCTCTCACATAAATGAGATTATAGGTATATTTGGTCTGTTTGAAATGGAGAGTTGCTAAATTTTTGTCCAGGCTACCCTTCAACTATGACCTCTATCTCCACAGTAGCTGGGATTATAGATGTGAACAACTTTGCCTGTCCCAGAGAGTTTTTCTTTTCTTTTTTAATAAAGGCATTCATAGCTTAATCTTTCCTGACTTTTTGACTTTTGGGTTGATTTTTTTTTTCTTTTCTTTTACTTGTTTTCCAGTCCTGGACTTGAGCTCAGGGCCTGAGTACTGTCCTTAGGCTTTCTTATGGCTAGGGCTCTACCACTTGAGCCTCAGCACCACTTCCAGCTTTTTTCTATGTATGTGGTACCAAGGAATTGAACCCGGGTCTTCATGCATGCTAAGCAAGCACTCTACCACTAGGCCAAACTCCTGGACCCGGGGCTGATTTTTTTATATTCCAAAGATTCTGGTGCATTGTTATTTTCACTTTTATTAGATTTTAGAAACATAAAATACCTCTCTACTAATTTCTCTATTGCCACATTTATCATTCAAAAGGGTATTGTTCAATCTCTATATTTTTTATGGTTTCTGTAGTTCTGTTGTTGATTTGTAACATTATTCCATTATGACCTGAAAGATGTAAGAAATTGATCTGTATCAGAGAGAGGTACTTGTGTTGCTGAGTGCAATGTATATTCCACAACTGTTAGATGGATGATTCTGGTTTTGTTTACTTAGAATATTATTTGCCGTTCTTTCACTGTCAGTCTGTGTGCATGTGCATGCATGTGTATGCATGCATGTGTGCGTGTGTGTGCGTGTGTGTGTGTGTGTGTGTGTGTGTGTATCTGTCTTTACCAGCCAGAGTTTTTTAAAGGTAGCCACATCAGCACTTCTGGCTTTTTCTGTGGATGTGGTACAGAAGAAATGAACCTAGGGTTTTTTGGCTGCGAGGCAAGCACTCCACCAGTAGGCCATGCTCCTTGCCTGGGTCTGCATTTTTAAGTGGAGAATTGAGATTGTTTACAGTTAGGGTGATAATTGAATAGTATATACAAGTTTCTCCTTTCTTTCTCTTAGAGGTTTTCTGGTACTGAGCTAAAAATATTTTTATTCTTTCTTAATTTTTAATTGTTTATTAATTCTTCTAGCCAAGCTCATGTGCTTGTGTGTATTTTTTCTTTCTCTTTTGTGTATATTATTTCCCCAAGTATCTTCTATAATACTTTGTGGTCATTACTTGCTTTACATTTAATATGAAAAGTTTTTATTTCCCTTTCAATGTTAAAACATAACTTTGCTTAGTATAGTAATGCTGGTTGACAGTATGTTTAGGAGTTGAAATAATAGCAGTGCCTGCTGTCTTTGCCTTTAGGGTTTCTGTTGAGAGGCTTGCTATTATTATTTGGGTATGTTCTTCTTTGTAAATAAACTGTACTTTCACCTGTAGTTTTCAACATTCTTTCTTGGTTCTACACTTGGCATGTATCTATAAAATAGCACGGAGAAGTTTTATTCTGCTCATATATGTTTGCGATTCTAAATCCTAGATTTCTTTGCCTACAGTTTGGAAATCTGCTGATATCATTTCACTAAATAAGTTTTCTTTGCCTTTAGTCACTATCGCAGATACTTTTATACCACAGATTCAGAAGATTTGTTTTCAGTGTTTTGAATATTGGGCTTGTGAGTATTTCTTTTTTTTTTATGGTGGGTCATGGGTTTTGAACGCTGGGCTGGGTGCTGTACCTGAGCTCTTCAGCTCAAGGCTACCGCCTTACCCCTGGAGCCACAGCCCCATTTTTTTTTCCTTGTTGTTATTTCAATGTAATAATTCCTCAGTCTTGTCTTATCTGACAGCATTTCTTTGGCCAGACCTAGTGGAAATTCTTTCTTCTGAATTTTTATTTACTTTATGGAGCTTTTAATTGCCAAGATTTCAAGTTTTTCAAAGAATCCGTATCTTTTTGCTTAATTTATCATTCAAGTGTTGAATTGACTTTTTTAAATTGTTCATTTGTTTAACTGATTCCCCTTTGGGGTCATTCATAATTTTTAAAGCTGACATATTGAATTGTCTAGTATTTCAATCATTTCAATTGTTTTTGGACTTGGCTATTGGAGACTTATGAACTTTTGGAGGAGTTTTGCTACCTGGAATTTTTAAAAATACTTATATGTCTCTGTGTTGAAATTAGTGCATGAATTCTTCATAGGGATGAATTATGGATTTTCTTGAGAGAAGCCTTCTCTCAAGGGCTCAAACCCCAGTACTTCTCTTATACAAGAAAAACATTTCTTCTTCTTCTTCTTCTTCTTCTTCTTCTTCTTCTTCTTCTTCTTCTTCTTCTTCTTCTTCTTCTTTTGCCAGTACTAGCGCTTGAACTCAGGGCCTGAACACACTGTCCTTGGACTTTTCTCAAGGCTAGAGCTCTACCACTTGAGCCTCATCACTACTTCCAGCTTTTTTCTGTGCATGTGGTACCAAGGAATCGAACCCAGTTCTTAGTGCATGCTAGGCAAGCACTCTACCATGAGGCCAAACTCTTGGCCTCAGAAAAACATTTCTATAACAATGACAACACCAAACCATTCAGATGGAGAGATACAATGAAAATCAATTAAAGATAACCATATGACCATGAGTTATAGAAAAAAAGTGGCAATAATGTACAATACATTATGAGTTGAAAGTAAAACAGGCAAAAGTAAAAATAAATGAATAAAAAGGAGAGAGCATAGAACTGGAAAAACAAAGAATTAGCAAGGTTAATTACAAGAAGAAAACAAGGAAAAGAATGTTAGGATGTACACACAAGAGATGAAAATATCTGATTCCAAGACAAATACATAAATAAAGTTAGATAAATATAAGCAGAAGAATAAAAATATCAAAACTTTAAAATAAACAATATAAAATATAATATAAGGGGACAATGGCAAATAGAGCAGATTCTCTAATATTGGAATCGGTAAAGACTGGGGAGAGATATGGGCATTGGGTAATATTTGAAACCAGCCATAGTGCTAAAGACTGTCCTGTACAAGTGTCAGAGAATAGGGGACACAAACAGAGACATGAGACCTGTAGAGGATGGGGAGAATCAACAGAACCCAATATCCTATCTGCCTGTCTCAGTGCTCTCTTACACTAACCAGCAATCAACCATGCTAGGAGGGAGGAGATTGAGGAAATCAATTCAGTTCTATTCCTGTGCTCACAGCCTTCAGTCCCATCCGGAAACATGCCAATCTCAGTAGAGAAGCAGCTCCAATAGCCAAAATAAATCCTCTGGGAAGGACTTAGATCCCTCCACTCTGTAAGAATCCACGGGGAATGGGGCTTTGTCCAGATGTGTCCTCAATCCTCTTTTTTCTAGTGTTGTTAAAAATTTTTAGTATAAAAGCTTTTGTATAAAATTATAAATAATATATATAAGGTAATATAAGCATAAGCTGAAACTCAGATATATGAAAAGGTAACTTTGTTTTTATGTATGTATGTATGTATGTATGTATGTATGTATGTATGTATGTAATGTAATGTATATATGTATTGTGCCAGTCCTGGGGCTTGAACTCAGGGCCTGAGCACTGTCCTTGGGTTTTCTCAAGGCTAGAGCTCTATCACTTGAGCCACAGCACCACTTCTGGTTTTTCTGTGTATGTGGTTCTAACAAATCGAACCTGGGTCTTCGTGCATGCTAGGCAAGCACTCTCCCACTAGGCCAAAGTCCTGGGCCCATGGTAACTTCGTTTTATATGTTTGAGTTTAGTTTTGCTCTGCCACAGTCTTCAGTTGAAATGAAGTTATGTTTCTAGGTCTCCTGTCTGTGTATAATGCCACTTCATTTTGTTGTTTCTCTTATCTGAGCAGGTTGGGGCTTCCCCATATCTCCTGTGTCTATTAACATTTTAAGGAAAAGGAGAAACTGTTTCCTCCAACTTACACAGTGGGTGTTTTCAAGGCAACCAAGGCACAAATACCCTGAATTCTGAACCATCTTCCACAATTTAGGATTTGACTATTTCTTTCAGATGTTCCCCCAGAACGTAAGCTTCTAAATCAAGGTTCTAGAAGATGTGAGAGATGGAGGAGATGGGGGCGATCAAAATCTTCCTTTTCATTCAACAATGTGATCCATTAAAGGGAATTTCCCAAGTTTTTCAATGAACCCCCTCAAGTGACAGAATTATGATTTTGGACATAGGTCTTTTCCTTTTTTTAGTCAGATCTTTACCTTTCATAATTGCGCTTTTCTCAACAAATTCTGTAGTTGTAAAAGTATCCTATGAGGTATGTTTCTTGGGTTTCCTTCTAAAGCCTTGAATGTAAAACTCAATTGTACTTGACATCTTTCCAACTACTTACATTAACATGAAAGGATCCTGGAATTTTTTTTTAATTTTGATCTTGCCATCTTGCAAAAGATTTTTAGGAAGTAAGTTTCTGTGAGGTGAGATAGCAGAAGATGGAGAAAAGGAAACCCACAGCTAGCATTTGTCTCATTAAAACTTGTCAGTCAGAGGAACAGAAGGCAGCAACGAGCCAAAATCAGATGTCACTAGCTTTCAGAATATGTTGACATGTGTAGGTTGCAAACTTGAGTGACAATGTGCCCTTCAGCTGCCTTGGGGCTCAGCTTGAAATAATAATAAAGTCCTCTGCAAGCTGTTCTGGGGAGGCCCACAGCAGTCTAGATGGGATGACAGAAGATGCAAAGGACAGTTGCAGCTGATAAACAACAGGAACTTAACAATGACTTCCTGTTTGGGGAAAGCATATTCTCTTGCTGAAATCAGCTTAGGAGGGAGAGAGGGATTTCCTGCAGTAAGAAGCACTGTGGGAATGTGTTCACCATGTGCAGCTTATGAAAACCCCTTAATGGTTCTTGTAAGGTTGGTAATATTGACAACATTGCAAAGGAATAAACAAAACACCACCCCTCCAGAGTGACAGTCATTTACTGAGACTGGATGAAGCAGAATCCAGTTTGTGCGGTACAGTGGATAAAGTATTAACTAGAAAGACAGGACTTCTAACTCTGCTGCTTTCCACATACTAAATATGTCTCGCAACAGATGTAATTTATCAGTGATTTCGTTTTCCTCATCTACTAAAGTGAGATGCTTATTTCTTGCTTTCAAGGTTATTTTGAATATTTTCCCAACAAATGTAAATAGCATACTAGAATACTATATATGATATAATAGGTACCCAACAAATGTGAACTTTTCTTGGGCATGTTGGTATTTTATGATCTACTTAATATATTTTGGAATCTATTTCATTTATTACTCACTCGTGACCTAACAATGAGCTTAGGATTTGGAGATACTGCAGAATAGAATTAGGTTCTCTGGTTTATATGTTTTTTTGTTTGTAGGCTCTAAACTCACCACCACTTTCTTCTAAGATTTGACTAGATCATAGAATTGGTGCTCATGTCACTGTCTGAGCTTCTGCTTCTCAGGGAGAAGAGACATTCATACCTCTTCTGGCTTGAGCCTTTGTTCTATTGGCACACAGAGAAAAAAGTATCTCCTGGGGAAAAATCTTTTAGAGAAAAGGAAATGAATATTTCCTCCTCTAAATGGTGATCATGAGAAAGATGAAACAGAATATGATAGAAATATTGATTGGGGTGACCATTTAAATCTCAGAAGTCAAATCTGTGTTGGTAAAATCTCTTAGTTTTGAAAGTTTAAATAAACTCATGTAAATGTCAAATTTAAAGCTCCATATTTAATAAATGACCTTCCTCCTCCTCCCCTCCTCCTCCTGCTCCTCCTCTTCTTCTTCCTCTTCCTCCTCCTCTTCTTCTTCTTCTTCTTCTTCTTCTTCTTCTTCTTCTTCTTCTTCTTCTTCTTCTTCTTCTTCTTCTTCTCCTCCTCCTCCTCCTCCTCCTCCTCCTCCTCCTCCTCCTCCTCCTCCTCCTTCCTCCTCCTCCTCCTCCTCCTCCTCCTTCTCCTTCTCCTTCTTCTTCTCCTCCTCCTCCTCCTCCTCCTCCTTCTTCTGACTACTTCCTTACCCCTGGGCCTCGGCGCTGTCCCTGAGCTTTTCAGCTCAAGGCTACCACCCTACCCTTGAGTCAAGCCCCACTTCCCATTTTCTAGAGGTTAATTGGAGATAAGAGTCTCAGGTCCTTTTGTGCCCGGGCTGGCTTTGAATCTTGATCCCCAGATCTCAGCTTCCCGAGTACCTAGGATTACAGGCATGGGCCTCCGTGCTCAGCTATGCCTCAGTTTTCTTATTAAAATAGGAATAGCATTACTCTATGAGGCTTAGATAAAATTTACCAGAAATAGTACATTTAAAATCTGCTTAGAGGAGGAATTGGTAAATTCTATGTGTTAATAAATATTTTCATTGTTAAAATCCATAGGGAATGGCAGGCATTCTCTCTGATTTTCCATGTTTATTCATTCTCCCTCCCCACTTCCCACTTGACATAACAAATATTTGATTTTAAAATTTGATATATATATTTCTTTAATAAGGTAAAGCTTATATTCATAAGTATATAATTAATTAGCTTATTTCTCAATTTTGCAACTTGCTTTTTCTTACCTATTTGTCACTTTCAGTTTGAATCCATTATATGTTGAGATTCATCATTTATATACAAAATAGACCTCACTACCCAGCATCGCCAGTGTCTACTAATATCTCCATTTGTTCCCTGGCTGAGTTCTGGGAAATAAAGTCTAGGCATGTTCATTGTGTCTGTAGCTGGCATTTTCATATGCAAGGCAGGTAGTATACTACATTTCTTTTTTTTATTTTTATTTTTATTTTTTGCCAGTCCTGGGCTTGAATTCAGGGCCTGAGCACTGTCCTTGGACTTTCTCAAGGCTAGAACTCTACCACTTGTGAGCCTCAGCACCACTTCCAGCTTTTTTTCTATGTATGTGGTACCAAGGAATCGAACCTGGGTCTTCGTGTATGCTAGGCAAGCACTCTACCACTAGGCCAACCTCCTGATAGTATACTACCTTTCTAAGCCAATGCTCCAGACCCTACCAGCATTTCTTTCTAGTACAGAGTACAAGAAACTACTTTATTGTCTATGATCCTCAACACAGTTTCTTACAACTCTCTAAAATCCTATATGACTTCTCTTCTTAGTTGACATTTCAGTTAAAGCATTATCTGATTGGTTCTGCTGGCTGTTGATTATTTCTCTGTAATTATGATGTACCAGTATATGTTCAGGTAACTAAAATCAAGCTATAACTTTGTCAACATAAATCATTTGATCTATTCCAATAAAATTAAGTAAATAAGAACATCTCATTATACTCTGGGAAATAGCCTCATTTAGAGCTGAATAGAAGATGCCCTGTTCCATTTTAAAACTCTTAGTTGATCACTTGACACATACAAACCTCACTGAAATTCTACACTTAATGTTTCCAAAGAGCCCACAGGGCAAGAAGGAAAAAGCCCAAGCACTTCATGGCACATATACGACTTGTCATACCCCTCTCCTCTCATCTCAGAGTGTCTTCAGCTTATCCTTCTGAATTTCTAACTCTTCCATGTCTGCTCTAGCTCAGATCACATGCCTTCTCTGAACTCCTCTCTGACTTCAATTTCTCTCTAACTATAAAAGCTCCTTAAAAATCTTAGTCCAAGTATTTCATCCTCCTACCATCCCATTATATATTTAGTAACAGGGTTTGGAATGGAAAGATAAGATAATAATGATTTTCAGCCTAAAAATACTTTCAGCTTAGTAAGGTTACATGACTAAAATATTAGAAAATATTGGATGTGGTGGTTCACCCATGAAACCCCAGCACTTAGGAGGCTAAGAAAGGAGGATCATGAGTTTGAGTCTAGCATGGGTTACCTAGAAAGTTGTAGGTCATCCTGGGCTACCTGTTGAGAACCTGTTTTAAAATACAAAGCAAAATAAAATAGTAATTGCATATGATAAATGCTGTAATGATTTCATAACTGATAAACTTCCCTTCCTAAAAAATATTTAAACTGTTTTGTATATTTGCTTGCTTTTTATCAGGAAAGTGTTGTGTCATTCTTTGGACTAAAGCCATGGAGAGCAGAATGGGAGTTTCTAGTGTATCTCACATTATATTTAAATCATGTAATTAGTTTCCTCCTTATATTGCTTTTGATTTTTTACAACTGGGGTTAGCATTTTAACCATCCGCAGCTCATTAACATTCAATACTATAGAATCTTAGCACTTTTCGTTGTAACCACTTACCTCTTATCAATCTTTTCATCATCTTTTATAGTTTGAATATGAAAGACCCTCCACAGGCTCCTGTTTTGAAAGGTGGTTCCCAGCAGATGGCTCTGTTTAGGAACTAGAAACCTGAGGGCTAGGTTTAGGAGAGGGTGGTCTCTTGTCCTGGGTCTCTTGTCTCACTTTCCACTGCCCACTGTGTGATGAGAACCAACTTCACCACACACTCCCAAGAACATGATGTTCTTCCCAAGTGAATAGGATCAAGCTAGTGTGGACTTAGCCCTTTCCTACACTGAGCTAAAATCCATCCTTTCTTCCTTAAGAAAAATTCATGTCCGGAAGTTTAGGTATGGCTCAAATGGTAGAGTGAAAAAGCCAAACAAGGCCTAAGAGATAGTCACACACACACACACACACACACACACACACACACACACACACACACACACACAGAGCTTATGTAAGGGTATTTTAACACTCTACCCACTAACTCCTTATACTCCTATTCCATCAGCCTTTTGTAACATTGTCTACTTGGTGTTTCTAGTAACTTTTCTATTCTAGTACCATATATAAATGCTGTCTAACAAGCTGTACCTTCTGACATCCATCTTCTCTTGCTTAACATAATATTTTCAAGGTCCATCCCTATTGTTATATATATCAATTCTTTTCTTAATGCTAAATAATATTCTTTTCTATGTAATGTAGCACATTTTGTTTCTGTTTATGGGCATACATTATTCTTAATTTGCTTGTTGTAAATAATGATACCATGAATATTGTGAACAAACATCTGTGGTGCTTCTACAACTTTCTGAGGAAGTGCCAAGTTAACTAATACTGAACTTTGAATGCAATGGAATTTTCCTTCAGTACACTTTTCTTTTTTCTTTTTCTTTTTTTTTTTTGCCAGTCCTGGGCTTGAGCTCAGGGCCTGAGCACTGTCCTTGGACTTTCTCAAGGCTAGTGCTCTACCACTTGAGCCTCAGCACCACTTCTGGCTTTTTTCTATATATGTGGTACCAAGGAATCGAACCCGGGTCTTCATGCATGCTAGGCAAGCACTTTAACCACTAGGCCAAACTCCCGGCCCTTCAGTACACTTTTCAAACACATTTTGAGGGAAAGGGAAAACTCAAATACAGATTATAGAATTTCTGTAATTTCTGACAACTTAAATCTATATATTACAATCTATGTAATATATTTAAAAGAGGATCAAAAGAGAAAATCAGAGCTATAAACATTAATAACAGTGGGGTGCTGATGGCTCACCCCTGTAATCCTAGCTAACCAAGAGGCTGAGGTCTGAAGATCATAGTTCAAAGCCAGCCTGGGCATGAATGTCTGTGAGGCTTTTATCTCTAGTTAACCACCAGAAAACCAAAAGTGGTGCTGTGGTTTAAGATGGTAGAGCACTAACCTTGAGCTGAAAAGCTCAGGGACAGTGTCCAGGCCTGTAGTTCAAGCTCTACAACCGACGAAAAAGATTAATAGCAATACAAATATGACATATTGAAAAAATTAGTTAGTATTTATAACATATTTTTAAGGAGAATAGAAAATGAAGAGAAGTGGGGACAATGCAGTAAAAAACAATCTCAATGTTTATCCTACAAAATTAAAAAGAATGAGTGGCGGGATGGGTGAGAATGTTGAAGTGAGATTGATCAAGACACATTATTTACAAACTGCTTTGTTGAAATGGCAACTCCTTTGTACTACTACTTAAAGATAGGGATAAAAAATAGAATAAAATTAATACGTGCTAACTGACAAAGCAGTTGTTTCCCTAAACTTTGACTAATTTCTTTTTTTTTTTTTTTTTCCAGCCCTGGTGCTTGATGAGACTCAGGGCTGGTATCAAAGTCAGATAGAGTAACAACAGGACTAAACCATAAGGAGAAACAGAGGGAGAGGAGGAGAGAGAGAGAGAGAGAGAGAGAGAGAGAGAGAGAGAGAGAGAGAGAGAGAGGAGAGAGAGAGAGAGGAGAGAGAGGAGGGAGGGGAGGGAGGGAGGGAGGAGGGAGGAGGGAGGGAGGGAGAGAGAGAGAGGAGAGAGAGAGAGAGAGGAGAGAGAGAGAGGAGAGAGAGAGAGAAGGAGAGAGAGAGAGAGAGAGAGAAAGGAGAGAGATATCAAGGTTTTCTTAAGGAAACAGTCAAATGTGGTAAGGACTGTCAGGATATTTCATTCACTTTGGAGGTCAGTTATGCAGTTATGATTTTCTTCTGCCTATGACTTATCGGAGGGAGAGATTGTTCAACCCAAATTTATTTGTTTGCTTATTTTCATCTTATAGAATCTTTACATACAACCGAACTGCATTTCTAGATTTGACTCCTGGAACTTGGCTGCTATTTCAGCAGAGCCCTCTTCTTCCCACTTGGGAGTATAGTTACTTCTATTAGGTGATTTTAATGCTGGAAGAGATAAACAGAATGTGTATCTTAGTATCTAATTTCTGTATATTTGACAACTTAGTTCTCCTTTTTCTTTTTCTTTTAGCCACTATATCTCCAAAGATCACTATATTTTCTATATTTGTCAGATTCTTCATAGAAAGAAGCAATGCTTTTTCTCTAGTTATTCACTTCAATATCTCTTACTGAGCATGAATTTTTCTTTTTTAATTTTTAAAATATATTTCTATTGTAATTAATAGAAGGGTTACATTATATTTGCCAGATAGAAGGTGCATTTCTTCACAAACCTTGCTACCTTTTCTCATGTTTTGTCCCCACTTCCCTCCCCCTCCCCCTCCTCGCATCTGCTTCCCTATCCTATTCAAAAAAACAAATAAACATATTTTTCCCCACACTTGGCTCTTGTGTTGCTCATTCTCTCCAGATTTTCCGTGGAGCCTTTCAGGCAACCTTATTTCACTATTGGCACTCAAAAATGAAATGATGGCCTGGTGGCTCAGGCCTGGTATCTTAGTTTATTAGTTGAGGCTCTGAGGATCTGAGGATCATGGTTTAAAGCCATCCCAGGCAGGAAAGCCCTTGAGACTCTTATCTCCAATTGTCTATTCTAAAATACAACAAAAAAAAGCTGGAAGTAGAACTGTCACTTAATGGATAGTCTCTACAATGGGATTGTGCCCAGTCCCTGAGTTCTGGCACCAATAAAAGGAAGGAAGGAAGGAAGGAAGGAAGGAAGGAAGGAAGGAAGGAAAGGAAGGAGGGAGGGAGGGACGGAGGGAGGGAACGGAGGGACGGAAAGAGGAAGAGGAAAGATGAAAGACTAGAAGGGAAAAAGAAACAAAGTGAAATGATGACAGAGCTCAATGGGAATTGAAAATTGATCATTTTGGGGAATTTGAAATTAATCATGTATGGAGTTTATTATTTAGTTGATCATCATATAGTTTTTGTTGAGAATGACTAAAATTCCTCAACAGAAAATACTGAACTTATTGTGCCTTTCTAAACTACCAAAAATATGAAATAACTTACTAGATGTGCAACAAATACATTGATATGAGAAATTATATAACTTTTCCTTTATTTCCTTGTTTAGTTGATTTAGATAGAAGTGATAGGGATTTTAATAATCTTTTTGTTAGGTACCAATCATTTTGTACCAGTCAATTCAAATTTGTACCTCATGAATTCTAGGATATTGATTTGAAACAATGTTAATTCATGTTTTTTTAAATACCACAGTCATAGTTACCTTTCAACAGAAGCAGTCATCTTGCAACTTAGTGCTACAAGACACCATAAAAATATGAGACTTTAATATAAAATCTAAAAGTGGGATGGGCATTTGGTGAATTAAAAACTTTTGTAGAAACAGGAAATAAGCTGCTTATGGTACTAGCAATATGTCATTACTGCCAAACAAAAAGGAAATTAAGTTCCTCTTGTTTTTAATTATGGAACTAATTATATTTGTCCCAGGTGAAGATTTGGTGAATAAAAAGTCTGGAATGGTCCTATTGCTTCTAAAAAAGGAAATAGTTAACAAAGCTACAAATAGCAGCCAACAGAGAGGTGGGTGTCTCTAGAGGGGTAGAGTGATAGGGGACTTTATTGAGATAGATCTGAAGAAAATATCCTAAAGTACTTTACCATTATGTGAGGGCTTAAAATATCAAAATGTGTAAGATAAGTTGTTTGGTCTAAGTTAGATCACCTAGGAATACTTAAGAGTTAATATCTATTGTACCCAAGTAAAGTTTGTCATAATATCAAACTTTATTTCTCAGCATAACATTGTAGTAAGAATGCTTGTGCTTATAAAATCTCAGGGGTGATGAGGAGGAGGAATATGCCATCCGGCAATATTCATAAAATTAATTACACGAGGGAATCCAGGAAAATTTGTGCAGATGAATGTACTACACAGGCAATAAGCTCTTATAAAAGATGAAATATTCTAATTACAAAGCAATTATTATAATGCATGACAATTTAAAATTCTTCTCATTTTATGTGGCATTTGGTTTTTATTAGAAAGCAAAACAAAGCAGATAGGAATTTGTCACTCAATTTTAGTTTTACTTTTTGATTATTCTTCAGTCATTCTGGGTGGCTGGTGCTCTTTATTTCAAATACTACTCAGAAATAGTCTTATTGAACTGTGATGAATGCATATTTACCTTATGTTTTTTGAGACTATGCTTATCTCATCTGACTGAGTTAATAGAAGCTGTTTCAATTATGCCCTTTATATTTATAAAAGTCATATTTTGCTTAATTTTCTTTAATTTATGCCCAAGGATATATAATGTTTATCATTCAATGCATAATGTTAAAAGAATTTATTAAATATTACATTGAAACTTTGCATAAAAATGTAAATATAATCTTTATTTCTATTGTATTTTTCTTATTATATCTAAAACCAAAAGCAAAGTCCACCACAATCTAACAGACCTAAAATAAATGTTATCTTCTATACTTGTATGTGAATTTATTCTATAAATTTGGCTAAGAGAAACACATTATTGACAGCGCAAAATGCAAAAAGAAAGTAAAAACCCATTCTTGGATGTGCTTGCTCTGTATGTGTGCATACACATACTCATGTGTGTGTGCACATAAAAAGGTGATAAATGCAGGGCAGGTACTTCATTTTAAACAATTTTTATTAAGATAATTAACCCAACTGACTCACTTGATGAAACCAAGTTTTCTATAGAATTGAAGAACTTGGGAACAGATTAAAAACAGGATTTTTAAAGCAACAGTAATAATATTTATGGATGATTGTTTACATCAGCAAATTTGCTGTGTTTTTTTTTTCCCAAGTGGGTAGAGAACAGTCTACACCAAACATTGAAAATTCAGACTCTTGCTTTCCCACTAACTTTTATGGGTGGCTGTTTCATCAAATGGTCATGGAGGGCATGTCCTTAGTGGTAGGACCATAGATTGCCCTGGGCCTTTCCGATACTCCTTTCCTCTACTTCCAGTCTGCCATGAAGTGAATAGTCTCTGTAAACATGCTTCCATCTCCATGTGGATTCACTTCAGTGCCAGCACCAAATCAATGGAGGACTACTGACTAAAACTTCTGAGCCAAACTTAAACTTCCATGAGCCCAAAGTAATCTTTCCTACTGTTAACTTGTTCTGCGACATACATTGGTGGTGATGAAAACTGCCTTACACAGATACACATTTTATTTCATTCAGCTTAACACATTCAGTTAAATAAGGTGTCCAATTCTCTACACAATTAGGAGAGAAGATAACATGGTTATAGTATACTATATAGTATATATATAACATATATATACTACATATAGTTTACAATTTTGTTACCTAATATCTGTAAAGTCACATGGCTTGTTTGTTTTTTTTTTTGGTAATCCGGAGGTTCACAAACTTCTCCACACATTTTTAAATCCCAAGGCTAGATGCTGGTGTCTCATGCATGTAATCCTGGCTGCTCAGAAAACAGTTCTGCTGATTATAGACCAAATCCAGGCCAGACAAAGAAGTCCATGAAACTCATCTCCAATTAGCTACCCTAAATCTACTTCTCAAGTGGCACAGAGTCAGCTTTGAGAAAAAAAGGTAAGGGACAGACTGAGTTGAAGTCCTAGTATCGGCAACATGTGCGTGTACACACACACACACACACACACACACACACACACACACACACACACACATTGTAATTATAGAATCCTGTTCTTTATCCTCTGTATTACTTTTACCCCTACTGGAAATCTGTAGCCCCTTCCCTTTTGTATTTTAGCCTTCACCAGAGTCCTTCTTTTGCCATCTCTACTACTAATCAACACAAAAATCATCCATTGTAGCCAGTGAGTTCTACCAGAATAAGCCACGGTGCAGGTACACATGGTGCAGGTGACTTCCCTATTTCTTATATTACAGTATGTGCCTGGACTCTGTTTAGATACAATGCAACTTAACCACTTTTAATTTGTTATTGTTATTATAAATGTGATATACAGAGTGGTTACTCTTTCATAAGACAGGTAGTGAGTACATTTCTTTTTGGACAATATTGTCCCTTCCTTGTTTTTCCTTTCCATTCCTCCCACATTAAATGTATAGTTCAGCATGGTGCCTACTGTATACCACTGTTACATTTGCTTACCCTATGTCCCTCTATTTTGGTAACCCACTTAGCCCTCTCCCCCTTGATAGAAAAACAAACAAGACAGGGCCGGGAGTTTGGCCTAGTGGTTAAAGTACTTGCCTAGCATGCAATGAAGACCCGGGTTCAATTCCTCGGTACCACATATAGAAAAAAGCCGGAAGTGGTGCTGAGGCTCAAGTGGTAGAGCTCTAGCCTTGAGAAAGTCCAAGGACAGTGCTCAGGCCCTGAACTCAAGCCCAGGACTGGCAAAAAAAAAAAAAAAAGAAAGAAAAAAAAAGAAAAACAAACAAGACAGAAAAGAAAAGAAAAGGGAAGGAAAAGGGAAAAAAATCCCTCATTTTCACTTCTTCAAGCTCATTTTGATAAATACCATTTTGCATGACAGACACTGTACTACTCTGATATCACTGTGTGTGAATGCCTAGAATCCTGTGCAATTTATCATGTCTCAGTGTATTTCAGATCTAGCTTCTGCATTTAAAAAAAATGTGCCATTTGTCTCTGTGAGTTTGACTTACTTTACTTAACATGATTTCTTCTAGGTCCATCCATTTCCTTGCAAATGACATTTTTTCAAATTCCATTGTGTATAGATACCACACATTTTTGATCCATTCATCTATTGTAAGGTATCTGCTCTGTTTCCTTAACCTGACTACTGTGAATAGTGCATGAGCACAGATGGGCAAGCGTTTGTACAGTATCCTGGCTTGTAATGTTCTTAGTGTTACTCAGGAGTGTTAGGCTAGGTTGTAGGGAAGATCCATGCTTAGTTTTCTGAGGAACATCCAGATGGCTGTCCAAAGTGATTGTATTAGTTTACATGCCCACCAGCACAGCACAGCACAGCACAGCACAGCACAGCACAGCACAGAGCTCCTTTTCCTCCACATCCTTGCCAACACATTTGTTGTTCAAATTCATGATGTTGGCCAGTGTAACTGAGGTGAAATGGAAACTAAGAGTTGTTTTGATTTGCATTTCCTTTATGGGCAGGGATGGTGAACATTTCCTCGCACGTTTCTTTGCCATTCTTAGCTCTTCTGAGAAGTCTTTCCTTAGTTTTTGGCTCATTTAGTGATTGCTTTATTAGCTTGAGCTCCTTGTATATTTTGGATATTAGACCTTTGCCACTTAATCTTACTGTTTTTTAAAAATAATATACACACAAGAGTCCTTGTCATCAAAGTTACTAGTAGTTATATTGTGTGTATTTTCACTATTTGAATATGATATCTTCTCAATAATATAGGCATATAAACCAGACTAATTCAGATAACTAATACAACCATATGCAGTAGATACAATTAAACAAATAGAATAGGATATCCTTGTTTAGAACTCTCTCATGCAATCTGAAGTATATAGTTGCATGACATATATATATATATATCAATCTGCAAAGGGTTAGTTAATATCTAGACTTTGAGAACATATTACTTTGCTCTCCAGGAAAATTATTTATTAAAGCATCTAAAATAAATATGTTTATATATAAAATTAAGAAATTGGGGACAGAAAGAATAAGAAAACATCAGCAAGTCTCAATACTTGGGCATGTACTCCAAACAATATAGTTAATATTTTGTATTTTATTATTCATTTATTTATTTATTTTGTTGATCATAGAGCTTGAACTCAGGAAGTAAGCACTGTCCCTTGAGCTTTTTACTCAAGACTAACACTCTAACACTAGCCCCAGCATCACTTCTGATATTTTTTTTTTTATTTTTTTATTTTTTTTTTGCCAGTCCTGGGTTTGAGCTCAGGGCCTGAGCACTGTCCTTGGACTTTCTCAAGGCTAGAGCTCTACCACTTGAGCCTCAGCACCACTTCCGGCTTTTTTCTATGTATGTGGTACCAAGGAATCGAACCTGGGTCTTCATGCATGCTAGGCAAGCACTTTAACCACTAGGCCAAACTCCCGGCCCCTGATATTTTATTTTTTAGTTTTATTTTTCTCTAGGTATTCCTGTGACTTTTTGTCTTGTTTGCAGCTAGTGCCAGTCAGATCCCTTCCTCCTGAGCTCCAACTAATTGTGGCAAAAATTTTTCAATTTAATTGCTTACTATGCTCACAATGATGGCCTTTAGTCTCAAGATCGGGCAGTAGGTAGGGTGTGTGTGTGTGTGTGTGTGTGTGTGTGTGTGTGTGTGTGTGTGTGTGTGTGTGTGTGTGTGTGTGTGTGTGTGTGTGTGTGTGTGTGTGTGTGTGTGTGTATTTTAGAGATGGGTTCCTAGTTCAGAAAAGAAATTAAATCTGCTTATGTTGGGAAGTCCTAAAGCTATGGAGACTATATCTGACTGGACTTCAAAGTAGTTATACATTTTTCTCTTCTGCTTGCACTTGATTATTATAAAAACAGGATTAGCAAGGACTTATTATTTGATTCCAATCCTTTTATTTTTTTGTGTGTTCTTGGGCTTGAACTAGTTGTATAGGCACTGTTCCCAATCTTTTGTACTCAAGACTGGAGCTTTACCATTTGAGCCACACATCCACTTCTCGATTTTTGGTGGCTAATTAGAGATAAAAGTCTCATGAATTTGCCTACTTAGGCTGAAGCTCAATCTTCAGATCTAAATAGCGAGGATTACAGATATGAGCCTGACTTTCAATCCCTTTATTTTAATGAAGAAGAATGATTTAGTCCCATATATTTCTTTTAAGGACTTCTTGTGTCATCTGTTGTCCAGTTTTCCGCCTGTTTACGCCTCAACTGCATGCTCAGGGCTAGCCTCTTGACATAGCATCCCAGGCAATGTCATCCAACAATCATTAAGATTCTAAGAGTTCTGCGTTCTAAGAAAAGATAGACTCTGCATTAATTTACCCTGCCTAGGGTGCCATCCGCAAATGCAAGATAACAGTAACATCCCTTTTAGCTTTTAAACAGGATGGTAGAGCAAAGCAGAAAGATTCTGAAGGCTGAAGCTGAAGAGGCTAGCCCAAACCAGTTCATTAAATGTACTTACTTTTTAAAGCTTCAATCATGATCCCAGCTGTCCTGTTTCAAGGAGATTTCACTTCCAAGCTCAGTGTTTGGATTTCAACTCATTGTTTAATGGGCCTAGAATTTAAACAGTCACCTTGAGGCAGGAAGGTTAGCACTCCATTAAGATGGATGGGTAATGTTCACACCTCTCACTTTTGCTTTATTTCTTCGCTTTTCTTTCCAGTGGTCTGCAAATTCAGCAAAGCTAAAGCACATTCATGACACAGTCTATTTTTAAGCCCACTGGCTAAAATGTTGTTTGACTGAAGAACATGGATGTTCCAGGAAAAGGAAAAATACAGAGAATTTAAAAATCTGCAACCTATGACAGGACTATCTGAGGAATAAGAAATCAGATGTGATACCCCTTGCCTTATAAATCAATCCCCAAAGAGATTTAGAATCAATTTGTGCATTTTAGATGATTCTTCTGAACCTCCTTAAGAATGAACAAAGGGAGATGGGAAGAATGCATGGAAAATCACTTTCTCAAAAGATTACAGCAGATTACTTTCTCAATAGCAAAATATGAGATTACCTGTCTTAAAATACCTTGATTTATGTTGAATGGTACCCTTAAACATTCTCTGTCATTTTTGTAGTTTTTCTATAGGTCAGAGATTCAAGGACAATCATTTTTGTAGTTTTCTATAGGTCAGAGATTCAAGGACAATGAATTCATAATACATTGACAACCTATTTGCAGCTGATACAGTGGCTGTCTCCTGCTGAAGCGTGTACAAGTGTTTCTATTTAAAGATGCTTAGGCATGCTCTGCTCATGGTCTTGGATAAGTCAATTGCATTTAATACAGAGTGGGTCAAACTGTGAACAAGCTACCCCTAAATCTCAACCTCTTCTTTCTCAGGCTACAGGAACTGAAAGTCAGTTGTAGGTACTTTCCCCATTCACGACTACTGTAACATAGAAAAGGGAACATAGTAAATTATTTGTTTTCTTTCTAATTGTTTTTACCTGGAAGAGACATAGACTCATATGCCATACTCATTTAAGTATGGGAAACGAAGACAAGAAAAACAAAGCTGCCATATGAGCATGGAAAGACCAAATATTTAGAAGACAGCATTGCTGACTTCACTCTTCATTGACCTTTGAAGAAGGTCTATGCCCACAGTTAACCATGTCCTTTGGCATTCTCCTGAGCTTCTAAGACAGGAATCAACAAATTTTGACCTATTGTCAATGAATTTTGGTCTGCTGCTTGCTGTTCTATAGTCTGCTAATTAAGTTTTTTGCATTTTTAAATAATGGGAAGAAAAAGAATATTTCACGTAACACGACAATCATATGACATTCAAATGTGTATCTATTATAATGTTATTGAAACGCAGCCATGTTTACTTGTTGTTTTTTTTTTGCCCCCTTCTCTCTCTCTCTTTCTGGCCCCGCTCGCTCCGGCCCCGCTCGCTCCGGCCCCGCTCGCTCCGGCCACCACTCGGTTGGGCTCAGCTCGCTTCTTTCGCTCTCTGTCGCTTGTTGCAGTCTCATCTCTGCCACTTCCGGCTTGGTTGTGTATGTGGGATACCGAGGAATCGAACCCGGGTCTTTGTGCATGCTAGGCAAGCACTTTAACCGCTAGGCCAAACTCCCGGGCCCCCATGTTTACTTGTTTATGTTTTGCCTATCATCTACAACTGGCTTCGTGCTCTAGAGGCAAAGTGAACTCACTAAGGACACTATGATTTTATAGCCTAAATAATTGACTGCCTGACTCTCAAAAAATGGCCAATGCCTGATTTTAGACATATATGATAGGAAAATCATGTTTATTTCAAGATATTTCAAATTCTGTCCATTCAAAACAAAACTATTTGAAAAATCAATCTGATGGTAGATGTGTGTAGTAACAATGGTTGTGGCAGAGCCATGGGTAAAAGAGGGTTGAGCATTGAGACTCAAGCGAAATGGAACTGAGGGCTGAGTTGATAGCCACTGGGAATTGTCACAAAGTTGCTTGAATTAGGTATTGCAGCTACAGCTGGCCAGATGAATGTCTTACCAGGACTTTTCTCCTCCTTGAGGGATACATCATATAAACTTGTCTAATGTTTTTCTGTCAAGCTGGATACAAACACAAGCCCTCACTGACTCCTGCTAAAACACTTACATACATGTATTTATGTCAGGAAAAACTAGCTCCTCAAGTAGAAGAAAACACTCCAAGTTTACCATCTAGCCTTTTCTGCTGTAAATATTTTACTTTAAACTGTATTTTAAAAAATGATTTGGATTTTTCTTCAGAGTCTTTTAAGTATTTAAGTAAAGTTGGCTTTCTGGATAACTTACCAGCTGTGCTATGTGGGATTTTCAGGAAAAAAGTGTTCCATCTGCTGTCAACCTATTCCCTATGTAAGACAGGGACTTCTAAAGTAACATGTTGATCTTATGACAGAATGCAATTTTTCTTGATTTAGTGTTCAGATATTCCTACACCAGTAGTAATGGTCAGGTTGGAATAAGAGACACATTACATGCATATTCCCACTAAGGTCAAAATCTACTTTTTAACTGTCAAAAATGGTATTCCTTAATACCCATGTATATAAATTCCATTTATTTATACACTCAAATTATCTCCTCTTTAATCCAGCTTCCACAGCTGCCAAACACTTCCTGTAAAAGGCATTCTCTTCTAAACTAGTCATAATTCACATCTAACCCTACTCAGAGGGAGGCCTTTTTCTTTGTGCCTTAGTCAAAGGTATGGAAACCGATTTTCATCTGGTTTCAAAAATAAATTTTATTTGGTTTGGAAATAGACACTTCTTCTAGATCTTTGTTCCTTTACTTCATTTACTTTCTATTTGTACTGGGTCATTTTTTAAAAAATAAAATGTTTTAAAATTATTGATCATTTTACATCACGACAAGTTAAAAGTTAATATTGTTTGTATATAGATACAATTACATTATATGTTTATATATCTCCTCTAGAGATATATAAGAATCTATATAAGATTCTATATAAGAATCTATACAAACAGTGGACAGAAATGTTGCAATCTAGATCATCTGGGGAAAAAGAAACAGGACATAGGATGGTTTGCCTTTACAGTAGTTGTCTCACTCTAGAACACAAGAGACTTTTTGAGATTGAAAACAGAAGTTATGCTGTGTAACTAATAGCAATGCTATATTATGTTATGTTGCTAATAGTCATAAAGCATTCTTACATGCATATGACATGAAGACAAGGTTTCTTTTCTATATTTCATGAATAGGAAAACTGATACTCCAAAAGACTAAATAAATTGTCCAAGAAAACTCTCACCCATTAGAAATAGAGCTAGGTCCTTTCTTCCCTGGTTATTGGTACTCTCATGTGGTTCTGTCTCATGCTGGGTAGAATCCTGACTGACTTCCTGACTGGCTTCTTCTGTTTTCCTTGCCCATATTTTCTTTTCTTATCAGTGTGGTATATAGAGGAGTTACAGTTACATTTACACTCATTAGGTATTGAGTACATTACTTCCTGAACATTGTTACCCCTTCCCATGTTTTACTTCCATTTCCCTCCCCTCACCCCTTACAGTTCATTTCCAACATTTTGTCTTGTAAATATCACTGTTACTCTGGTTTATCCTTTATCTCATCATTTTGTTTTTCCTCTTCCCTTCCATGATTCAAATAAACAAAAGTATATACAATACACTAGGTACCAAAGTCAGATACAGCAACACGAGAGGATAAACCATAAGGGATAGAAGAAAGAAAGAGAAATAAATACAGAAAGAAAAATGAGTAAAGAACTTCACATAGTACATTAAAACATCAACCACAAGGATAAATCTCTTGTTTCCCTATCCTGACTGGCTTCTTAATTTGTGAATCCAGCTCTTCTCTTCTCTCCTCAGCTATCACTTACCTTTGCCTCACTGAAAGAACTCCTGGATTTCAGTAATACATTTAACTTTCTTTCTTACAATATGTAAGAAAAGCTAGTGGGAATGGAACAGTAGCTCCTAAGATGCTAGTCTTAAAAGCCTGGAAATGGGAATGGAGAGATGTAGTGAAATGGGATTGCAAACTTTTGGTAGAGCAGATCCTAAGTCTCCATATGCCCATTTTTGTCCTGTTAATGAGAAGGCAGTACTTTTGTGTATATTCAAAGAGAATGAGATTGGAGATGGCTAAACCAGTTGTGAGCAGTACTTCTGTGTTTGATATCAACAATCAGGACTGGCATTGGATATGAAGGATATTGAGGAAGGGGGCAATGTATGTTTACTGGGCATTGCACTCTAGTTTTAATGATGACAAATAGACATATTAAAATCATGCCTGGCCCTTGCTTTCTATCTGCTCACTGGCTAGTAGAGTTTAGAACCAAGGATTTATAGTACAGATATATTGTTGACCATACAATGTCAGGGCCCAGGAGGTGGCAATTCTATGGATGCCAGATTAATTTTATCATGAACTTGGGTAGAACAATGTAATGGCAGGTGCATATAGAAAAGTTTGTTTTCACCTCTCATTGGTATGTGAGAGAATTCATGTGTCAGAGAAGATCTATTTAAACCCCCAAATCCAGATTGGCCCCAGTCTCTTGACTAGCTGCATTTTTCCTTTGCTCAACTTTCTTGCTTTCAAGTTAGAAACTCAGGAAAACTGTATTGCATTGTATTGTATTGTATTGATGTTGCTTAACAAACAGAAAATCTGAAGAAGTTACTAGAGTTAGGTATTATTAAAACTATCTATGTATTACCTAAGAATGGAGGCATGGCTCCCCTCAGAAGGGTACCTGGTAGCAGGAATAACACCTCCTTCTCTCAACACAATATGGGTGGATCCCATCAATATCTGTCTTCTCTACTCCCTATCTTTCTGTTGCTGATATCTCTGTCTCCTTCAATTCCCAATTCCTTCTTTGGATATTTTCATAACTTCATGCAAGTCTCAGAACTGCTATTTCAAAGAAATCTTGAAAATGAAATGATAACACAAATAACTGAAAAATATATAATCAAGAATGTTAATTGGAGTATTGTTTGTAATACAAAATTAATGAACGCATTAGTTGGGGCCTAGTTTTAAAAAGTTGCTGTATTGCTTGTTAACGGTGGTTCATGCATGCAGAAGTTGTGAGGATCAAGATCCAAGGCCAAACAGAGCAAAAAAGTTCCTAAGGACCATCTCAACCATTACAAGCTGGATAAGGTAGCACATGCCTGTCATTACAGTTACATGGGAAGCATAAATAAGAATATTTCAGTTCAATACTAAATCCACTAGCACAACGATGTTCATTGCAGCACTATTTACCATAGCAAAGATATGGAAACAACCCAGATGTCTCTCAATTGATGAGTTGATCCACTCACACACAATGGAAATCTATGCTGCTCTCAGAGAGAACGACATCACCCCATTTGTAAGGAAATGGAAAGACTTAGAAAAAATCATATTAAGTGAAGTAAGTCAGACTCAAAGGAACTTAGGCCCAATAGTCTCCCTTATTTGTTATAATCAGTAGAAACCTTGGGCTCCCCTAGCAGAGATTTACAATAGAACAAAACCTAGATACATAAGGCCATATAGTATGAAGCTAAATGGAAGGACCTCCAGGATATAGAAACAAAAGCCATATAATGAGTGATTGTTGTCCTTAATGTACTATGTTATCTCTCATCTCTTTTGCTGTCCCTTGGTTATCTTATATTGTTATAATATTTCACCTTGTTATCTGATATATTTTATATATACTTAATTGGTTATTTGAAATTGGATAGGGAAGGGGGGAAATCAAGATGAATGGGGGAGGTGGGCAGGAAATGGGGACCAAGACATGAAAAAGGGTATCAATGTTTGTGAAGTAATGCACACCTTCTATCTGGTGAATATAATGTAACCCTTCTATTAATTACAATAAAAATATATGGAAAAAAGAATATGTGCTAATAGACACTTTTAAACAAAAAAAGAATATTTCAATCCAGGCTGGCTTGGGCATAAATATGAGACCCTATTTGAAAATAATAAAATAAAAAAGGGCTAGGGACATGACTCAAGTGATAGAATACCTTCCTGGCAAGACCCTGGGTTCAATCCCTATTTCAACAAAAAATGATTTAATTTTGGAATATAAATATAGATGTGTTCTTTTGTGTGTATATCCGTATGATTTAGAAAAGATATAAATACAGGAAGAATGACTTCAAATGTTACCAGTAGTTAACCCTAAGGAAGGGGTTATTTATGTTAGAGAGGATCTAAGACTTTCTTCTTTTATATGCACACCAACACACATACACACAATGGGATCATGGGAACAATTTACTTTCTTTTTTTAGATTCTTCTTTCCTTCCTTTACCCTGAAGCTTCCCCAAACTCTGTGATTTTAGGGAAATTACTACATTGCAGGATCCTTATCATTCAGGGCTATAATTGGTTAATATTATATAAGAAGTAGGAATTTATCAAATGGATTTCTAAGAAACTGTTTCTAACTGCATGAAAATGAGTAGTGAGATGGTGAAGAGACAGGAAAGTTTATATCTCTTGTAATGACAAGTTTGCTGCTTCAGAGTCAGATGCTCACTTCTGAATTGGCTCTTAACATTTCCCCTGCTTATGTCATTGAAGTACCTGTTTGTTAGCTTCAGGATTTGGGGCACCCTGTTGGGGGCAGTATGGGTTCCCCAAATATCGACCAGCTTCCAACTTTCCTCTTGAGTTACAAGCTGCCCCTGTTATTTCATAGACGATCCTGAGTTACAATTTTTGGCTCGCCAAATACATTCACTCTATGCATTGATGCAGGTACAACATCACATACATCAATTACTCGATAAATGGTTGCTGCTTGGTGCATTATCAGGCTCATTTAACAAAAATAACACTATCAGATAATCACCTTTGAACTCCAAAGCTTATGCTTTTTCTCTGTAGGTCAAGATGGTTTCTTGAGGTCTTTTCAAGCTATTGAATCAGCAGAAGTAAACTATCAATATGAAAAGAACTGTCATTGGAAGATTTTAAATTTGTTTCCAACATAGTTCTTACAGGGTTTAATGAAAAGATACAGACAATAATGTCAAATGAAGCAAAACCTTTCCTCTGAGGACTGCCATGTAATTAAATCCAAGGACCGAAGATGAACCTTATCTGGAAATCATTGCATTCTGTTAGAAACAAATGGGATCAGAGCATGGTCCCTGCCACTTTCTGGGAGATTCTTGAACTATCCCACCTTCCCCATCCCGCATCATTCATCTCCTCCTTCCCTGATTTGTGTGTGTTTTGTTAAACAGTGGATCTTGCTATGCTTTTCAGAAAGCTGACAAGAAGCAAGCTTAAAATTAAAAATGGGTGCCAGGAGGCTTTACAGGAGTCTAAATAAACAGCCTGGCAGGAAAGACGTGTGGCAGGCTAAAATTTCAGAATAGTGGTCAGAGCAACTTAACAGACATCCGTATAACAGAAGGCTGTGTTTGTTTTGCTTGTCCCTACTCTAGCAAATTTATTGGATTATCTATCTTATTTTGACATTTGGGTGTTTAAGTTTTCTGTTCTAGGTGTCTAACGACATAAAAAAATTATTGTACAGTTTACATTCCTAGCAAAAGCTTTGACATGTGCTAGCTGAGAAGTTTCTATCTTCAGTAACTTCATGGAATAAAAGCTTTGAAGAGTTGTGTTTTCATGGAGGCCAAGAATCCTTTATGGAAAGCACAAAAAATGAAGGGTTACTATTTTTATTTTGGTCATATCATCCTAATGTTTAGTGAATTTCCATGTTCTTCCATGTTACTACTTTTACTTACCATGTGACATATAAGGAGCATTATCTGTGTCTTGTAGAAGGAAAGGTTATTTTGATCGGTGGGGTTTACACTTAACATAGATGCACAAGATACAGTAGCTACCCTGAGCAATGCTGATTTATTTCTTCTCTTCTAAGCACCCATTTTGAAACCACTTTCCTTAGAAGTTCATACTATCTTGTTCCTTGAAGTTTGTGAGAACACAGTGTCTAATTAAGGGGTGTTAGGGAATTTAAATAGTTGTCTGACATAAACCAACTTGCATCTATTCTAAATTAAAATGGCATTCAGTCAACATTCCTATATTTAACTGTGAGGAAGTGGGAAATGTCTGTGGGAGAAAACTATAAGACATGTTTCATGACTCTGACAGAAACTTCTGACTTCTTCAGTCCTTAGCTCCTGTAGTAAAACAACCTACTTGGCATAGTTTGATCTAATTTTCATGATTACAAGTTCTTAACACTAAATAATGGGGAAAAAATCAGTTAAAGAAACCAACTTCATTTTTACCCCCTAGGGAAAATAGCTTTTCTGTAGCTGAGAAAATTCAAGAACATTACTGATTCTTTGTTCAGTCTTCTTTTTGGTAACTTTTTCTTTTCCCCTGTCAAGACTGGGACTTGGCCACTGTTAGTTATAATCCCTGCTCTCATGATGCTTTTACTAACAGTCTCACATCAAAATTATTGGATAAATGGTTTCCTTTTCTTGAATTCCCTTCTTAGCATCTGTGTCACTTGCATTCACCTCATCATAGGTGAAAGTTGACTCTATTTGTGCAAAAAAGCTATTTTTTTAGAAATAATACATCTGAATTTGAATATATATTCTATCCTTTCACTGGTTGGTAATGCTGAGCCTTAAGTTTTCATCAGCAGAATTGTGGACAGCTGCGTTTCATAGGATGGTAAAACTTACACATGACCAGTGTGTAAGGGGTATGTGTGTATGGAGCAGTCAGGAAAGGCTCCTTGCTCTCACAGGTGTTTTGAGTCATATAGGATGTGGAGAAAAGAGGGGTTTTAAGAGAAAGAAATGTTTTGTTTCAAAGATTTGGTAATTCATTAGTTTTTTAAGTATATACAATAATGCAAAATAATTATTTGAGTTCCAATTTCTTTGTTTTTATTATATTAGCAGTATCAGCTAACTTAAATGAACAATTTATGAATGAATTTTTTTCCAGAGCTGAGAACCGAACTCAGGGCCTTGCGCTTGCTAGGCAAGGGCTCCTCTGCTGAGCTAAATCCCCAACCCCATGAATTAATTTTTAATAAGAAAAATTTGCACTTATCACGGTGTTGAAAAGTTATAGTACTACAGGTTATTGTGAATTCTATGTCCAATTTCAGCAACCAGCTTTAGATGGCTACAGACACAAAAATGTATTTGCTAGCAGCTTAAGAACAACTTGAGGAGATAAAATTTATATAGTCAAATACAAATAGTACTAAACAAATAATTTATGTAAATGAATCAGTAATAGGTAATGTTTATCAAATATGATTTCTATACTATAGAACTTGAAGAACCTTTAACACCTTATTATATAATAAGAATCTCTAAGAAAGGAGAAAGTAAAGTGTATTTTTATAGTTATTTGACTATAAACTCTGTTAGCTCTATAACAGTATAGAAAAATAGACCGGGGTCATGAAGAACTTGACTATTGAATGGGAAAAAAAATCAACATTTTATCCTGAAGGTACTAATGTTTAAGGAGAGCATCATGATCCAAATTTTGATGGGGAGTCTCAATCCTGGTGATACTCTAGGCCATTGTTGAAAGTTGTGATGGAGGGTTTTCTTTTTAATAGAAGAGTTGGATAAAAGCCATATTACAGTTGAAATAATTAAAGAAATCACCACAATCCTAAAAATTTGGATGGTTCCTGCTTTTCTTTCTAAATCCTCAAATTCTTCTAATTCTTTGCTGACCCTACCTTAACCATATGAATCCTGGGGAAGATGAGAATCCTCACATCTTTGATACCCTATCTCTTACTACCTTTGATTTCCCTTTATAAGAAAGGATTACAGTTTGGGGAGGGTTTTGTTTTTTTTTTACCAGAATTTTTCCTCAATTTCAGCCTCCTTTCCATGTATTTATGTTTCATGAGGAATCCCTAACAAGTTGATTAGAATCACTTATTACAAATATAGTGTATACAAGTATTTGTTTAGGCATACTTAATGTGTAATGGTTGAGGTTACCAGTATTTCAAAATGACAAGTTAGTCACTCAGTTCACATTAATTCAACAAAATACATATGAAGGCTAAAAAAAAAAAAAAGAAAAAAGAAAAAAAAGCAAAGAAATTGCTTGAGATGAATGCAACATAATTCTTGTATTGAGAGAGAGAGAGTTTTGCAGGGAAATAGTGACTATGAAAACAGGAGTGTAGGATGTTATTGCAACTGCTTTAGTTGCAATAACTCATATTAGAGCAGGAGGCTGAAGGCAACCAGAAACTTGCCACAGACGGTTGAGGCAGGGAGGGAGATAAGGAGTGGAAAGAGGATCTCCCCAGTCCAAATGGAGAAATGGATGAAAGTCTAGTTGTGGATAAAAGAAAGTGCTACCACCTGAAGACAAGCATTGTTGAGGAATGGCTTAGACTAAGCATGGTACAGTGAGCAGCTAAGATGAAAGGACACACAGGTGTGACCAATAATAGGATGAGGCCAGAGTTTTGTGTGGGTGACTAACAAACCTATAGGGAAAATGAATATTCCTTTTACCTGTCCATTGGAACTACATTCAATAGCTGTCAATACACTGATGGATATTTTTCATGTTCCTCCATCTTTACAAGAGGATAGAAAGGCAATGAATGGAAGATATCCATTTGGTTAGCTGTGGGTTCCTAACTGCAGCAGCTACCACAATCTATGTTCCCTTTGTTTGAATGCTTTCAATATAAGTAGAAGCAGATTTGCATAAAATGCATTAATCCTGCCTACTGATGTTGCATAAGAAAAACAACTACAAAGAGACAAAAACGCAGAAACACCTGAGTCAGTATCAGTAGCTAGAAATGTAGCAGTTTAACACCATATAACATCCTGTCCAATGGCTGATGAATCAAATTAAATTCTGAACAAACAGCTCTCCAGCTGCATCTCAGTCAGTTTTAGAATCAATGCGGGTGATTTATGGTTCCTTAGGGTTGTATTCTGTTTGTGATGTGCTGGGATTTCCACACGTAGCTACCATTTACCACTAATGAGCAGCACACATCAGTCCCTAGGCACCTGGCTGGAAGGAACCACGTGGTTTTGTTGTGTAGCACCGGTTCTTTCCATGCAAAAAGACTCCTTAGCTGGGGCAAGAGTCCAGGATTGCTGAGAAGAGCTGTTAATGCAAAGCACTGACAGTCTTCATTTTTTTTTCTCCCTGAAGCATCAGTGCTTTTTGATTTAATGGCTCTCTAGTGTGTAAAGACCCTTTGGGGCAAATCTGCTTCTCCAACCTCAGTATGCTGATTCAGACAGGAGTTGGATGCAGACAGAGGAGAACATTTGGTTTCCTGAACCATTTATTTTGTTACCAATGGATTAGAGTAATTCTTGGGCCTGTGCTTTTATGAAGCAAAACATGATTCTACCTGGCTTCTATCAAGAGATCTGTAGATATTTGCTTAATAAACATCATGTGGACACTTTCAGAAAGCATGTTTTTCTGGAAATAAACACTTGGGAAATCATGGAGTTGCTTTTACTAGTGCAGGAGGATGATAGAGTGGAGAGAGCACCAATCAAGTGACTGTTTCTCTACTGTTTTATGGTATGTGGAGTCATATTCCTTAAGCATGCATTGTAAAGGTTGAAGCATTATTGTCATCCCCATTTTACAGATGAGTCAACTGAGGCATGGGGAGACTACAGTGACTTGCCTGAGGCCACATAGCTAATCAGTTGAGATGGGGTTTTAACACAGGCAGTCTGCCTCCACATTCTCTGTATTCAGTCACTATGCCATTAAGAATTCTCTCAGGCAATAGCCGGGCATGGTGGCTTATGCCTGTAATCCTACTCAGGAGGCTGAGATCTGAGAATTGAGGTTCAAAGCCAGCCCGGGCACTAAAGAACGTGAGACTCTTATCTCCAATTAACACTAGAGAATGGGAAGTGGGACTGTGGTTCAGGGTAGGGTGGTAGCCTTGAGCTGAAGAGCTCAGGGACAGAGCCCAGGCCCAGATTTTAAGCCCCAAGACCCCCCCCTCCTCATACACACCAACAAAAAAAAAATAAAAGAAGAAAAGATTTTCCTCAATCTGTTTACATTTGATAGCAGAGCTTTCCTCCAAATACTGTTAAGGGAGTAGCTTTACTTTTACAATGGGAAGAATACTGAGTTTGAATTGTGGATCCACTACAATTCAAAATGTAGAAGTGAATTCAAACAACTGGTTTCTGACCAGAGAAAAGGGAGGGTGAAGTCGGAACAGATTTCTGTGCTGTTCTTGAAGTAGATTGTGATTTTAAAGTTTGAAGAAGAAAAGAACTGGCATCATGAGTAATGCCTTCACCTGAGAAGCAGACTTGTCTTGAGCCCCAGCCACTGGGGTGACTCTTTTGATAGGAGCAGGCATGGCACCTCCTGCCTGAATAGATGAGTTCACCTCCTAGGACAATAGAATACTGAGAACTCTGAAAATGTCATTTTCTAAAGGAACCTCTGTGTCCTGGGAAATTGTGGCTCCTATAGGACAAAAGACAGCTCTTGGGACAGAGCACAGATGACATGTTCCTAGAATGTTGAGCATTGCAATTTATCTAACATTATCTGCATTCTTCAGTAAAAATTCTTCCCCTGAAAAAGATTTTCATTGGAAGTTGAGGTGAAATACCCCCCCCCCCACTGACCTCACAAAGAGAGAAGGGCAACAAGACAGAGTGAAAACTGTCTCTATTTGCCTCTGAGAATGGGAAAAGACAGGCTAGGTAATGAAAGAGAGAGAGACTAAATTCTGAAGAACCATGACAAAAGGGCAAAACAGCAATGAAATATAGAGGAATAGACAGGTACAGAGTAAGTTAGGAAACAGGTGACAACTTTAACCCCACAGTCACAGTGTGGTTGAGATCATGGTGATGAAGAGAAATCACTTCAACCACAAGGTAACTAGGTGGTCTTAGCAACAGATAGGGAGGACAAAATCACAACTCTCACAGAATCTAAACACTATGTACTGATTTGGCAGAGCAGTGATTTCCCCTATGAGACAGGCTCGCTTCAGACAGGAAAGGCATTTTCTCGCTCCTGTACCTCAACAGGCCACAGTAAAGTGCCATATTAGTAAAGAGCCTTTTCTTTAAGGATGATCTTCAGGAGACTTGAAATTAAAAACCAATCACAATATATCAGATAACAAGGTAAGACACTGTAACAATATGAGATAACTAAGGGACAACAAAAGAGATGAGAATAACATAGTACATTAAGAATATGTTTATTTGTTTATTTGAAATAGGATAGGGAAGGGGGGAAATGACATAAGGGGAGGGATGGGGAAGGGAAATGGGGACAAAAACATGAGAAGGGATAGCAATGATTGTTAAGTAATGCACCTTCTATCTGGCAAATATAATGTAACCCTTCTATTAATTAAAAAATATAAAGAAAAAAATCAATCACTGCTTAGGAGGGTCTTAGCATTCCCAGCTATAGGGTAGGGGAGGGAGAGGGACTTGTAGAGTGGGAGACAGTCAGACATAGACCTGCTGGGAAGCAGTGGGAAACATGGGCAGTGAAGGGTGTGATGATTGGTGATATTACTCTGTCAAGTGAGAGAAAAGTCCATCACCATCACTGCCGATCCAGAGCCTGAAGCCCAGGCCCAGTGGAGTATTGCGCTTTAGGGTCTGCTGTTAGCGGTGATATTTGCTGCTGTGGGGCTATAAGCTCTGAACACAGGATCAGTGCATCACATGATTTTTTTTTTTGTCCAAGCCAATTTCCTCTTGCTGGACAGTGAACTGCTGAGTAGTCTCTGAAAGCACCAAGTCCCTCAATTCTCCACAGCCAGCGAGGAACTCCATAGTCCGTCTGCTAACCCCATTATCTGATACAAACATGAGACACACTTACACTTGGATGCTTGCTGCCCCTGGGGACACAAACAGATGGGCCTGTGCAGGAAGTGAGAACCTGACTGGCCAACATACTACAAAGCTTCTTGCTACTGGAAAGAGCTTCCAATATACAAAGAAGGAAAGTGTGTAAGGCATAAACAACATAGAAGAAGACAGCTGACATTTTAACAGCTCTGGTCTTAAAACACATATAGCACCAACCAAATACAGAGACTCTATTTGCTTGATGCTGGGGATAAGGCCTGAGTAAGCTAAGTGGGTGGGTGACCATGTGGCTAATAACTCACACCCAGACCATTAGAAACTACACCTTGGCCTTACCACTACATGGTTATGCCTGAACATGGAGAACTCATGTATGAAAAACTTACAGGTTATAGACAAAAAAGAGAGTGAACTGGATGAAGTTTCAAAGAATCATAAAGTGTGATTATCAGAATTATCAGTGAAATTAAAGAGGAAACAAACTCCTGAATGAATTTAAAGAAGATAAAAATAAATAGCTGAATGAAATAAAGAAGACAATTCAGGGTAGGAAAAAGGAATTCATAAAGACAAAGAAACTGTGAAAAATTCTTCCTGAAATTTTAGAAATGAAAAGCTCAAGAAGTCAAAAATTCAACAGCAGTCTATAATAGACTGGATCGAGTTGAAGACAAGAATATCAGGGCTTGATGACAAGGTAAAGAAATTATAACATTCAGATAAGGGTAAAGGAAAAATAAATTATGAATTTATTTGAAAGATGTAACAGAAGGCCAATGCTACAAATCATTAGCAAAAAAAAAAAAAATGAGGTATAAGCTGGACATGGTGGCTCACGCCGCTACTCAGGAGGCTGAGATCTGAGAATTGTGGTTCAAAGGCAGCCTGAGACCCTTATCTCTAATTACCCACTAGAAAAGCCAAAGTGGTGCTGTGGCTCAAGGGTAGGGAGGTAGCCTTGAGCCAAAGAGCTCAGAGACAATACCCAGGCCCAGAGTCCAAGCCCAATGACACACACAAGGTTAAAGGAAGAGGAAATATGTTTAATGAGCAATAGAAATTTGACAACTCTTGAGGAAGATCTTGAGGTGATACATGTTCAAATGTACTTTAGAACTCTCAATAGACAAGACCAAGAAGTTCTCCAATGCATAGAGTAAAACACTAAGTATGCATAATAAGGAGAGAAGATTGAAATCTGCAAGAGAGAAAGCCCAAATCATTCATCAGAATAACAACAGATTTCTCAATCTAACCTCAAAGAATAAGGAGAGAATGGAATGGCACGTTCCACGCTCTGAAAGAAAAACCCATGCCAAACTAGATTATTGTACCCAGCAAAATTATTTTTTAGAAATAAAGGAGAATTAAAGAATATCCAAGGTATTCATAGGCATAGGCCAGCACCAAAAAATAGCTTAAAGTGATCCTATATACAGAAGAAAAAAACAAACGTAACGAAGAAAAAGTGTGAAAGAATAAATCTCACCGGTGGGGTAGATAAGCAAAGAAGGATTAAGAAAGAATCAAGCATTTCCAAAATGTCAAAATGTGAAGGATTACTTTATAACTTTAAATAATAACTCAATGGCTTCCACTCTCAATTAAAAGACACAAGCTGGCAGGTTGGATTAGAAAGAAATATGAAGGTATTCAATGCCTAAAAAGAAACATACCTCATAAGCAAAGACAAGCACAGATTTAAACCCAAAAGGATAGGAAAGATTTTCTAAGGAAACAAGCCTAAAAAAAAGCAGAAGTGCTTACATTTATGTCTCATATAATAGTTTTCAAACCAAAATTATTCAGAAGAGACATTCATTGTCTCATTTTAATAGAGGAAACAATTGGCTAAAGCAGTTGTAAATAAATAGGAACCAAGCAGTGGTGCACACAAGTTCATTAAACAAACACAAGTGGACATTAATGAAATTATGTCCTTTGCAGAAAAACAGATATACTGGAGATTATAATGTTAGGTAAGATAAAAACTTAAAAAAAACATGTTGCATATCTTTGCTCAAAGGTAAGCTGCAGGCCACTAATAATTATAATAATAACAAGAATACTACAGGATTACAAACAAGGAAATATCTGGTATTGAGAGGAAGAAGATGTGAGGAGTAGGAAACGAAAACGTGATGATGGTGATTATATAAAGTCTTCTATAAGGTCTTCAAAGCAGAGCTCACACCAATACTCCTCAAGCTCTTCAACGAAATTGAAAATGAAGGTTCTTTACCAAACTCATTTAATGAAGCTAGTATAACCCTCATCCCCAAACCAGACAGAGATCCATCAAAGAAAGAGAACTGTAGACCTATTACTTTGATGAACATCGATGCAAAATTTCTCAACAAAATACTGGCCAACCATCTACAACAACTCATCAAAAAAATTATACACTATGATCAAACAGGATTCATCACAGGAAGGCAAAGCTGGTTCAACATACGCAATTAATATAATTAATTATATTAATTATATCAATATAATTCAACACATCAACAGGAGCAAGGACAAAAATCACATGAATGTCTCAATAGATGCAGAAAAGGCATTTGACAAGATTCAACACCCCTTTATGTTAAAAGCTCTGGAAAAACTAGGAATCCATGGAACATTCCTCACTATAATAAAGGCTGTGTATGACAAACCCACAGCTAGTATTATACTTAATGGCGAAAAGCTAAAGCCATTCCCTCTAAAATCAGGAATGAGACAAGGATGCCCACTCTCTCCACTACTCTTTAACATAGTACTAGAATTCCTAGCCAGTGCAATAAGGCAAGAAGCAAGCATAAAGGGGATCCAAGTAGGGAAAGAGGAAATAAAACTATCCCTCTTTGCAGATGACATGATTCTGTATTTAAAGAATCCTATAGACTCCACTCCCAAGCTCCTTGAGCTGATTCAAAACTTTGGAAGGGTAGCAGGCTACAAAATTAACCCTCAAAAATCAACTGCCTTCCTCTATGCCAGCAGTGAGAGGAACAAGGTAACAATCAGGAAAGCAACTCCTTTCACGATAGCCTCAAAGAAAATAAAGTACCTAGGAATTACCTTAACTAAGAATGTAAAGGACCTTTTTGATGAAAATTTTAAAACCCTGAAAAAGGAAATTAAAGCAGAGCTAAGGAAATGGAAAAACCTCCCATGCTCCTGGATTGGAAGAATCAACATTGTGAAAATGACAGTCTTGCCAATGGCTATCTACAAATTCAATGCAATACCCATCAACATCCCAATGTCATTCTTTAAAGACATAGAAGAGGCAATCCAAAATTTCATATGGAATAATAAAAGACCCCGTATAGCAAAAACACTTCTTAGCAGAAAGAACAGCGCAGGAGGAATTTCAATTCCAAACTTTAGACTCTATTACAGAGCTATAATTATCAAAACAGCTTGATACTGGCACAAGAACAGGCCGGAAGACCAATGGAATAGAACTGAGGACCCAGATATTAAACCACAGACCTATGGCCACCTAATCTTTGACATGGGAGTCAAAAAAATAGAATGGAAGAAAGATAGCCTCTTCAACAAGTGGTGCTGGCAACTGGTTAAGCACCTGCAGAAAACTAAAGTTGGACCCTTCTTTGTCACCCTGCACTAGAATTAACTCCAAATGGATCAAAGACCTGGAGGTAAAAGCTTACACAATGAAAACTTTACAAGAAGGAATAGGAGACACACTAGGCCTTCTTGGCACAGGTCTAAACTTTCTTAATAAGGACCAAGAATCACAACAAATCAGAGAAAGGCTGGATAATTGGAACTGCATTAAACTGCAGAGCTTTTGTATGGCAAAGGACATAGCTAGTAAATTAATTAGGAAGCCTACAGAGTGGGAGAAGATCTTCACCAACCATACAGTGGACAAAGGCCTCATATCTAAAATATATCAACAGCTGAAAAAATTGAATCACTCCAAAACTAATCTCCAAAGTAACAACCATGCCATTAAAAGACTGGCCAAAGACTTAAAGAGAGTCTTCTCTGAAGAGGAAACAAAAATGCCTATAGATACATGAAGAAATGCTCAACATCTCTGGTCATAAAAGAGATGCAAATCAAAACAACTCTAAGATTCCACCTCACTCCAGTTAGAATGGCCAGGATCAGGAAAACTAATAACAACAGATGCTGGAGGGGATGTGGCCAGGGGGGATCACTACTACACTGTTAGTGGGAGTGCAAACTCGTTCAACCACTATGGAAAGCAGTATGGCAGTGCCTCAAAAGGCTAAACATAGAGCTCCCCTATGACCCAGCAATTCCACTACTTGGCATTTACCTAATCGTCCAGAAACTAGGGCATACTAAATACACTAGCACAACAATGTTCATTGCAGCATTATTCACCATAGCAAAGATATGTAACCAACCTAGATGTCCAATCGCCCCATTTGTTAGGAAATGGAAAGCCTTAGAAAAAATCATATTAAGTGAAGTAAGCCAGTTCAAAGGAACTTAGGCTCAATGGTTTCCCTCATTTGTCATAATCAGAAGAAACTTTGGGCTCTACTAGCAGAGATTTGCAATAGAGCAAAACCTTGATAGATAAGGCCATATAGTATGAAGCTAATCGAAAGGACCTCCAGGATATTGAAACAAAAGCCATATAATGAGTGATTGTTGTCCTTAATGTACTATGTTATCTCTCATGTCTTTTGCTGTCTCTTGGTTATTTCATATTGTTACAGTATCTCACTTTGTTACCTGATATATTGGATATATTTGTATTTGGTTATTTGAAATTGGGTAGGGAAGGGGGGAAAACCAAGATGGGGGGTGGAGGGGAGGGTAATGGGGACCAAGACATGTGAAAGGGTATCAATGTATGTGAATTAATGCACCTTCTATCTGGCAAATATCATGTAATCCTTACATTAATTACAATAAAAATATTAAAAAAGAAAAGCATGCTATAAATACACACATATATCATACGTATATATCATCATAGACAACACATGTATATATACATATATTTATATATATATCACATTTTTTGATTCATTCATCTACTGAGAGGCATTAGTTCCGTGTGTGTGTGTATGTGTGTGTGTGTATATGTGTGTGTGTGTGTGTGTGTGTGTGTAAGCAGCATAGTAAAATTCACCAAGAACAGTTAGGGGCAGAGGAGTAGGAGGGGTCAATCAGATGAATTTGATCAAAGCAAATTATAGGCCTTTTCAGAAGCATCCCAGTGAATTCCTTTGTGCAGTTATGGTGAAGAAGACAGACCTTCTGGGCATGGTGATGCTCTCCTGTAGTTCCAGGTACAGAGAAAGATCATGGTCTGAAGCCATACAGAGCACAAAATTCAACATTACATTTGAGTAACTGGGGGAATTGTTCAAGTGTAAAGTGCCTGCCTGTCAAATACACATCTTTTAGTTCAATCCCCACTATCACCAGAAAATAAAAAGGGCAATACAATCAATAATATACAAGTAAAATAATAGGAAACATGTTTTTAGAACCTGTTTTGTAAACACGACCTAAAATTTCAGGTTTCTAATTTCATAAAGAAATGAGCTCTGCCTGTTTTGAAATAAGATTTAAAAATAGTTCCTAGGAAAGTGTTAAGGAAGCCCCGTACCTCCTAGGAAGACAAGTGGCTCTTAAAAATGTGAAACTATATTGTGCAGGTTTTTATGAATGAGAGACATATGGATTAAATTACACATTTTTGAAAAAAAATGCAATGACAAAGTACATTTGGCAGTTTTATGAGCCTGAATTATTTGGAAAACAATCCCAAGATACTTTAGAAATCCCAAGTGGGGCCTCGTTTACTCACCATCTATGGAAAATCAAATTTAGCCATTCATATAAAAAGGTGGTCTCCATTAAGTCTGTAGAAGTTAGGATAAAAAATTTACCTTATTTTCTTGCATTCTGGGGATACTCTAGGTAAGTGGGCCTGAGTGACTATGAACATAATTTTCTGTGGCCCGCAGGCCATGGCTAGAGGCCAAGGCTCACTTTTTTTTCCTCTGTCTCTTAGTCTGCTTTCTTGCTTTGTCTTATTACAAGTTTTAACAGATGGCAAAAAGACATAACTATTTATTCTAGTCCCTAATTTTTTCCAGTCCTTTGGATTGAGCTCAGGCCCTGAGCACTGTCCTTGGGTTTCTCAAGCCTAGAACCCTACCACTTGAGTCACAGCACTACTTTCAGCTTTTTTCTATGTATGTGGTACTAAGGAATCAAACCTGGATCTTTGTGCATGCTAAGCAAGCACTCTACCACTAGGCCAAATCCCTAGCCCCCTGTTCCCTAAAATTTTAAGTTCAGTTACTGCCTATGCTCAATGAGACTTGTTTTCCATAAAATAATCTGTGGCTAATTGACTTTATACAAAATGATTCTTATAGCTATCTTGTATATGCAGTATGGATAATTGTGAGGGGACTTATGATTCTGACTAAAAAGCTTGTTACTGTTTTAAAATAGGCAGCTCTAAAAGAAATTGCAAACACTTACTGAGCAGTGAATAAGAGAGCAAAGGTACTCAAGGGAAATAAAAGGTCCTTTGTTGACTATTATTATTAAGTACAGAAAAGGATTAGAGATCTCATTTTTAAAATTTTATTGTCGGGTTAATGATAGAGGCGTTGGAAGATTGGAGACCTTGACCATAGATTCTTATCCAAGAAGCTTGGGGTTCTTTTACTCGTGTAAGTAGTATAATATATAAAATACCAAATATACACTACTAAATCTTGATCTAAAGATATCTATTGAGATTTATAATTACTTAAGCCTTTTTTATCAATAAATGACAATTTGTTTTTTTAATCTTTATTGTGAAGGCAATAAACAGGTGTTTACAGCATAAGTAAACACTTTTAAATGCTGTTACCCCCCACTCTCATTTTCTCCTGCTTTCACCCACCTCCCAACTTGTGTAGTTCATTTCCAACACAGTGTCTAGTAAGTCTCAGTATTGTATTAGGTAAGATTTTGTCCTGCTGTTTCTGTGATTCTCTTTCTCTTTCACGGATCAGATAAACGTATACAGAAGACAGGCTACAGAAAACTACAAAAGACAGAAAAATGAAAATAATGGTATAAAGAGCATAATAAGAACCTCTTGTTTCCAGTTCTTGGAGTTCATTTTGATACACTTCGTTATACACTTAGTGATTGAGCTAAGTGCAGGCGATTCCCTATTAAGAATATCATAGACATATTCTAGTTATTACAAATGAGTACAGATAAGCTAGATGATCATTCAATAACTGACATTCAGTGGAATCCAATCAATGAAAATTTTAGATTTCTAAATGAAATGAATCAAAATTTAAAATCAAATTAAAAATTAGTTTATTGGGTCAAATTTCTCTGAATGATTTTCTTTTAATAGCTTTGTTCAAATAAAATTTCAAAAAAGATTGAAAGAACTGATTTTCAGTCTTCTCCACCAGGTGGAAGATTTTGTGGAAAGATGTGGGTTTCATCTTTCCAGGCCCTAGGCTGGGCATACAGATGTCTTCTCAATTTATCGTTGGATAAATGGATGTTGTCCCCAGTATAATATATTTTCTTTTGACAGCAGATGCTTAATGTGGTACTGGAGAGCTGGACAAATCAACAAAACAGATAGGGTTCTCTTCTTGAATCCAAGAGTAAAAAGTAACTTTGGGGAGAACATGGGATCCAGATTATATATTGGCAAAGACACAGTATGTCTCTGCAGTTAGACAGAAGCCAGAAAGCAAGAATAATCCAAATGTACTTCTAAACTTCACATTAAAATTTTTTTCTCTGTTTTCTTCAACTTTGTTATATATTCAGCTACTCTCATTCCTACTGGTCTCTTCTTCTCCATCTTCAAAAACTTTGGGCAAAATTCTACTAGATATTTGACCTACGAGTGCTTTTGGTCTGCTTTCTTGGGTTTCCAGTGGCCCCTGTCCTGGGAGGAATTAATAGAATCTTCAATGGAAGCTCCCCTGACCCTCCATTATGCTAGATTCTCCCTTCCTTTCCTGCTCACCCTTGAAAGTGTATTTCCCTTGTTGCTCCTCCCTTCAAAAGACATTCGCTGAGATAGATTTTGCTAAAAGAAACAACCATCTGTAAATTCATGACATCTGTTTCTAGTCAAGTTGAGGTATGGACAGGGTTTGGATTTCATTGGTAGATCTGAAGTTTTGCTTGATCAACATCAAGGAGGTTTTCTAGCACTTCATCAAGCTTTGTGGTTATCAACACCTTGAACCTTTTGGTTTTTTGTTTGAGGAGGATTCACTGTGTATCCTAGGGTGTCCCTGAGCTGTCATCCTTCTGCCTCAGCCTTCTGACTACTGGAATTTCAGATATATACAACCCTGCCCAACATAGTTTGCTGCTTTGTGATGGAACCAGCCAGGAGTACATTCCAAGCAAGTACTCTACTCCTCAGCCTTCTCTAGCTCTACCACAGCTTGAAGCTTGGATATTCTGGCTCTCATCCCCATAGTTTTAGCTCTCATATATATTACAGTTTTCTTTTTTCTAGCTTCCTCAGACATCTCCAGATTTTTGGCAGTTTTCTCTCTGTCAAAACAGGAAATATTCAAATAGAACTCACCTTATTATGTTAAATTAAAATTTGCATTTAGATATGTCTCATAACTATTTGTCTTTAAAATCTTCCCCAAATTTACTTGTGAGTGCAATCTTTTAAGTATATTTTAAGCAGGTTGAGATTACTGTGATGTGTTTTTTTTGTATCATTTTCCTAAGCTATAAACTCACTCACCGAATTCAGTTTTCTGACTTGGGTAGCGGTTATTGTAACTTGGATAATATGTACAAATATGGAGAGAGAAAATAGTCAAGTAAATGAAGTTGATAATTATACTTCTGTAGTTTAAGGAAAAAATTAAAATGCTTTGCAACCTTTTTGTTATTTAAAGCATCTGAAATATTAAGATAAATTGATAATTTGGAGAAATTGCATGTTTTAGTTGTGATCTGTAATACTTATTAACTTTTGACATTTAATTAGGAAGATGATTAATATAATTAGTTTTATAACCAAGATTGCATATTAAGACAATTTGATATAGTTCTTTTGAAATCTCTTTTTTTAAGCTAAGTTCTCATCATATAACTCAACCTGGCCTAAAACTCAAGATCCCATTGCTTCAGCCTCCAGAATGCTTGGATTGTAGGTATGTGCCAGTATGCCTGGCTTGAAAGTCTGATGTATGTTTAAGTTACTTTTGGAAAATGTATAGAAGTTTTGCTTATAAGCCTTATAGGTTAGCCTTGTCAGATGTTTGAAATTTGTGTAAGAGTTAACTTCGGAGAATTTGAAATGTGAAAATATATATCAGAATTAAATCTAGATCTAGTAGAATGGAGTGTGTGTGTGTGTGTGTGTGTGTGTGTGTGTGTGTGTGTGTGTGTGTATGTGTGTGTTTATATGTTTGAATGACCAAGGACTGGTTTATGCTATAGCAAGGGCTGGCTAAGCAAATCCGGAGGCTGTTAGTATGGCCAGTAAGAAGGAAGGATGGTGAGGAGATGGGAGTTCCATAGACCAGGCCAAAATAATCATCCATTGAAGAAATTTCCTTTTTTTTTTCCTTCTGAAGGCTTCAGTCCTACTTTTATAGCTTTCCTAAGATAAAGCCAGGCATATTAGAACAATCCTCCCTCATTAAAGTGAACTGAATTAGGCTTCTAAATCATTTATAGCAACACCTAGATATGTGTGTGTGGCTAATTAATGGGGGCTGCTGCCTAGCTTCTGATTAATTTTTTCTTAAAAAATCAAACTGGACACTGGTGGCTTACACCTGTAATCCTAGCTACTACTCAGGAGGCTGAGGTCTAAGGATCACAGTTTGAAGCCAATCGGTGCAAGAAAGTCTGTGAGACTCTTATCTCCAGTAAACTACTCAGAAACAAAAGCCAGAAGTAGCACTGTACCACTTGAACACAAAAAGAATCAGGGACAATGCCCATGCCCAGAGAGCAACTCCCAGTATCAGCAGAAAAAATAAGAGTACATGATAGATTTTTCTCTTGAAATGTAATTACTAGTGTTCCTAAATAGAATAACAAAATCCATAAGCTGAACTTAAAAGATGCATTATTTATAATTATAAAATTATTTGTAATTGTGGTTGTAAATAAGCATTTTGGTGGGATAAGCTTTGCACATATGTGAAAAAAGAAAATCTTCATTTGAAATAGATAGAGAGCAATTGGGTAGTGAACAAAAGCAATTGTATGTACATTAGAAAATATAGCATCTAACTTCTTGGGGAGTAAGACTGCAGTCCTTCAAAAGATATTTAGATCAGTGTTAAATGGTGATCACCACTAAACCAATGATAATCTATGACCCATAAGGTCCTGTCTCAGAGCTGTATTATGGATTTGAAGAGAAAAATCAGCAATCAATAAACATTTCAAACTAGCAGGACAAGGTCCTGGAATTACCTCAAAGTCTTGCTTGAGGTGTTCAAAAAATGGTGGATCACAGTGTGACTTCTCTTCCAGCCTCTCCCTTCCACTTTCCCTCCCAGAGCACTTCAACTGTTTTCTCTGCACATTTTTCTCTAGTTCTCAGTCACATTCAATGTATTGAATTTCCTTTTCCCATTTTTTTTCCTTCTGACATGATAAAGCACCAAAGAACTGTTTTAACCAAGGAAAACAAGCGAGATCTAAACATTTAGAAGCAGGCAGTAGGGAGGGCTGTGTATTCATAGGCTAGTAGATTTGGGTCTGTCTTCTGGTGGTGGCCTCAGTGTTAGCATCACAGAAAGTCAGCCACATGACAAGAAAAAGTTAAATATGTTCATTTATGTTAAAGTACACCAATTACACTCGATTATGTAAGTTGCATACCTTTGATGCCTAATTACTACAATGAACAGTCAGGATTATGCACATTTGCTATGCCTATCAGTTTAACTTGGAAATTGATTCTATTTAAAGCAACACTAAACCTGCACATTCATTTCTCAAACAGCTTCTTTGCTCCAAACACACAATCTGATTATAAGCCTGTATGTTTAAAGAATTTAGAGGGCCTCTTGTTTAGGCTGTAACTGCCATATGTCTGAACTTCTGTAGTGATCTACTAAACCTCTCCAGCTTTCTGCCTTTATTCTTTTTCAGTTTATTCTATACACTGAAGCTACTTGTATCTCTCCCATTGCATAAGAGTCCTGCTTATTATATTTTGGGGGGCTTTTATCTTCTCCCTCTACCAAGTTGTTCTATAAAACAGAGACTCTGAGGTACCTTCCTGAAATACCCTTCCTGAAGAAGCCCAAATGTGAAAGCAGTTTTATTCCACCATGGCATGCATTCACAGGTAGCATTTCCCTCCATTCAGATTCTTTGTCTGCTTTAGATTTGTTTACTTATCTTCCTTGAGTTTGTTGCTCTCTCTAGGCCTTGAATGAGTAGTGAGAAATAGAAGGAGCCAAAATTCTGGAGATTTCATCAGGACTCATACTAAAGAGGTAATCATCTCTCAAGATGTGGGACAGTGTCAGGCTTTAGGGAATCACTTCTCACAGTGTAAGGACAAGGAAAAGAGAGTGCCTATGTGTGTGTGTGTGTGTGTGTGTGTGTGTGTGTGTGTGTGTGTGTGTGTGTGTTGATTCCCTTTCAAGCAATCCAGGCTTTGAACTGAAGGACTCCCTTTTGTAAACATGAAGTGTCTGAACCAATGTAATTGTATCAGAACCCACACTTTGAAAAATAGCACTCGCAGGCTCTTGGTATTGTTGTTGTTGTTGAGGCTTTGTACTGTGGTCCTCCCTACATATACTTCTGAAGTGGATATTACAGGTGTGAATCACTGCCACAAACTCCCTCAGCCTCAAGTCTATCATTTGCTGATAATTGAAGATGGCAACTCTTTTTCTGAGTCTCTACAAAGTTTATTTGCCTATTTTTAAAATAGGTTGTTTACCTTTTTGGTTGTGTTATAAGTTGTTTTTATAGTTTTAAACCCTCATTAATTACATGGTTTAAAAACCTTTTTTTGCTGGGCGCAGTGGCTCATTCCTGTAATCCTGGCTACTCAGGAGGCTGAGATCTGAGGATCAAGGTTCAAAGCCAGCCCAGCACAAAAGGACCTGAGACTCTTATTCCAATTAACCTCTAGAAAATGAGAAGTGGGGCTTGGCTCAAGGGTAGGGCAGTAGCCTTGAGCTAAAGAGCTCAGAGAGAGCACCCAGACCCCATGATCCACAAAAAAACAAACAAAAGAAAACCATTTTTTTCCTCTTCTATTTTTCTTCTTCCTAGACATGTCCTTTATAATACAAAAGTTTTGAATTTTGATGAATTGTATTTAGCCTATTTTGAATTTTATCATATTCTTAGGGTCATATATGAAAAGAATCTGCTGTCAAAACTGAAGTCATGAAGAATTAACCCTATGCTTTCTTCTGAGAAGAATTTTAATTTTACATATGGTGTGAGGTTAAAGTCAAACATCATTCTTAGCATTCTTAGTGAATGTCTAATTGTGTAAGCACCATTTGTTGAAGAGATTATTTTTTCCTGTTGAGTAGTCTCAATTTACCACAGATGAATGGACTTGTTTCAAGATTCTCAACTATATAGCAGAGTTTACTAAACACTACAGATATATTTTCTGAGGAAAGAGGTCTTTAAAAACCCTGAGCAGTCTCTTTGAATGTAAATTGCTTTGTGACCAAATCTGCTAAGATGATATTAGCATGATTATAGCAGTAACAATAATGGGAATTCTAGGTAATTCCTATTCATATTCCTATTTTAAGATTCAATAATAAAAGTTAATGTTTCTTCCAGGAGCTTGTTTTATGGGGAGGGGGCAGTAATAGGGTTAAGAGTTATTGTGTTAGGGGTTGCTTAAGTTATTTCTTGCATGGAGTTTTCTCTTTTTGTCAAGGCTTTCCTTGGATCATGATCCTCCTATTTCTGACTCCCAAATAGCTGGAATTACAGCAATATACCAGATTCCCTTGCTTATTTCTTAAGATAATGGATTCACTAACTTTTTGCCCAGGATGGCTGCAAGCAAATTCCTGTCCTGAAGTAGTCAAATAATCTTGGTTACTACCAGGGGCTTATAAAAAGGACATGCCCTTTTGAAAAATTTATTTATCAAGTATTTATTATTAATAATGGTTGAAATTACTACTCAAGAAAGTATATGCTACATCCTTCATGTATATTGTCCTATAGCTATGTTTTATATTGAAGAGATGCCTTATTATGATTTTTATTTGACAAAAATCTTAATCTCAGAGAATTAAACTGTCTAGTTCAAGGTCATGTCTGTAACTACAGAGCCAAGCCTTGAATCTGGTTCCTCTAAGGCTATAATCCACATTCAACTGCTAGACCAGTATTTTTCAAATTCTTGGCTTGCAACTAACTTGACAAAGTATCATTTAATGAATAGAATTACATATTTTAAATATCTATCCAACCCATACTGAAGCTAGTTGTAGTTTGTAAGCTTTTGCAGCTAGAATTGGGCACGTGTGTATCCGGTATTAAGGTGAAGATGGGCTGGAGATATTCTGGTGGGAGAAAAAACGTTTCCTGGAGGAGGTCTTTTTATTGAAATTCTAAAGATGGCAAGAATTGGGGAGACAGCGGACAAGGTCAACCTGGGTGAGTGATTCACATTAAGTATGTGTGTCTCTTGAGTGTCATCACAGGGCTAACATTTCGGGAAGTTAGGGGTCAGGGAATGGACTGAACTCTGAGCTCCTACATAGTAGGCAGCAGTTGAGTTTTGGTCACTGGGTATTCACTTTCCCTTTCTCAATTTCTGAGTTCCTTGAGATACTGGCTCTTTGTGAGGAGGAGGTGGCAAAAGTTGGGTATTAACATAGTTATCTTCTGTCAAGTCACAGAGCTTCCATAGGCCTAAAGTTGGCTGTGGAGTTTGTTCATTTCCACACCAGCTTTTAGTGATGTTACTTCACAGGTTGCTTCCTCAGCATCCCAAATAGAGGAACCTGACTGTTTTTTCTCATTATGCATTTGCCTCTGCCTTCTAGCCCATCTCACATCTCATTAATGCACAGTCTTGCTCTTAAATTAGAACTTCAACTGCAGCCACGACTTGTCTTTCTGTCTGATATCGCATTCAAAAATCTCCAGAAATTGTGTACACACATACACACACTCACTGCTTTTTTTTCCTCCACTGCTTTTCCAGAGCTGAATAAACTTTGGTGCTTAGAAGTTTTTAAATTACTTTAAGGAGCTATTTCAGTTGTTGTTAAAATGACTAAGAAATGTAAATGACTGCCTTAATACAAAAAATATGTTTTTCTAATATAAAAAATTTAGGTTTAAATTGAAGTTTCCTAGTCTAAAATGAAAAAATCAAAACCACTCAATCAACAAGCCTAAGCCTTCTTCCCCTTTCAGAATGTTTACTAGGGATTCCCGGCTGGGGCTTAGATAATTGAGAAGATTAGAATGAAGGAATGGAGGAGAGAGGAAACATTCCCTCAGGCAGAATGGGAACCAGAACCAGGGAAAAATGTTTTCTGAGAAAGCAGAAAATGTGGGCAGAGCAAAATTATTTTTAAAGACATTATGAAAAGAGGGGTTAGGGTGGGGTAAAGAGAAGGAGGAGGGGGAGGAGGAGGTAAGGAAAATCTATGGACGAAAAAGCAGACAGAGAGAAGGAATGAAGTTTGGTCTGTTTTTAATTTATGTCAACTGACAAGTCCATGAAAGCTGTTCTAGGCATGGTTATCCTCTTTGTAATGGAAGTAACTGAGACCAGTTCAGAATACATTTTCTTCCTCTTTCCAAAATATGATATACCCTAAAGATATAGGACACACTAGTAAACTTCCCTGCCTCTGGCTCCACATTCCCCTGTCCTCTCCTATAATCCCCCATTCCTGCCTACAGCTCAGAACTTTTATAATTAGAGGAATTAAGGACATGCATGAACACAGAATGAATGTGGATAACAGTGTTGTCAAATGAAGTAGATAAAGACAAGTGGTGAATGAACAAAATTCCTCTTTTAAGATTTTGTTGAAAACTTTTGATCCTTAGAGACTCAACCATTTCCGGCACTTTCAATTATGTCAAATGTGTATGTTTAAATAGATTTTTAAGGTACTTTTACTTGCCCAATTCTGAGAAAAGAAAATTAGGGATGATTGGATAGACATCTGGGATTGATGACTGTTTCTACAGAGTTAACTTCATTGGTTGACTGAACCAATAAGATATTTGAAATGAGCTTATTGGTGATGGATTAATAGATGCAAAAAGAATTTCTATAAGACAATGGGAAAGTGCTTAGGATAGTCAAAATATACAAACTAAAACCACAGAAAGATCTGTTTTCATACTGTAGCCAGGGAAAAGTGAAATGTGCAGACAATACTCAACTTTGATGAGGATATAAAGCTAGAGAACTCTCTCATAAGCTGAGCTGTTAGGTGTAAACAGGTCAGATCACTCTGGTGAGGAGTTTGGTATGTCTTAATGAGGTAAACATATCTAAGGTTCCCAAATTTTAGAAAGTGCTATATAGTAGGAAATATATAAAAATATATATAGTAAAGCTATACACACATTTATTTGTAATGTAAAAGGTATAAACAAAAACATGTGAGTCTGTGCTAGTTACCATTCTGTCACTGTAATAAATATTAATGACAGATAAACTTCCAAAGGTTGGACGGGAGTTTGGCCTTGTTGGTAAGAGTGCTTGCCGGGCATGCATGAAGACCCATGTTTGATTCCTCCATACCATAGACAGAAAAAAGCCTAAAGGGGTTCTGTGGTTCAAGTGGTAAAGCTCTAGCCTTGAGAGAAAAGCCCAAGGACAGTACTCAGGCCCTGAATTCAAGGCCCAGGACTGGGGCTTATGGTTTTGGCTTATGGTTTTGAAGGCTTTAGTCCTTGATTAAGTTGCCCTGCTGCTTTGGAGACAGAATGTCATGGCGGGGAGCACATGTTTTGAGAAAAGCAGCTTACCTAATTGCCCCTGCAAAGAAAAGACAGAGAAAATGAGCATCCTGCAAAGAAAAGACAGAGAAAATGAACATCCTGAAATCCCCTGCCAGGACATGTAATTAGGCTCCACATCTTCAAGTTCCCATCACCTTGTAATAGTGCTAATCTAGGAACCATCACATGAGCCTTTTCATTTTCTGGGGTTGGAGGGAGACTGTTCTATCTTCAGACTGGTTGGACTCTAGCACAGACCAACTTAAAACTTATGGGACAGGATATTTCACACTTAAGATTCATTAAAATCTCATGGCAAACTTACAAAAAAAGCTTTAAATATCTCACTGAGGCTCAGAGATGAAAATAGTGCTCTGCTGGTGAGTGGTTACATTTGAATCTAGACCTACTTATTTGTATTCTTTTTGCCATTTCTTGACATGGCCTTCAGCTGTGTTGAGCACAGGTCTGTTCAATGAACTGGATGGGCTTTCCATAAATGGCTCCTCTCCTGTGCTACCCAAATTCTTCCCTTCTGACTCTATCATCTCTGAATGGAATATTCTTGCCAACCATACACATCTCAACTGCCAAATTAGTTGAAGCAGAAGGCTGTGGCTTTAAGAAAGGAAGTCCAAGGCATGCCAAACTCCTTTGGAGTGAGAGGATTATGAGAAGTCTGGCATTAAGGGTACAGATAGAATGGGGAAGTCAGATTTCAGAATGGAGGGAGAGCTCCTGAAGAATGCATAGACAAGGGAAGGACAGGAATTTGCAGGGAACCTTGAAATATCCTAAAGTCAAGCCCATCTCCCTTATCTACTAATCAACCTCACATCCACCTGCTTAGTACACAGTTTGGCAGGACATTCTGCCAAACGCAGGTTAAGTAGATAGGAGTACTAACTGACCAAAAGATACGCTTGGAAGGAAAGAATCTTCAGAGATAGATCAGGGAGCTGGCTGGCTCATGCCTATAATCCATCTGCTCGGGAGATCTGAGGATGGCAATTTGAAATCAGACCAGAAATACAAGTCTGTGAGACTAACCACCAACAATTACCAAAAAGCCAGAAGTAGGGCTGTGGCTCAAGTGGTAGAGTGCCATCCTTGAGTAAAGAAGTTAAGGACAGTCAGTACCCAGGCCCTCAGTTCAGTGCTAGTACTCGCACACAAAAAGATGTACATATGTCAGTGTCTTCCACTACATCAGAGTTGAAAAGAGCATTAAAAGCTGTTAACTCACTGAAGTGGGTCCACAAGGTGATTTTTATGCTATTCTATGAATTAAATTAAAGACATATCTTGTCCGTTAAGCTTAAAGAGGAGGAATACATGACACTGTCAAGGTTTTGAGTAGTTTTTGTTTGGCATTTTCAAAATGCTAGTTAACACTGTATTTTGTGAATATTAACATCATTATTTGCAATAATAATTTCTTATCTTGATCTCAGATTCAATGAGAAGCTTTGTGATAGTCTACAATTTCTTTAATCCACTTATTTTATTAGTGAGAGTAGGAAATTTACCAATGCTATCTTCAGATGAAAAAGAATAACACTGTGGAAGGTGTGACTTTGACAATAATCCCTAGTTTTCTTGTACTAGGCATTTCCCCTTGTACTACTGAAATATATCTGATAATCCTTTTTGAATTTTCCATTAAAAGTTCAAAAATATAGCTCATAGGACTGTGGTAACTTTTAATATTCTGTGTGTATAGCTATAATTATAAGATGTGAACCTGAATATGCTGGCACTTGGGCTTACACTATTATTCAGTACTTTTCTGTCCCTCCTCCTTAGACAAGTTATTTTCTCTTTTGAAACTTAGCTTTATCATTTAAGAAGAACATAAATGATCCATTTCATAGCATTTTTTCATGAGGAGAAAAATCAATTAACTATGGACTGAATATTTGTGTACCCTCAATATTATATGTTGATATTCCAATCCCCAAAGTGATGGTGTTTGAGAGAGATTGATCTTTGGGAGAAGATGAAGTGAGGCCACCAGAAGATGCCCTTTGTAACCTGAAAATATGCCTCACCAGACACCAAATCTGCCCTCATCTTTTATTTCCCAACCTGAAAAGTTATGAGAAATAAAACTATCTTATCATGACAACAAAATGGACTCTGGCAAATATGAAGCAAGTGATGGGTCTCAGTCAATGTTCTTTCTTTTTAAGACAACATTTAAAGCTACAAAGATGACATTTAATGACTCAGGTTAAAAGGGAGCTAAATTTTAGGTCTTTGGATTCATGAATTGATGGCTATGAGGAAATATCTGACACAAGTAACACAAGGGAGGAAAGATGTATTTTGTCTCACAGTTTCAATACTATCAGTCCATCTTGCCTCAGAGGACATGGCAAGAAAGAAAAATTCACAACATGGTGACCAAGAAAAAGAGAGCCTATTCTTTTTCCCATCTGGGTCTTCAGACTATGAGAGAGTGCTGCCAACATTCAGGGAAGCTCTTCCCTTTCTATTAGTTAATCTTTGGAGGACAAACTCAGGGAGCATGTCAATGCAATCAGATTAATAATGGAGATTAACCATTATAATCTGTAGCTATGATTTGTTTCTGTTAATGAAGCTTATTCAATAAAGAGAAAAAATAATCTCAACACTAAAAACATGTATGCTCTCTAAAACAAGAATAAGAAAACAATGATTTCCATTTGAGACGATTTCTCTTGGAGTCCAAAGAGGGAATAATTAAGAAATTAAGGCAGAGTTTAACAAAAACAACAAAACCATGACCATTGGGATAAAAGTGCAATCAACTACTTTCTTTATTCTGCCTGATTATCAACAAATGTTTAGAACAGCTGAATAGACAGAACTCTGGGGTTGAGAGTAAAAGCTGCCTCATGAGCCAGTGATCTGTACATTATTTTCACTGTGCCCCACATTTAGGAAAAAAATCCTGTGCTATCATTGTTTTTAAGTACTAAGTAATTTTTTTTTTTTTTTGCCAGTCCTGGGCTTAAGCTCAGGGCCTCAGCACTGTCCTTGGATTTTCTCAAGTCTAGAGCTCTGAGCCTCAGCACCACTTCCGGCTTTTTTTCTATGTATGTGGTACCGAGGAATCGAACCTGGGTCTTCGTGCATGCTAGGTAAGCACTCTACCACTAGGCCAAACTCCCGGCCCAGTACTAAGTAATTTTTGAAGAAGGGATCCACAATTCTGTTTTGCATTTATCTTGACAAATTATGTAGCCACTCCCATTTGGAACTATTGGTACCCCTTCCTCACTGAAATCCATTAGTCCTACAAACACAGACCTTGGAGATCTCTAAAATGCTGTACTAGCAGATTCTTCTTGTTCTTTTTATTAGCAAGAATTCTTTGAAATTGTATATAGGTGTATATAATGCATGCTGTGTCTAAAACTCTAGGTGTGTAAGACTAAAGAAATATAGTTAAAGGAGGCCTGAATATTATTTTGAGAAGGAAAAATAACATTGCAATGGCCAAAATACATGTGCTAAAGACAATGATACTTTGGAAAATATTTCCTTACAAGTTTCTGCTTATGAGTAGAAACTGGACTTTTAGGTTTTTGTAAATATATATATATATATACATATGTTGCCAGTTCTTTTTAATATGGAGCTGAAGTTGAAAACCATTGAAATATAAACCTGCTGGAAGAAGTGAACAGTCCTGGCAAGCACTGATATTATATAAAATCCTTTAGAGTATTTGTATGTGATTGACTTTGTATTTTTAGGGTTAACTAAAGCTTAGTAGATAATAGATACTCCAACAAATTTTATTGGCATATGGGACATCAAATATTTAATTCCTTTGTTAAAGCACACTGTACAAACTATGCCTATGCCTTTGGGATTTTTTTTAAATTGGCAATTCCTAGACAACCATAAAGCAAGTTTCTTTTTAAAAATCCTGAATGTAGCCTAGTGTATGCTGTCTTGTATTCATGAGGCCCTGGGTTTGATTCCTTAGTACCACATAAACCAAAAAGGCCAGAAGTAGCAATGTAACTCAAATAGTAGACTGCTAGCTTGAGCCAAAGAAGCTTAGCAACAGTGCCCAGGCCTTGAGTTCAAGTCCCAGGAGTGGCATGTGTGTGTGTGTGTGTGTGTGTGTGTGTGTGTGTGTGTGTGTGTGTGTGTGCACTCATATTAACATCAAGTAGTCTTAACAAAAACTTACAAAAACCTCTACTGGGGAAATTTACCCATACAAGGTTCTTAGATGGAAAGAAGTTGTAATATAAATTACATACATTCCCAAGTTGGCTTGTGCAATTCTTGTTGGAATCTCAATAGGCTTTTTTTTTCTTTATTCGTAAAGATCAGCAAGATGAGTCTAAATGCACGTAGTATGTTCAAAACAATTCTGGGGAAATACTGAGAAGAATAAAGCTATGAAACAATGCACTACCTAGTTTAAGATTTACTATGACATCAGTAATCACTGCAATATGATATCGGCTGAAAGACAGGCGAATATGTGAAGGAAATGTACTAACTGGCCTTTCCATGCACACTTAGGTCACTTACAATAAAGATACAAGGTAATTCAATTAGAAAGAATATTTTTCACTGATAGATCCATATCAGTTGGATAGCTTATCTTGAGCCCTGTCACTCCTGCACAAAAAAAAGAAGAGAATTTGCAATGGATCAGAAAGCTATCACACACCTCAAATTTAAAATTATGAAATTTCTAGAAGCTTTGCAAGGATTTTTGATATGACATACAAAAGCACTAACCATGAAGGAAAAACATGACAATCAAAATTTCAAATTTCTGTTCCTCATAAGGAAAAAAGAAATCTTAGAAAACTAAAAGATAAGTTACAGACTGAGAACAAAAGTATTTGTGTGAGCCAGGCGCAGTAGCTCACGCCTGTAATCCTAGCTACCCAGGAGGCTGAGATCTGAGGATCAAGGTTCAAAGCCAGCCTGGGCACAAAAGGAACTGACACTCTTATCTCCCATTAACTGCTAGAGAAATGGGAAGTAGGGCTTGGCTCAAGGGTAAGGTGGTAGCCTTGAGCTGAAGAGTTCAGGGACAATGCCCAGACCCAGGGGTAAGGTGGTAGCCTTGAGCTGGAGAGCTCAGGGACAGCGCTCAGGCCAAGTTCAAGTCTCATGACCCACAAAAAAAAGTATTTGTGAGATGACTGGTCAGAGAAATACCATGGTGTTACTGTTGAAGATGGAGAAAGTTGTTGAATGCAAGGGATGCAGATGATTTATAGAAGGAGGAATAGGCAAGTACACTGATTCTTATGTGGAGCCTCCAGAGAGAAATAGATGTCAGCTACACCCTTGGTTTCAATGCTGTGAAACTCTTCCCAGAATTTTAAACTCTAGAACCATAAGTAAGTAAAACTGTTACTTTGAGCCACTGAGTTTGGAGGAATCATTACTGAAGCAATATAAAAGTAATATAGTTCCTAAGGACTTGTTATGTAAACATTCATACTACCCCACAGGCATTCCTTCACCCAAGAAAGAAAATTCTGCTTTATCTGCTTTAAGAGTCTTTCTTCTTTTCTAACTTTATGACTTTTACTTCTTTGATTATCTTATTGCACAATATAAGTATACCAACATGGTATTACCAGAGAGGGTGAGAACAGACATTGTTGTCTTGGTCCTCGCCATTGGAAGAACATTTAGGATGATTATTTTAGCTATAGGCTTCCATGGTGTTACATATCAATCAAGGACATTCTCTTCTTTTCCTAGTGTACAGAACCAACTCCAAATGAGTAAGACCAGATAGATACCCTGAAAATATTACTGGAAGGGATAAGGGAAACACTTGGGGTCCTTGGCACATGTAAAACTTCCTAAGTAAAGATCCAGAAACACAACAAATCAAAGAAAGGCTAGATAAATGGAGTGGCATTAACCTGTAGAACTTCTGCATAGCAAAGGACATAGCTAGTAAAATAAATCGTATGCTCACAGATTGGGAGATCTCTACTAGCTATGCATCAGACAAGGGTCTCATATCTAAAATATACTTAGAGTTCTAAAAATTAAATTCCCCCAAAGCAAATCCTCAAAGAAACAACCACCCCATTAATAAGTGGGCTAGAGACTTCTCTGAAGAGGAAATAAGAATGCCCATGAAGAAATGTTCAACATCTCTAGCCATAAAAGAAATGCAAATCAATGCAACATTGAGATTCTACCTCGCCCCAGTAAGTATGGCTATTATCAAGAAAACTGGTAACAACAGATGCTGCTGGGGATATGTCCAAAAGGGAATGCTACTATAATGTGATGGAAGTGTGAACTTGTTCAACCACTCTGGAAAGTAGTATGGAGGTTCCTCAAAAGACAAACATGAGTTCCCCTATGACCCAGCAATCCCACTCCTGGGCATTTACCCAAACAAGGCCACAATAAATCTACCAGCACAATCATGTTTATTGCAGCATTATAAGACATGAAATCAACCTAGATGTCACTTGGTAGACGAATGGATCAAGATAATTGGTATATATACACAATGAAATTCTATGGTTCCATTAGAAAGGATGATATTGCACCATTCTTAAGGAAATGGGAAGACTTGGAAAAAATTTATTATGCGAAGTAAGTCAGGCCCACAGTATATAGGCTGAATGGCCTCCCTCCATTTGTAATAATTAGGATATGCATAGGATATTCTTAGAAGAGGATCACAATAGCTCAATAGCTCTGTGCATACAATCATATAAGATGATGCTTATCAAAATGAACTCTAAGAAATGAAAACGAGTTTTTCTATTGTGCTGTTTGCAGTTATTTCTCTCTTTCTCTCCTCTCCTCTCTTTCTTTCTTTTCTTTTGTTTCTTTCTCCCCCTCCCCCCTTTACTTGTCACTGTTTTTGATTTCTGGGCTGTTTGCCTTGTATATAAGTTTATCTGATCTGGAGAAGGGAAGGAAAATCACAGAAATGGTGAGATAAAGGGTAAACCAAACAACAGTGATATTCACTAGACACTATATTGGGAATAAACCTTAAGACTTGGGGTAGAGGAAAGTTGGAGGTGGGAAAATGGGAGAAGATGATGGAGGGGATAGCAATGTTCAAGAAGAAAGGTACTCATTACCTTACTTATATAACTGTAACCCTTCTGTAGATCACTTTTACAAAGACAAAAGATCTAAAACAAAAATTTGGGTTTAGAAGGTTGAATCACTCTTCAACATAACAAAGATTGTGCACTGCTCATTCCTTACATATGCATTCATTAAATGTTAATATTTGATCTGAAGACAGGCTCACAGTTAGGAAAGGAGAAAAGAGTGTGGAAGATGGAGCAGTAGAGTCAATAAGACCCTATTTAATCTATAACATCACCTCTTCCTAGCTGAGTGAATTAGGGGAAAGATATTGAACAACTCTAAGCCCTCCTCCTGTGTACAATAAGTACAAAAGTGTGACTGATTTCAAAGTCGGGAGAATTAAGTAAGATAATTTATGCAGAATGCACAGCACAGGTTTTGACACATAGTAAGAACTTAATAAATGTTGGCAATTACTATTACTGTCATTATAAAGGGAAAAGAGTCTGGACGTTGCAATTATACCTTTCTAGCACTGCAGTTGACTTCTCTGAACACTATTACTGTCATTATAAAGGGAAAGAGTTTGGACTTTGCAATTATACATACCTGGCACCAGATCTGACTTCTCTGAACTTCAGTGCCCCCATTTCTGAAATAAGGAACGTGAAAATTACTTTCTAGGCTTGTCATCCAGCATAGTGCCTGTTGCATAATAAGTATTTTATAAGGGTGAATTTTCTCCTTCTTCTGTACATTTTGAAGTTTTATCTCACACAAAGGCTGGAGGTGACTTCTAGTTGTCTACAGAATAAGTATTATTAAGATAAAGTCTAGACTTCAGTTACAAGAGATCCTGAAGTAACAAAAGATCCACACCTTCTCCTTCATGTGAAAGGCGAGTATAGATGTACTTTCATGTCGGTGCTGGATCTCCAACTGTGCTATCTGTTCTGTACTCCACTCCATTGTAGCCTCTGGGATAGAAAGTGAAGGAAGACTTCTGCTTCCTTCTTTTGAGGGAAATGTGCCTCTTATTTGCTCACATTCCATTGATCAGAACTTAGTTGTATTTTTTTCTCTCTACATTTCACTTCAGGGACTGCTCATGTTGTTTTTTTGGCTAGGCATATTGATAGGAAGATAGGTGGGGCTAGGAACCACTGCCAAACTGCATTTCTAGCCTCATTCTGCCAGAAGAAATAAGGATGAGAAAATGGAATTTTCCCCGAAGTGATAAAGGCATGTTTTCTTGGAGATGAGAGTGGGGGTGGGAGGAAATAAAAGGCTGTTTAATTCCTCAAAAGAATGAGGTTGGTATGCTTGCAAAACTGACATTGTAATTTGGAGATTAGCAAGGTTGAGCTTGACTGCAACTGCTTTTATTTAAGATTGTATTTTTATAATCTTTAAGTAGTTGTACAAAGTACAACTGCTTTTGTTTTTCATCTCTCTCTTTACTCTTGGATGGCTTGGATGACCTGTATTACCTATTATCTTCAGCTTCAATTAAGTACAGTGGAAAGCAACTCTTCTTTTCTGCTTCCTTGCCTCTGAGTCCATGATATACAAGTAGTTGTTGGACTTGTAGAATTATCCATGTATTTGTGAATTCATGTGGTGTTTTGCTCAGTTCTGCCCACTCCAAAAAGTATCCACTGACTTTTTATTTTGCAGTGTGTTCTGGGAATTTAGTACCTTTTAGACATGATCTTATTGCTGAAGGAAGTCTTATTTACTCATGGAGGGAATCTGGCACTGAAAAGCTCATAGGACAGTGTGAGAGGGGCCAAGAATGGATTAAGTACAGAGAGGATATTTGAAGAGCAAACCATAGAGGGAGTGGTTCCATGAGCCAAAGCTATTGCTCTGGTGGTGATGTGGCAAATTCAAAAGAAACAAGACCTGGCCATTCTTTCCGGGTACTCACTATTAGAATACTCAGAAAGAAATGCTGGCTCTTTTTGAAACCACACCTCATTAAAGGATTAAACATTCTGCAGTCTTCAGGCATTCAGAAAAGAAGAAGATTCATAAAAGCTGGAGTTGACAGTAAAAGCTTTTGGTTAAGTGAAATCTCAAACTAGGGTTGGAAAGATTCAGAGAAGAATGACATTCCAGAAGAACGGGTACAATTTATGCAAGACCATGGTGAGTGCTGGGTCACTGTACACTAAATATTATCAACAATCTTCCTTCAAGCAAGGTATATATATATATCTTAGGTTTAGTTTTTGAGACAACTTCAGCATTAATCCAAGTAAGTCCAATCCTGTCCCATGTGACTTCTCACCAAATGCAGGGCATAAGAACAAACAATGGGAGAATTGTGTTGAATGTTAAGCTTTCCATTCAGAGTTGGCAGCCTTCGTCTATAATTTTCTCAGATAGAAAAATCTTTTTACTTGGGATTTTGCCAGAAATTACTTTCCTCCAATTGGATTCTAGTTTGGTGCAATCATTGCTTGAAAATTATCTTAAATTGAAACCATCTAGTAGCCAATTTCAGATTGAAGAAGACATGAGAGATTCAACACACTACAGACAGTCCATTCACTGAATATGTGCTCCACGAGCGCAGAAAAGTAGCACTCTCAATATATTCTGATGTAGAATGTCAGAGTTTCCTAATGGGATATTTTCTACCAGCAGATCTTTTCCATTGGCTTAACATCAATATAATCAAGCCTTCAAAGAAAGCTCAGGTTGATTTAGGAACTATGGTATGCTTATCAGCTGCTTCTTTGTTCTTTCACCATGACATATTTCAGAAACATGGTCCAGAGGGTGCTATGGAATAGAATTACATTCTGATTTCCAAAACAGTGGCTCAAGATCATCTTTGGGAATAAACTGTGGTGGAGAGGGTGCCTCATTTGGTGCTACCACTCTACCACTTTAGCCAAACCTCTGTCCCTTTTTTTCATATATTTTTTATTGTAGTTAATAGAACGGTTACATTATATTCGCCAGATAGATGGTGCATTACTTCACATACTTTGATACCCTTTCTCATGTCTTGGTCCCCATTTCCCTCCCCCACCCCAGTCCCTCATCTTGTTTTCCTCCCTTCCCTATCTAACTTCAAATAACCAAATACGCATATATACAATAGATCAGATAACCAGGTGAAATACTGTAACAATATAAGATAACCAAGGGACAGCAAAAGAGATGAGAGATAACATAGTACATTAAGGCCTCTGTCCCTTTTTTATATTGGTTATTTTTACAATACCTTTAGCATGATACCAAGGCCTGCTTCCTCTGTCTCCAGGGTTGACAGATATGCCCCATGGGACTCAACTTTATCCTTCCCCTGTAGAGTCCACCAAATCCAGACATTGAGAAGAAAGCTCAAAAAAATTTATGCCCATGTTGACTTCAAGCCATAATCCCTTGATCTCCATATCCTGAGTAGCTAGGGTTATAGGCATGAGAAACTATTCCAAGCTGTATCTGAATAAATGTATGAATAAATATTACTGGACCAGACTGGACTGTATCCCATTGCAGGGCAAACTTTTCTTGATTGAAATGTTTTTCCTTATATGTGATGTGAAACTTTTGTGATGGGGTGATGCATTCCCCACGACTTACCTTCCACTGCCAACTTTGCCTGCAAGAGAAAACTTATTAGATCCACGAAAGTGACTTGTCCCTTCAGTTATTAATTTTAGGTTTGCTTAACTGGGACTAGAGCAGCTTTAAACTGTAGGCTAATTTTGCTCCACAATTAAGATAGTTGCTTTCTCAGAACCCTTCTCATACCCCAGCTACTAGGTGGGTTTATCTATGACAGGGGGAAACACAGATTCTTCTGGCATTGTGGGTACTTGCATAGGTGATTGTATCAACTCCTCTAGACTGCCTTTGTCCTTGATCTCAGAGCTTACTCCTGTACATGCACTGTTTGGGGACAGGGTGGGGTTGCTGTGCAGAGCTCTGGAGCATTCTTCTTGTTTGGCTCTCATCTCTGGTACTCTCTTGAACACCTCATCTGAGCCTTACTGAAATTCCGCATACATTTCTCCAATCCAGGGAAACCACTGACCTCTGCCTGGCTACTCTCTTCCCAATCCACCATCTGGAACCAGATCCCAGGCAACAAGCTGCAACACTCTTAAGGCCTACTTCATTTTGCTTTCACAGAGAACATTCTCATAGGCCTCCTGCAGTCCCATGTCTGAACTTATTGCTTCATATTGTCTTGATTATTTTAGTTGTTTGATATGGAAACAAAATCCAATCATGTGCCCAATGCTGTTGGCTGGTGACTGTAATCCTAGCTGCTCAGGAAGCTGAGATCTGAGGGTCACAGGTCGAAGCCAGTCAGGAAAGTCCATGAGACTCTTATCTCCAATTAACTACCTAAAAACTGGAAATAGAGCTGTGGCTTGAAGTGGTAGAATGGTAGCTAGCTTTGAACTCAAAAGCTCAGGGACAATGCCAAGTCCCTTGTTCATGCCCCATGACTGACAAAAACAAAATCTGGTCATGCTTAACTGTCTTGCCTAAAAGGACTCAGTGCATAAAAGTTTATGTAAAAGACAATTTATGAAAGCATTATTATGTATGAACAGTAATTGGAAATAAACAAAAAGCAAGACAAAATAACAGGAATTGGTATAATATACTGTGGTATCTAAATACTATTGTATAATGTGACACTTCACACCACCTGTATGTTAATAATGTTTCCATTGCATTTAGTTTTAAAAGGTAAATGTAAAGCTAATAATATGATTTGCGGGTTGGGCACCATTTACTCATGTCTGTAATCCTACCAACTCAGGAGGCTAAGATCTGAGGATGGCAGTTCAAAGACAGCCTGAGCACAAAAAGTCCATGAGACTCTTCTCTCCAATTGACACTGTGGCTCAAGTGGTAGAGCCTTAGCCTTGTGCTGAAGAGATCAGAAACAATGCACAGGCCAAGAGTTTAAGCCCAATGTGCTACAAAATATGTGATTTGTATTTTTGATAATGAATATTTTTCATGGGCAGCAATGGATATGTACTGTATATATCTATCTTATAGGGCTCATTAATGCTAAATGCATTAAATTTATTATAAGAATTATATTTATAAAATCAAACAAATAAGTGTGAATGTTCAAGTGTAAAGTAAATAATACACAAGGCAAAATTATTCTACATAAATAGTAAACAAATGAAAGCACAGGTACTTGATCTACATTTATATAGTTTAAGATATATAATATATATAATCTTTAATATGTATATACATATATGTACACTTCTTGACATATTCAGAGAAGAAATTGAAAGCACTATACTAAGACCTTACTAGTGCTATATTTTCTAAATTTTCACAGCTATCTAAAAAATAATCAGTTTAAAAAGACTTTCAGTAAAGAATTTTCAATGTTAAATCTTCTTAGCGTATCAATATACCTACTGGACAATCTATATTCAATGAACATAATCATCATCAAAAAATATGAATAGATCTAATTTATTTTCCAGGCTCTATTCTAAATGCTTTTGTGTGTGTGTGTGTGTGTGTGTGTGTGTGTGTGTGTGTGTAATAACTATATTACAACAACCCTGTAAACTGTAACAATCAGGTCTCCAATGAGAAACTTGTGCAGGAGTGTTTAATTCATTTAGCCCAGCAAGTAAACTCACCCAGGAAATAGCAAATCCAGAGTTTAACTCCAGGCAGTGTAAGAACATGCCATTCTTTCTGTCATTGCTCCCAAGATTCATAGGTTTAGAAAGGTGTCAAGCTGAGCATCCCTATCTCACTCCTGTAATCCTATTCAGGAGGCAGAGATCTGAGCTCAACCCTTGAAAGAAAATTCCATGAGACACTTAGCCTTGCAGAAAACTCAAGATTGGGGCCAGGAGTTTAGCCTAGTGGTAGAGTGCTTTCGTAGCATGCACAAAAACCCTGGTTCTATTCTTCGGTACCTCATACATAGAAAAAGCCGGAAGTAGTGCTGTGGCTCTAGCCTTGAGGATAAAGCCCAAGGACAATGCTTAGGCCCTGAGTTCAAACCACAGAATTGGCAAAAAAAAGAAGAAGAAGCTCACAATAGCTCCCAGGACTTCAGTTCAGGCCTACAGATTGGCACAAAGAAAAAAAACAGGTGGGGGAGTTTCAAAGAATTCTTGACCAAGCCTGGGAAGAAAGACTCTGGTCACTAGTGAACAAAGACATTAACAAAGAGACTGGGAGATCCTCAACTGAAAGTATGTATTCTTTTTTTAAAATTTTTTTGTTATTATTATTTATTTATGTATTTATTTATGTTTCTTCTTGTGTCTTTTTATTTTTTTCATATATTTTTATTGTAGTTAATAGAAGGGTTACATTATATTTACCAGATAGGAGGTGCATTACTTCACAAATATTGATACCCTTTGTCATGTCTTGGTCCCCATTTCCCTCCCCCACCCCCGCCCCTCATCTTGTTTTCCCCCTTCTATATCCTTTTTCAAATAATGAAATAAACATATATATAATATATCAGATAACAAGGTAAAATACTGTAAATATACGAGATAACCAAGGAACAGCAAAATGAGAGATAACATACTATATTAAGGACAACAATCACTCATTAGATGGCTTTTGTTTCAATATCCTGGAAGTACTTTCATTTAGCGTCATACTAAATGGTCTATGTATCTAGGTTTTGTTCTATTGGAAATCTCTGCTAGAAGAGCCCAAGGTTTCTACTGATTATGACAAATGAGGGAAACCATTGAGCCTACTTCACTTAATATGATTTTTCCTTAGTCTTTCCATTTCCTTACAAATAGGGTGATGCCATTCTTTCTGACAGCAGCATAGAATTCCATTGTGTACAAATACCACATCTTGTTGATCCACTCATCAACTAAGGGACATCTGGGTTGGTTCCATATCTTTGCTATAGTAAATAGAGCTGCAATGAACATCGTTGTGCTAGTGGATTTAATATGTCCTTGTCTCTGGATGATTGGGTAAATGCCAAGTAGTGGAATTGCTAGGTCATAGGGAGCTCTATGTTTAGTCTTTTGAGGAACTGCCATACAGCTTTCCATAGTGGTTGAATGAGTTTGCACTCCCACCAACAGTGTAGTAGTGATCCCTCCTGGCCACATCCCCTCCAGTATGTGTTATTTTTAGATTTCTTGATCATGGCCATTCTAACTGGAGTGAGGTGGAATCTTAGAGTTGTTTTGATTTGCATTTCTTTTATGACCAGAGATGTTGAGCATTTCTTCATGTGTCTATAGGCCATCCTTATGTCTTCTACAGAGAAGACTCTCTTTACGTCTTTGGCCCATCTTTTAATGGAATGGTTGTTTCTTTGGAGATTAGTTTAGGAGTGATTCAATTTTTTGAGCTGTTGATATATTTTAGATATGAGATCTTTGTCTGTTGTATGGTTAGTGAAGATCTTCTCCCACTCTGTAGGCTTTCTAGTTAATTTGTTAGCTCTGACCTTTGCCATACAGAAGCTCTGCAGTTTAATGCAGTCCCACTTATCCAGCCTTTCTCTGATTTGTTGTGATTCTTGGTCCTTATTAAGAAAGTTTCTACCTGTGGCAAGGAGACCTAGTATATCTCCTATTCCCTCTTGTAAAGTTTTCAGTGTATCTGCTTTTACCTCGAGGTCTTTGATCCATTTGAAGTTAATCCTGGTGCAGGGTGACAAAGAAGGATCCAACTTTAGTTTTCTGCAGGTGCTTAACCAGTTCTGCCAGCACAACTTGTTGAAGAGGCTATCTTTCTTCCATTCTATTTTTTTGGCTCCCTTATCAAAGATTAGGTGGCCATAGGTCTGTGAGTTATTATCTGGGTCCTCAGTTCTATTCCATTGGTCTTCAGGCCTGTTCTTGTGCCAGTACCAAGCTGTTTTGATAATTATAGCTCTGTAATAGTCTAAAGTTTGGTATTGAAATTCCTCTTGCGCTGTTCTTTCTGCTAAGAAGTGTTTTTGCTATACGGGGTCTTTTATTATTCCATATGAAACTTTGGGTTGCCTCTTCTATTTCTTTAAAAAAAAATGCCATTGGGATATTCATGGGTATTGCATTGAATTTGTAGATAGCCCTTGGCAAGATTGCCATTTTCAAGATGTTAATTCTTCCAATCCAGGAGCATGGGAGATTTTTCCATTTCCTCAGTTCTGCTTTAATTTCCTTTTTCAGGGTTTTAAAGTTTTCATCAAAAAGGTCTTTACATTCTTAGTTAATTCCTAGGTACTTTATTTTCTTTGAGGCTATTGCAAAAGGAGTTGCTTTCCTGATTGTTGCCACGTTCCTCTCATTGTTGGCATATAGGAAGACAGTTGATTTTTGAGGGTTAGTTTTATAGCCTGCTACCTTTCCAAAGTTTTGAATCAGTTCAAGGAGCTTGGGAGTGGAGTCTATAGGGTTGTTTAAATATAGAATCGTGTCATCTGCAAAGAGGGAAAGTTACCCTTTCCCTTTCCCTATTTGGATTCCCTTTTTGCTTGCTTCTTGCCTTATTGCTTGGCTAGGAATTCTAATACTATGTTAAAGAGTAGTGGAGAGAGTGGGCATCCTTGTCTCATTCCTGATTTTAGAGGAAATGGCTTTCACTTTTCTCCATTAAGTATAATGCTAGCTGTGGGTTTGTGATACACAGCCTTTATTATACTGAGGAATGTTCCATGGATTCCTAGTTTCTCCAGAGTTTTTAGCATAAAGGGGTGTTGGATCTTGTCAAATGCCTTTTTTGCATCTGTTGAGACAATCATATGATTCTTGTCCTTGCTCCTGTGGATGTGTTGAATTATATTAATTGATTTGTGTATGTTGAACCAGTTTTGCATTCCTGTGATGAATCCTGTTTGATCATGGTGTATAATTTTTTTGATGAGTTGCTGAAGACAGTTGGCCAGTATTTTGTTAAGAAGATTTGCATCAATATTTATCAAAGAAATGGGTCTATAGTTCTCTTTCTTTGATGAATCTGTCTGGTTTTAGGATGAGGGTTATAGTGACTTTATATAATGAGTTTGGCAAAGAGCCTTCGTTTTCAATTTCATTGAAGAGCTTGAGGAGTATTGGTGTGAGTTCTGCTTTGAATTCAGCTGTGAATCCATAAGGCCCAGGGCTTTTCTTGGGTGGAAGGTCTTTTATTGCCTTTTCTATTTCAGTGCTTGAAATAGGTCTGTTTATTTGGATTAGGTCTTCTTGACTCAGTGTGGGTATGTTAATATTGGCTAGAAATTCATCCATTTCTTCTAGATTCTCAAATTTGTGGGCATAATGGTTTAAAAAGTATTCCCCCATGATGCTCTGGAGCTTGGTAATTTCTGTCGTGATATTAACATTCTCATCTGTGATTTTGTTTATTCTTTTTTTGGTAAGATTTGCTAAGGGTCTATCAATTTTGTTAATTTTTCAAAAATCCAACTCCTTGTTTTGTTGATTCTTTCTATAGTTTTTTTTAACTCCATTCATTTACTTCTGCTTTGATTTTAATAATTTGCTTCCTTCTACTAAGATTAGGGTTGGTTTGTTCCTCTTTTTCCAAGAGCTTAAGGTACGACATTAAATTGTTTGTTTGTGATTTTCCTAATTTATTAATGTAAGCACTCAGAGCTACAAATTTTCCTCTCAGTATTGCCTTGGCTGTGTCCCAAAGGTTCTGGTATTTTCTGTGTGCCTTTTTGGTAAATTACATAAACTATTGGATTTCTGTTCTGATCTCCTTGATGACCCATTGGTGATTCAACAATGTGTTGTTCAATCTCCATGAGTTACAGGGTTTTCATTGGTGGAGATTGGTGTTCAGAGTCAATTTGATGCCCTTGTGATCTGAGAGATTGCAGGGAATAATTTCAGCGTTTCTGAATCTGCACAGGTTTGTTTTATGCCCTAAAATGTGGTCTGTTTTGGAAAATGTTCCATGTGCTGCTGAAAAAAACATATATTGTGAGGTTGCTGGGTGAAATAATCTACAGATGTCTATTAGATCTAGTTGGTGTATAGTATTCAATTCTGTGGTTTCTCTGTTGAGTTTTTGCCTGGTTGATCCATCCATAGTTGAGAGTGGTGTGTTAAAGTCACCAACAATCACTGTGTTTCAATCTATGTATTGTTCTAGTGAAAGTAAAGTTTGCTTGATGAAGTTCTGTGCCTCGGGATTAAGTGTGTAGATATTTAGGATGGTTATGTTCTCCTGGAGGAGAGATCACTTTATTAGCATGTAATAACCTTCTTTGTCTCTTCTCATTAATTTAGCTTGTAGTCCATTTTATCTGATATGAGGATGGCAACTCCAGCCTGTTTATGGGGGCCGTTAGATTGATCAACTTTATTCCAGACTCTCACTTTCAAAAAATATTTATTTTGGGGGGCAAGATATGTCTCTTGAAGACAGCAGAAGGATGAGTCTTGGTTTTTGATCTAACTACACAGTCTATGCTGTTTATTTGGAGAGTTAAGTCCATTGATAACGAGGGTTAGGATTCAAAAATATTTACTAGTTCCTGCCATTTTTAAATGTTTTCATTAGGTCCTGTGGCTTGACAGTTCTTGCGGTTCTTAGCTGGTATGATTTTTAGGTTCCATTTCTTTGTCAGTATCACGTTTGTGTTAGATTTCAAAGTGTAGAACATCTTTGATGATTTTCTGTAATGCTGGTTTGGTTGCTATGTAATGTTGCAGCTTTTCCTTGGAATGGAAGGTTTTTATTGTTCCCTCAGTTATGAATGAGATATTAGCTGGGTATAGTATTCTTGGTTGGTAGTTATTTGTCTTAAGGGCATGACATCTATCCTTCCTGTCTCTTCTTGCTTACATGGTCTCTGCTGAGGAATCTGTGGTTATTCTGATTGGTTTTCCTTTGTAGGTGATTGTTCTCTTCTCCCTAGCTGCTTTTAGGATCCTTTCTTTGATCTCTATTGATCCTGTATGGATTATAATGTGGTGGTGGGATGACCTTTTCTGGTCAGGTCTGTTTGGTGTTCTAAAAGCTTCTTGTATCTGCATGGGCCTGCCCTTCTAGATATTTGGGAAGTTCTCTTAGATGATTCCCTGAAGTATAAGAAGAGTAATAAGAAGAATATATAATAAGTATATACAAAAAAATGGAAGTTATATTTAGGAGAGATCAATGATAAAAAATTTTTAAAAAGTAAAAATAAACACACAAAAATAAAAAAAAACAAGTAAAAAGATCAGGGGAGATCCCACACAATTATGAGTTCTTAGACAAGCAATACTAGGGTTAAGAACCAAAGAAAAGCTGGTGACTGTATCAATAAAAATATCATTTGTATCTAGTATGTACCCAGTGCTATCGCTATGTTTCTAGAAACGATCACCATGGCAGAAGGAAAGCGGGAAAAAAAAATGGAAAGAATCATAACATGAAAAAAAAAGGGTAGAGGTCAAATGAAAGAAAATTAGAATACATAAAAATGCAAATGAAAAAAGGTAGAAAAAAAAGGGTATTCCGGGGCCGGGAGTTTTGCCTAGTGGTTAAAGTGCTTGCCTAGCATGCACGAAGACCCGGGTTCGATTCCTTGGTACCACATACATAGAAAAAAGCCAGAAATGGTGCTGAGGCTCAAGTGGTAGAGCTCTAGCCTTGAGAAAGTCCAAGGACAGTGCTCAGGCCCTGAGCTCAAGCCCAGGACTGGCAAAAAAAAAAAATGGTATTCTTCAGTTTGGTTTTTTTTTGGAGCGGGGGCGGGAGGGGGGAATGGGATATGAAACTTGTGTCTCCACTAAATTTGGGATCCAAACACTTCAAAAAGTCTTTTTCTCCTGTGATTTGGCTTTTGCTTGATTGGGCAGAAAAAGAAAAAAAAAAAAACCTGGTGGAGTCACGGGAGTGGCTTTGTTTACCTGGAGTGCAGCCTGCCCAGGAGGAGGAACTTCCGCTAGCACCAGGTGCGGACATCCGGCTAAGCTGCCTCTGGGAAAACCTTTGCCCTTTTGAATAATGGAGCAGCCAGCACCTCTTCTCAGGCTCCAGTTGGTTTGGGTGGGTCTTTGCCAGCAGTCAAGATGGCACTTCTGTTGGGTGTGGGGGAGGGGATTCCTTCTTAATGCCATTCTGGGAGCAGAAGTGGAAATGTCCACAGAGGTACTCACAAATTGCTGGATTCTCCGTTCCATGAAGGTGGCAGGTCCGGGCCATGGCCGGGTGTTGGCTCTGGGCTCATGCAGGCTCTGTGTGGCTCTGTCTGGAACCAGAAGGTCTGCACTGCCAAGAAGCTCTGTCTGCTCAGGTTCTGGAGGGAGGCTTTGTCTCCGCAGCTCCAAGTGGCTGGCGCCGCTCCACAGTGTCTCCTTGCTCTGCTTTCCTGCCTTTCTTCTCTCTGCCTGAGATCTCTGAGGTGCTAAAGCTTTCTTAGGATGGATCTTTGGGTATGAACTTTCCCCTACGATGCTAGAACTGGTATCTTGGCGAGAGCTCAGAAAGCCTCATACTGAACCGCCACTACCCTCCTCCGATCCTCTGTAAGTATGTATTCTTATCTAGAAGTTCTGGGAATTGTGAACAGGAGAGATGATGCCAAACTTGTCAAAAGCCAAATAGCTACCATTAAACCTAGAGCTACCTGCTTCACCTGCATTTTCCCACCTGAAATCATGTGCCTTGAAACATGCAATTTTTAGTCTGACATCCAGATTTCCTTCCTTTCCTTTCATTTTTTCTCTCCTTCTCTCTCTCCCCCTCTCTCTCCCTCCTTCCCTCCCTCTCTTCTTTCCTTCCTTTCTTCCTTCCTTGCTTCCTTCCTTCCTTCCTTCCTTCCTCTCTTCTTCTTTTTCCCTTTTGTCTTTCAATTAAGTAGAAGAAAGATGTAATAGGAGATGAAAATGTACTGGGAGAGCCAACCATAGTGTCCCCCGTGTAGAATCTCAATTATTCTGGATCAGGAATCAATAGTAGTTGAGGTCAATTTTAGCACAGGGTTGGAGATGTTCAGTCAGTAAAATTCTAGGTAGTATGTCCATGTCATCCAGGCTCAGGAAGCACAAATTCAAGCATTCTGGTCCAAACCAACTTATGCATAAATTCAGGGGGGAAAACACTCCCCCTAAAATTACAAAACAATTGTAGCCACTCAGGAAGATTCCTAAGAAGTATGAGGCAAATGCCAGTACCTGACCCCTCCCCCAGATACACAAGATTACTAATCCCTCTCCAGAAGTTACAGGGACTACAATCCCTCAGCTAATCTAAGAATGGTCAACACACCCTATAGCATGTCCATCTAGTCAGGGCTTCAAATACACCCTAAGGTTGTTATTGCTTTGGGTACATGAGATCACTCAGAATGGACTGCCTCATAGGCTTAAACCCAAGCTACAAATCAAACATTACTATTTTGATACAGGGAAGTTTTAGACTGTTTTTCAACAACACCTGGTGCAAACTGAGGTAATCTTATATAGTAAGAGGGAGGAATAATTGAAACCTTATTCCCATAAATGCCTTTATCCAGGAAGGAAGCCTTTTTGGCTATTTGCATGCATGGTATGTCTGATTTTTCGTCTGAAGAATGTGTGAGGTGTTTAAAATGGACCAGGAAATACACAGTAATCTAAATTCCCCCTTGGATGCTGTTTTGCTTACTGCACTGGATAAGTGTCAGAAATTACCAATGATCATGTTCTTAAATTGACTAAATGTTCTTCCTTCTTTTATCCAGAGAAATCTTGTTTACAATTATTTTCTCATTCTACATTACAGAGTTCCAGTTTGCAGAGGTAGAAAAATCAATATGAATAGCTTAGTGCTGACAAATGAGCCTCCAATTACTTGCAATATGGCAAAGATTCTCATCTAGTTAGTTTTACTTTTTTTCTTTTCATAAGGACATTTGGCATAGGTGAACCAGTTATTATTCGTGACCATCTCTGTAGATACTATTTTTGTTCTATAAAATGCTGCTGATTTTAAAATGAAATTAATTTGAAAATGAAGATCATCTACTTTTAAAGATTTTGTAGGCTTGTCAAAGAATATTTTCCTTTTAGATTTTATATTATGCATTTGGTTTAAATAATCCAAGAAGGAAGTATGTCTCCCCCAGTGGACAATGAAGACAGATAATTGCTTCTTAATAAGCCATTAACATGCTTATGCTAGTTCGGATTGTATCCACTGACGTGTTAAACCACTGCTTTTCAAACTTTAACGTAGACCCAAGTCATCAGGCTCCTCTTAAGGTTCAGATTCTGTTTCAGTAGAGCAAGGCAGAGCTGTGAGTCTACAATCCTCATAAACTCTCCACTGATGCCAATGCTATGGGTCCATGGAAAGTGAGAGTTAAATAATTTTTTTGTCTGTTAAGGTCTAGGCAGAAACAGATGGCATGCTTAAATTGGAAATTTAAGAGAGTAGTAATGGACTTATTTACAAATGTGGACTTTAAAAAAAAAAGCAATCAAGACAGGTGCTGGTGGCACATGACTGTAATCCTAGCAACTCAGAAGGCTAAGACCTGAGGATCCACGGTTCAAAGCCAGCTGGTGCAAGAAAGTCTATGAGACCCTTATCTCCAATTAACCACCAGAAAACCAGAAGTGACACTGTGGCTCAAAGGGTTAGAGCATTAGACTTGAGCCAAAAAGCTCAAGCATAGTGCCCAGGCCCTGAGTCCAATCCCCGTCCCCCACCACCAACAAAAAAACAACCAGTGGGTGGTACAGCATCTTTCAACCAGTAATGCTTGAGAGGCCATAGGAACTGCAGATCTCCAACTTCTGATGGTTGAATGTAGGTTTGATATTTGGTCAGGCCCTTGCAGGTTCCTGAAAAGTATAATTTTAGGAAAGCCGTGGAGGCCTGCCCTTTAACTCAAGCACATGAAACAGTTTGTCTTCATATCATCCTGCTGACACCTACTTCTTTTTCATTTGTGTGAGGAAAGAGTTCAGGAATTTTATTACAATTAAAAGACTTTCTGAGACATATATGCTTTTTATCAGTCAGGTAAATGAAGAGAAAAGTCAGTATCAAGAAACAATGTGCAAAGAGATTTCATCTCCAAAAGGGTAATGATTCCATTGCTTAAGGGAGAAGGAAATAAAGACAAGTGTCCTTTTCCAAGTAGATGAATTATTCTCTTTATATGATTTATAATTATTGGATGGCAAGAATGGACAGGGGACATTAGTACTTTCCCCTATTTCCTGATAAATCTCTTCATATATTTCAAGAAAATAGCATTGTCAATCTTTTCTTTAAAAAATGTAATCCTTTGGGAAGCCTGTGCCATGCTAGTGTCATATTTGAATTGGTAGTGTCTATTTTCCTCTAAAGTCAACCTAAATTTGTCTGTGGTGACATATACCTTAATTTTTTTTGTCATTTGGCAGTGGAAGCAGCAAATGCATTACCATCTGTATAATGACATGTAATAAAGATTTTATTCTTCATTTGGCTTTCTTTTCATTAAGTTGTACATATCCCAAATTCATGTTTGAAGAGAGAGCACTTTCCAAACTTAGTGGTAGGGGAAATAAGATGGTAAGCTTGGAGCATGTCTAGAATTTCCAGGCCAGAGTCACTCTTTTTATATATCATGAAGTTATGAGAAGTAAGAAATTATGAGATGTTTTGCCCTAGGGAAGCTTGAATGGTGATCTTTCCTTTTTCCTGCCTTTTCCTAACAGACAGTCACAAACTGAACATAGGCTCTCTAGAAATCACTTGCAGAGAAGCTTGTACTCTAGCATGGTTATTCAAGGGATATGATAGGACCTGATTATCCTCCCACTTAGGGACAAAAAGCAAATGAGGGATCGGTATCCTCAGAGAGTTAACAATAAGCCTGCGGGTAGAACTCAGTGTTAATTTCCTTACATTGATCTCCTTATATTCGAAACAGAAGTTCAGTTTCTTTCCTTGTCAGGATTCATAGAGTTGTAATGACAGCAGTTTATTTAGTATGATCAACGTGGGGGATCATGATGAAAGCAGAATGATCTTCACAAATCTATTCCCTAAGCCAATGTTGTAGACAGAATGGACTGTGGAAGGAATGTATTATTATAAGTGTAAGCAAAGGGTCCTACTTTTCATGAATTATATTAGTTCACAGTGGCTGTTGTGGAAGAAAGAGAAGCTACTATTTTGTTAAAGTTGATTTGAACTAGATGGAAGCCCAGAAGAAGCTGAAAGTGGATTAACATTCAGCATATAACTACCTTCCAGATACAAAATTAGGAGAATAGAATTGTTGCATGACAAATACTGAACAGGGCCAAAGCTCCTCACCCCAAAACAATTTTCCTGGCAACCAAACAAAAATGTGTATGTGAGAAAGACAGAAAGAAAGAGAGAGAAACTTTCCAAATGAAAGGATTAGTAAAAAGAAGCATAAAAAAAGCAGAAGGTATTTGAAATAGGAAAGGGAAGGGGGGAAAACAAGCTGAGTGGGTGGGGCAGGGGGGAGGGAAATGGGGACAAAAACAGGAGAAGGGGTATCAATGTGGGAGAAGTAATGCACCTACTACCTGGCGAATGTAACTGTAATCCTCTATACATTACAATGACAATAAAAAAAAGCAGAAGAAAATAAACTCCAATAGGAACCAAAGAAATGAAAAGCCTAAAGGAATACATGCTTCCAAATGCATGTTTTCTTGTTAAATACAAAAGAAACCATTAGGAAATCATCTGAGAATACCAATAAATATGAGGAAAACATTTCCTCTAAGAGATGAAAATAGAAAAGACACAGGGAGGGAAAATAAAGCCAAGATAGAAAGACATTATGAGACATATGAAATGTATACAATAACAAAATTGGAACCCATAAGTCAATATAAAAAGCAAAAGACAACACAATAAGAGCGATGATGAACATAGAGGACCTACAAAGAAGGGTGAACATGTAGAGAGTCAATGTTCCATAATGATTGTATAATTAGCAACGCATGAACAATGATGACCATAAGAAGATGTAGCTAAGAGAAAAAATGACTTACATAGATACAGGTGTCTCTCCCAGAGTCAATGAAAGGAGACTCACTTTCAATTACACCTTTGCAATACTTCTGATACAAATTTTCATGACCAGTAGCAATAATTTTCAAAGTTTTGGTCTCACAATGCCTATATACTCTTAAAATATGATTGAAGACCTTGTATTAGTCATAGATTTCTAGAGAAACAGAATAGGAAGGATAGATGGATAGACATATAAGAAGGATTCTTTCTGCACAACTGTACATGTAAGCAAGTCCCAAGATAGCCTGAATTAAGAAGATGAAGACAAAGAAAGAACCTATCTTTCAAGTTAAAAGATGGGAATACCATTTATATCCTAGCTAAACAGTAAATTGTGGGGGAAAAAATCTATCCCTCAGAAGAAAATCACTATTTGAGTTCTACTTGCATCTTCACCTGATTGAACAAAGCCCATCTACATTATGGAAGGCAATCTTCTTTACTTGGTCTATTCATAACAATTTTAATTTCCTTCAGAAACCCTCTCACAAAAGAACCCAAGATGGTGTTTGATCACATATATGGGTACCCTGTTGTTCAGTCAAGTTGACACACAAATCATTATAAACTCAAAGAATTTTTTTTATTTTTTAATGTATTTTATTGTAATTAATAGAAGGGTTACATTATATTCACCAGATAGAAGGTGCATTACTTAACAAACATTGCTGCCCCTTCTCATGTTTCTGTCCCTATTTCCCTCCCCCTACCCCCTCCCCTCATCTTGTTTTCCCCCCTTCCCTATCCTATTTCAAAAAAATAAACATATATACTACATATATATATATCAGATTCAAATAACTTTTTTAGTTTTAAATTTATTTATTGTAAAGGTAATGTGCAGAGGGGATACAGTTATGTAAGTCAGATAAAGTGCACATTTATTTTTGAACAATGTCACCCCTTTCTTGTTTCCTCCTCATTTTTCCCTCCCATCCCCATCCACATGATAAATAGTTTGTTTTTAACATAGTGTCTAGTGAGTATCACTGCTGCATTGTTTCATCCTTTGTCCCTATATTTCTGTGACCTTCCCTAACTTCTGAAAAACAGACAGAAAAACACTTTTTCTAACATAAATTTTACTCAGTGTTTACAATATTAAAAATTAGAGTTGAAAATTCAAATAAAATTTTATACATTTAATAAACATAATCTCATTTTGTGTTACCATACATGTATATTTATGAAGAAACTATATTTTTGTAATAAAATTGAAATTGTTGTAAATTTTTTCAAACTTAGTAGTTATTTCTAAATTTCTAGCTTAGTAGAAAACAGAGAAATTCGCTGGGTGCCTGTGGATCACACCTGTTATCCTAGCTACTCAGGAGGCTGAGATCTGAGGATCAAGCTTCAAAGCCAGGGTGGGCACAAAAGGACCTGAGACTCTTATCTCCAATTAACCTCTAGAAAATGCGAAGTGGAGCTTGGCTCAAGGGTAGGACAGTAGCCTTGAGCTGAAGAGCTCAGGGATAACACTCAGGCCCAGGGGTAGGGCAGTAGCCTTGAACTGAAGAGCGTAGGCACAGTGCCCAGGCCAAGTTCAAGCCCACAAAAAAAAAAATTAATTAATTAAAAAAAGAAAAAGAAAGAAAGAAAACAGATAAACTCATATGTACTAAACTCAATGTGCTTAAAAATAATGTCACAACCAAAATAAATGAAAAATGTCATGTGAGCACCATACAAATAAATTGTAGAAAAAGAATTTAATAACCTTCTGACAGTTCTGTGTATTATTAAAACTATACTAATTATTGAGGTTGGGCATCAATGCCTCAGTCTGTAATTCCAACTATTGAGGATGCTGAAATCTAAGGATCAAAGTTCAAAGCCAATCTGAGAAAGAACATTGGTGATATTCTTTTTTTTTTTTTTTTGCCAGTCCTGGGCTTGAGCTCAGGGCCTGAGCACTGTCCTTGGACTTTCTCAAGGCTAGAACTCTACCACTTGAGCCTCAGCACCACTTCCGGCATTTTTCTATATATGTGGTACCAAGGAATTGAACCCGGGTCTTCGTGCATGCTAGGCAAGCACTTTAACCACTAGGCCAAATTCCCAGCCCAGAACATTCGTGATATTCTTATCTCTAATTAACCACCAAATAAATGGAAGTGAAGGGCGGGGAGTTTGGCCTTGTGGTAGAGTGCTTGCTAAGCAGGCTCGAAGACCTGGGTTCTATTCCTTGGTACCATATACATTCAAAAAAAAGCTGGAAGTGGTGCTATGGCTAAACTGGAAGAGCTCTAGCCTTGTGAAAGCCCAAGGACAGTGCTCAGGCCCTGAGTTCAAGCCACAGTACTGGCCAAAAAAAAAAATGGAAGTGAAATGTGAGTCAAAGTGGTAGAGCACTAGCCTTGAGCACAAAATGATCAAGGACAGTACCTATGCCCTGAGTTTAAGCCCTAGGGTCAGCACAAATTCAAGCAAACAAGCAAACAAAACAATAATATGGAAACTGAAATATTAAATGTTTTATGCTCAATTACAGTAAATATCCAACCATTGGAAAAGTTATTTTTAACAAAAGATCTCAAAATAATTTGATTCTGTTTATAATATAATGAAACAACACAAAGTTTGAGAGACAGTAATTATGATTCAAGATGTCTTGCATATTCTTACTGGATCTATTTCTCTGTTTTATAAAAATATGTGGAGCAAAAACAAAATTTATTTATGTACTTTGTAAAAAGAGACACACTTTAAAAATGACTTAGACAAAAGACTATGTACGCATGTATTTAATAAGTTAAAAACATAAAGCAAGAATCAAAATACTAAGAAAGTACAAATTAATCTGAAATCAGTCACTAAATAGAAGTAAGGCAGTGATTTATATTGGTTATGATTCCATCTTATAGAAACTGTTGCTATTTGACCACCATTTTCTTATTATCTTCACCAGCCAACCCTGACCACCTTTCTGCCTCTACTGTGTTCTGACCATGAATTCAAATTTCAGTTATAGAAAAATATAAAATAGGATGATTAGGAGGAGTGAGGGAGGGAAATCGGGTCAAAAACATGAGTATCAGTGTGTGAGAAGTAATACACCTACTACCTGAAAAATGTAATTGTAACCCCTCTATACATTATCTTGACAATAAAGGGAAAGAAAAGGAAAAAAAGAAAAAAATAAGTTCCACGTATCTAGTATATAACATGGTGACAACAGTTAATAATATTGGATTGTTGATTTGAAATTTGTTAACGGAGTTAACAAAGATCTTAATTGTTTTCATCTTCTATGTCAGCTCCCCTGTGGAAACTGTGCTAGTATTAATTGACTATGCTTATTAGCAGACAATTTATATCAAATCCTCCTTGTATTGTGATTCTTAAATATGTAAGTATCCCTTTGACAATTATGTATTTTAAAACTAAAAAAAAGAAGAAACTAAAAAAAAAAAGAAAGAAAAAATGAAACTGGCATGAGAGTTTGGCCTAGTGGTAGAGTACTTGCCTAGCTTGCACGAAGACCCAGGTTCAATTCCTCTGTACCACATACATAGAAAAAGCCAGAAGCAGTACGGTAGCTCAAGTGGTATGGCTCTAGCTTTGAGAAAGCCCAAGGAAAGTGCTCAGGCCCTGAGTTCAAGCCCCAGGACCGCAAAACGAAAGAGAAAATATTGTGTAAAATTTCCATGAGCCAAATATGCTACATATTAAAAACTAAAAGCTAACAAAAGAAGTTGAAAACATGATAGAAGGAATCAATACAGCCTTTTCTATCTTTCTTAGATAGAAAGTGTGAAAAACATAAGCAGGTTGTACAGCATTTTGGTAATACACATTGACTTTACATAAGGTTTGTTGCCTGCAGAACAGGGCAGGTTTCAACTGTAGAAAAAGGAAATATGATCTTTCTTTGAGGCTTGAAAAATTAAAACTGAGGCTTTGAGATTGAAGATTTACAAACATATTTTCTTAAATGTTGAATCTAGTATTGACACTGAAATTTCACATGGGGCCCATAGATCAAGTATATCTTGAAACAAGATAATCTAGTTTTGGGGGTTCTCTTTGTTTATGTTCCCATTTCTAACATGTACTCTTATAGAAACATTATGTTCTTGTTTCAGCTATACTATGGAGAACCTTGAGAAAATGAAGAGTTTTGCCCAGCATCCTCAGAATGTCTGACACATAATAGGTAATCAACAGATAACTTTAAAATGAATTAGTGAATGAAAGAATGTCCACCTTGGAAAGAAGAATGAATCAAGCTTCTCGCCAGTGACTTCCAATGCTCAGACTAGCATGACAAGGCAAGCCTGGCCAAATTCTTCCCATATATGGACTAGGTAAGTCTGGTCTTCTCCTATGGAGAAGCTAAGAAATAACACTGGTTATTATTTTTGACAAGGTGATCATTTCATCACAATCTTGTTCTATGCAAGAACATACATAGAAAATATGTGTAGGGCCCCAAGTGTCAAATATTCAAGTAAACTTCTGCAAATTAGTTGAGGATAAGACTTAAGTATTTGACTACACACTCGATGCCTCTTCCTCCTTACAGCCTGAGACTCTGAGATGAGGTTATGGATAGGAGCAAAAGGACTAACATAATACACTCCTCAAGTAGGGTAGGATTATCTAGGATTTGGAAGCTGCAAATACAAAGAACTGAGAGACACAAAGAAGAAAAAAAGGCAAATGGAAACATAAAAGTTAAAAGGCTGGGAGACTGAGATAGTAGAAATAAAAGCATCAGGGCAAGGTCCCAGAGCCCTAGAGTAGTCCTGCAAGGAACATGGCACATCTTCTCCCCACAGGGAATGGTTCTGAGGCCCATGGCTAATCCAGTGAATACAGAAATGCCATTTTCACAAGATGAAGATTTCCAGCTTTTCCCCATCAGCAGAGGCCAGAAACAAGTAAGGGAAAGAGTGAGCATGGGGTAGTTTAGATGCTAGGGAAAAATGAGTTGGGCATCTTGAGATGAATATCAAGCTTCAGGACTTGGAGAGATAAGAGTAAGAGGCCCTGAAACACATGCCAGGATAGCATGGGCCATAGGGTCCCATGAAACAGTGGACAGGAGGAAGGATGAGCTATTCTGGTTGTGAAGATACAATCAGGAAATCTGCCACTGTATTCATATTATGAGATTTGACCATATATGACAGCCTGTTGCTCTGAGAGGGGATAGGAGTCAATGAGTTATGGTTCTAAAAGGTGTGAGACACTAGTTGGGTATACTCACCCAGTACCTTTGGAACTAACGTTCTGCAAGTATTGAAGTCAGCTCTGGACTCTTGCTTTCCATGCATTTTTTTCCCCTTTTGTGTTTAGGTTAACTTGCGGGCGGGAAAGACTTCCAAAAGGAAAGCAGAAAAAGCACTGATTTTTAAAAATTAATGCAACAAAGGAGTCAGAGTTGTAAATATTAATGAACATTATTTGATGTCTCTGTGGCTGAGTAAAAACATACTTAAGGAAGTTTTGGAAACTATTCTGTGCTTAACATGAATATTTCATAATCAATGGCAGTAATAAACTTTGTATTCAAATATTTTAAATTAGAAGAAGCATAATTTTTGCTATTAATTAGTAAGAATCAGTGACATGGAGGATTGAATAGATGAGGAATTTGTATTCCATTTTGTACTTTCCATGCTACTTAAATAATTATTGTTATTGTTTCTTGGCAATGTTTATGTCAAATCCAGGACCTCAAGCATGCTAGACAAATGCTCTGCTACTGTTACTGCTTTAGAAGTACAGTATTGCTATATGTCTCAGGCTGGCCTGAAACTCATGATTCTCCTTCTTCAATATCCCAAGAACTGGGATTATTCCACCAAGCCTGGCAGCTAGTGGAATATTTTTGAATGTTCTGCTTGTGTAACTTAAATGTGAGAACAACAATACTATTACAGCTTATGCTAGTTCTAATCTATAAAAAATTTTGACATGGATTAAAGTGAATACTTTTCTCAAACTCCAAAATTTGTATGTACTTTAGGCTCTAAGAGCTGATAATTTTATTTAAGATTTTGAAGATAAAGTTATTTTTGTATTAAGTAGGAATTTTATAGAACTCTTTAATGTATCACATTTCTTAAATGTGAATATACATTTTAATGCATACTTAATACCTAAGAAACCAACAAAAGAATCTAATTGCAGTGTTATGTTGTCAACCACAAAAATAAAATCATTTTGATAATAAACCATTTTTTTTTAAGTATGGGAGCTCTACTCATATAAGCCTTCTTTCCAGACTAGAGGCATAGTTCAGCAGTGGAGCATTTTATTAGCAAGCATGAGGCCCTGAGTTCATACCCCAGTACCACAAAACAAAACCTTTTCCTCTGTGTCTTTCACAGTCACACACTCTCATAAAGACTTATTTTTCTGAGCCAAGGTAGTTCAGTGGCTCACTGAACAAGCCAGCCCAGTACCAAAGCAAACAAACTACAAACTGTTTTCCTTCACATTAGAATTTAAATACTGATAAAATTTAAATAATGAAGTTTTCCTTCATAAATAATTAAAGTCCTAAACTAAAGGAATTAAGAGCTGAAGTTAGGGCATTGTCTGCTCTCAGCATGTTTGCAAAACAACAGATGACAGAAGCTGAACTTCTCAGTCTCTTTACCGCTCAAACTTTTAGCATCTTTCAAAACTAAATTCCTAAAAGAACCATATTTTTTCTCCTTCACAACTAAATAATGTACTTACACTGTGAATTTCTTTGCTATAATATAAGGAAATATGTGAGAAGCCAAATTTGTAGGAATTAGTTTGAATGAGATGCCCAGAAATGAGGAGTCTAAGGTCACATGGGCTGTGCCCTCATCAGTGAATAATGGGTCACTTGCTACCCAGCTGTTTCACTTGGGAGACTCCACTGACATGCTGAGATATAACAGAGGTTTCATAACAAGCTTTCTGAAAAAAAAAGGGGGAGGAGTAAAAGGAAGGATGTTCTGATTTACAGCATTTCCCAATTCTCATGGCCAATTTTAGGCTACCAAACTGACATCAGAACAGTGCTCTGACCCCATCACAATCTGGAATTAAGAAGAGATGTGTAAAATTGGCTCTTCCAAGGCAACTTTAGTATAATCTTCTTCTTCAGAGATGCTACTTGAATATATTGAATAAATATATGATGTAATATTAGTTATTCCACTTCCAGCTTTCAAGTGGAATGGTATCTTCCTCAGGTGAGTTATGGGTCCTTTGGTCCGTGAGAAGTGAGGCTTCTTTTAAGAGCTGCTGTTCCATAGTGAAAAGCAGAGATCTAATGATGGATTCTTTTTGGAGCAGAGCAAGTGAGCTCTGACCATTGGTTTATTATTTACAATATTGCCCTGGAAACCCATTAACAAAGGACTAATAGGTATATGGAAAGGAAAAGAAATTAGTTTGGCTCAGAGAAAACACTATAACAGCAAGCACCAAACTGAAAGAAATGGGGTGTGGGATTCTGTGCATCAGTTGGTAGGTAATGAGAGTCTGAACTCCTAAAGGAGAAACCCACAGCAGAGCACTGCATTAGCATATGCCAATTTATCTCAAGTTGTAATGTAGGCAGAGAGGCTCCTAAATGAATAATTGCTGAAGGGGCAATTGTGGGAGTCATCTTTCAAAGGGAGAAGTTTTATTTTCTTTTTCTCCCAGGCCACTGTAACTATGAGCTTAATAATCTTTTCAGTGGGTATTGTGTTATCATAAAATAATCTAAATGCTACTAAATGGTATTTAAAATGAGTTCCAGACACTGGCAGACTCAACTGGATGGCAATTCGATTGCTAATGCAGCTCTAATACTGCCTGTGAAAGGCAGGGTAATGAAGCTACATCACTGGGATCGAAGACCTTCTCCATGGTTCTTTCTATCTTTGACTGCTATCCAGTTTCTGGCACTCGGCTTCATCATTTGCTTATGTCTATAATTTTTCAGATCCTGCCAAGACCTGTACTGTGGCATGAAAAAGATAGTATCTGCTTACCATTTCTCCTGTTCTGGTGCCTGATCAGGTGTGACATGCAGAGGGATTCAAGACTAGAAATGTACACATCTGTCCCTGAAATTCTAGAGTGGCTAGATTGAGAAACTCAAAAGAGTGAAAAGTACTGATAAAATACTTCATTATTCCTTCCAACTGACTGAGTATGCCTCGATCATAAAAGAACTATTTTCTTCCAGTAAGTGAAAATATCCCTTTCCCCTGAAAACAAGTTTCAGTAGCTCAGTACTCATCATCTCATCATGGGCTTTCATGAATCAGATCTGCAGATAATATGCTAATGACCCCAGTCCTAGTAAAACACCCCTGATTGGTTTATCCAGAACCTGGAATTCAGAAAATCATGTCCACACATGATATTAAGATATATCATGCAGATAAAGATTATAATAATATTTGGATTAAAACATGCTTGAAGTGACTTTTCTGGAAGAAAATAATTCAAAGTATTTGTGGCCAGGTGCCAATGGCTCACACCTGTAATCCTAGCTACACAGAAGGCTGAAATCTGAGGATTATGGTTCAAAGCCAGCCAGGCACACAGGTCCGTGAGACTGTTATCTCCAATTAACCACAAGAAAAACCAGAAGTGGCACTGTGGCTCAACGTGGTAGAGCCCTAGCCTTGTGGTGATGCACTTGGGGACAGTGCCCAGGCCCAGAGTTCAAGCCCCACGACAGACTCTATCTATCTAGCATCTATCTATCTATTTATCTATCTATCTATCTATCTATCTATATTTGCAGCTCTGAATTTGGGTTACTGTTACTGTTTACTTATATATTTCCTGAGACAAAAGTACACATATAAAATTTATTCCTAGAAAGAATTTATTTCAAGCAATAAAACCAGCAGCCTCATTTCCTCACTCCCTACCATGGGTAGTAAAGGTGGGAAAACAGAGCATCCTCTCTTGCCTTTTCCAAATTTCAGCAGAATGTCAAGAAGTGGAAAAGAAGGGCTGGAAGCACAAGGACATTTACATCTCGCACTGCTGACAGGCAGGCAGCTGGCCATGGCGCCCCTGAGCAGCCATGCAGACAGAGAAGCAGCACAGAGCTGGTGGGATCACAGGCTGTTGTGCTTCTGGCAAAGAGCTGCCCACAGCAGTGGATTTGCAGAACAGCAAATCTGTTGCCTGGGGTGTCAGTCATAGAATTCTCTGAAAGCTTGTGATGAATAAACTGGGAGAAGGGGGTTAGCTAGCTTCCCCATAATTTTCCTGTAAAAGAGATATTACACTCTTCCCCCCCCCCACACACAAAAAAAAACCAAACATGGTCTCAGAATTTGAATCTCCCACACAATGAAGACCAAGTATACAATAGAAAATCAAGGTTAATAAGAGGTGATACATCCAAAATAAATACAGCAGCCTTCTCAGGCAACTACTCTCCTTGAGGGTATCAAATGTATAGCTATAATTTCTGGAATGTCGTCCATCAATGTCAATCATTAAGTAAATGAGTTAACTAGGACCGAGACTAAGCTACAATATTCTATCAACAAGTTTATCTTCTATAAGATTGATGGGGCAGCATGAAATTCATTTAATCCTCAAATCAGGATTTAAAAGTCACAATACTTCTCAGGTCACAGTTGGGAATTCCCTGAAAAGAATTGAGAATAGCTGGAATTAATCCAAAAAGCAGAGCTGAACAGGGATGAGGAAGCGAAGCAAAGCTATAATATAGCCCATCTGAGAAGGATATTTTCCCTTCAATGAGGGCTGTAATAGCAATCAAAATTTTTATTTAGAGTATAGGCCATAAATTCAAGCATAAAAGTTTTCTATCTCCCCCCACCCCAACTCAATTCTATCTAAGGAATGTAAAAAATATGGGCCACTGATGATTAAAATGGTTGGTAACATCTGGTAAGGTCAATGGTGTAATGAAATGGGGCCTCTCAAACCCTATGAGGGTACAGCTAATTAGGTAACACACACCATTTGACTTCAGTCAAGTCAAGATAAACTTGCCAAGCACACAAAGAGATAGTTACATTGCTCTCAGTGTTCAACATAGCAAAATCCCAGATACACCAAGTAGTCTTCAGTACAAAGTAAACTAATTGTAGCAGAGCTATTCAATGATACAGCAGCCATACAAAGGCAAACCATTTTGTGGCCAGTGGGCAATCCACACATGATATATTGAAGGAAAAAAAAACACTGGGAACTAGTGGTTCGTGTCTATAATATGAGCTACTCAGGTGGCTGAATCTAAAAAATTGAAGTTCAAAGACAGCCTGAGGAGAAGTAAAACTGCATTTCAAAATAACCAACTTCAAACTTCAGTACTGGCAAGAGAAAAATGGTGGCGAGGGTGGGCAAAATAAGTGATCGAAGAGAGCAGGACAATTGTACTTGTGTTAAAAGAACAAGGAAAGAGCTGGGTGCCAGTGGTTCATGCCTATAATCCTAGCTATTCAGGAGGCTGATATCTGAGGATTGTGATTCAGTGCCACCCCAGTCAGGAAAGTCTGTGAGACTCTTATCTCCAATTAAATCATAGATAAAGCCAGACCTAGTGCTGTGGCTCAAAGTGGTAGAGGGCTAACCTTGAGCAAAAAGAGTTCAGGGACAGCACCCAGTCCCCTAGTCCAAGCTTCAGGACCAACAAAAACTAAAACAAGAAAAGCACATATATGTTTATACTTACACAGAAAATTGCAGGAAGAATTAATACAAAAAAAAAAAGCTGTTTGGGCCGGGTGTTTGGTTAGTATGGAGTGTATGCCTAGCAAGCACAAAGACCTGGGTTTCATTCCTCAGTACCACATACATAGAAAAAGCTGGAAATGGTGCTGTGGCTAAAGTGGTGGAGAAGCTCTGGCCTTGAGAAAGCCCAAGGACAGCACTCAGGCCCTGAGGTCAAGCCCCAGGACTGGCAAAAAAAAAAAACAACTGCTAAGCATATTTACACTAGTGGTTGTCAAGATGGTTGTTTATTTTACTCAAGACAATTTTTCTTTCCATGCAGTATTCCTTGTATTGTGTTTTGTGAAATTCAACTGTTTTCTTGCCATATCCATTTTAAATTACACGTAGAAGGCAGCAATATTATTATTATAAGTCAACAAATGTTTGTGTTCTAGAAATTTTCTAACAAATGACTACAAACTTTGTGGTTTTAAAGAATATCATTCTATTTTTCTCAGAGTTTGAAAGTTTCTACAAGTCCAAAGCCAAGAGATTAGCATGGCCTTACCTCCTTTGAGGGCCCTACTCTTCTATGTCTCTTCCAACTCCTGTTATCTCTAAATGTCCCTTTGTCTTATAATTGCCAAACTCTAATCTGTGCGCATCTAGGTGTATAAGTTTTTCTCGTCTGACTATAGGAAGGACACATATTGAATGTAGGGCCTATCTGGAAACTGAAGGAGATGTCACCTTGAGATCTTCAACTTCACTATACTTAAATAATGTCACATTCTGGATCCAGAGGTTAGGATGTCATAGCTCTCTGGGCAGCTATCATTCAATCCACTGCAAAAGTTATTAGTTGTTAAAAGCCTGAGTAGTCCACAAAGTATAAAAGTATCGAGTTTATTGCAAAGTCTACATGGCTGTTCATTTCAGTGAATCACATGGCGGTGTCCTCTTTAGTACTGACCTTGGGTTGCCATGAGGGGTAGGTGTGCTTTTGGTTGAAGAAGAGGGTAAGGAGGAACTCTTTGGGGCAAAGAAGCTCAAGGTGGCATTACCAGGGTGTGAAGTTATGACAATTCAAAGCCAAAGTAAAAAAACAGAACTGAGAGGAGGCTGTTGAGAGCTGAAGGACCCAGAAAGAAAGCTGGAGACAGGTAAACACAACTTCTTCCAAGTTTTGCCTCATGTTGGGGTTTTGTGACCTCTACCCAGCTGTACTTACTGTTGCTCAGTGATGGACTATGAAGACATAGAAGGTAGAGGAGATAAATACCACCACTCTGTTTTTACACTGGTTTTACCCAGTGAGGGGGTGTATATGGGGTTGAAACTGATCTAGAACCCCAGAAACCTGTGGTGACCATGCAACCAGATTTCTTGCAGCAAGTGGAACCAGTTGAGAGGTGTTCTGATGCTGCATTCTGGAAAATCATCATAGGAACTCTCTGAGAAGTCCCTGAACTCCCACTTTCAAAGGATGGTCCAACCTATAGGCCAGAAAAACTTTTCTTCCCAGATTCTACTGATAGATCCTATGTGACTGGAGGCCAGAAAGCATCCTCCTACCCATACCACAGCTGCACCACCCTTCAGCCTCCTTCACCTACACTTTTTCTTTCTCTACCTAGTCAGTTTGAAAGGATCCAATATTCTGGTATGCTATTCTTTTCTCTGTGACACTGTGTTTCCCTGGTGCCAGAGAAAGTGTTTAACTGATGGACGAGGCAAAACCAATTATCTGTTGGTTTTCAGTTCTGCATTATTTGGGAGGAAACAGCAACAACACTTAGGATTATCAGGATTTGAGAACCACAGAAGCCAAGAGTTTGCAACTCTTAAAAACCTTTGGGAGTGTTTCTGGGTAAATAGAGATCTTTTTCTTCCCCTCAGATCCTTCAGCTATAAAAGATGCTTAAATTCTTGGGATTGGAGCATCAATACATATCTCTGTGAGATTGAGAATAAGCTTGGAGGATGCTTCTGAGCTTCTCCCTATCTGACAGTTGTGGTCAAGCAAGAAATAGTTCTGCTCAACTGAACAGTGCTAGTCTTTCCTGAAGGACAAAGATGGAATGGGAGCCTTGGGCTGTACTGCCCAAGAGTGAAGTGAAAAGCAATGTCTTTGGAATTCCAACTACTTTTTCAGAACATGTGTTATTATTTAAAAAAAAAACAGAAAATTTTACTGTGCCTATTTGAGGTTTCATTATAATAGGAAGTTTTGGATACCCATAGTGTGTACAATGGTTCCTATAGTGAAACAGATTAGCATCTTCCACTTCACATATTTGTTTGCGAGTGTGTGTGTGTGTGTGTGTGTGTGTGTGTGTGTGTGTGACTTTGTCTTCTATCTTCCAATTTCATCTTAAGGCCCACCCAAGCCCTGGTGACAGTATTACTTTCTGTGCATATTTGAATTTGTTTGATTTGTATTAGATTCCATAAAAATGCAATCATTCACTGAGTGTTGATGTCTCATGCTTGTAATGCTAGCTCCTCAGAAGGTTGAAATATGAGGATCCGGGTTTGAAGCTAGTTTGCAGGAAAGTGGTTGAGACTTTTCTCTCCAATTCATCACCAAAAAACTAGAAATGGAGCTGTGGCTTAAGTGGTAGATTGCTAGCTTTGAGCAAAAGCAGCTCAGGGACAGAAGTCAAGCCCTGATTTTAAGCCCCAACACTGGTACACACAAAACTATGCAATTATTCAAATAACTCTTCTTTCTACCTTACTTCCTTTCTGTGTCTCACTTATATAATATCCTTTGGGTTCATCTATGTTGTAACAAATAGCAAGATGTCCTTCTTTATAAGGACTGAGTAATACTTCATTTTATACATATACTACAGTTTATCTGTGTACCCACATTTTATTATTATGCACAATAATAAAATTTTCATTTTATTATTATGCACAAGTCATGATATGAGAAAAGCCTAACCACTTCTCTTTTGATGGTACAATATTCTCCATCCCAGGAGCTTACTGTTTTCTTATTAGCTCTCCATACTAATTTGTTAAGGTTGTTAAGAACCACAAGTTCAGTGGATGAAACAATAGATGTGTATTTTCTCACTATTCTGAAGGCGAAAACCCTGAAATTAGGATATTTTCAGTCATGCACCTCAAAACTCACAGGGAAAAGTCCTTCCTTGACTCTTTTATCTTCGGCTATTTGCCAGCCTTCTTTGTTGTTTCTTGACTTCTTATCTCTACAACAGGTACTCTCCTCTTAATGTGTCTGCATTTTGTTCTTTAACCAAAACTTTCTGATAGTAGGAAACACAGTACACCAGGTAAATTTCTATCAGTAGTTCCAAACTAATAAAAGAGAGTATTTTGGAAGGCATTAAGTAGTACAAGTGACCCTCTAGATTTTGAAAATGAAGCTCCATTTTTTTTCTTTTTCTTTTTAAATATCCTCTGTTTCTTAATGATTTCAGGAGGCTGAGGATAAGGCAAACAGAGAGTGAAGAATGGAATATGTAACATTCAAAAGTCGAAAAAAGTGGCCTACTCTTAATTATCAATAGAATGAGATGGGAAGGAGAGTGTGAACCATGTTCATATTAACCACTTGTGTAATTCCACAATCTAGCAAGGCTGGATCTGATTGCTTCCTTCCCAAGTTAGGGGCTAAGAAGTGATGAAAAAGTCTAGTAGTCCAAAGCCTGGTCTTTGGAGTCTGGTGACACAAAGTTCAAATTTGAGCTTTATTGTTGACTAGCTTTATAATATCAATTTAGGGAGATCATCTTACTAGTTACTCATCTGTAAAATGGAGGTAATAATCCCTTCAGAGCATTTTCTTGAGGATTAACTAGAATATATATTGTAGTTAGCATGGAACCAAGACACATTCTAAGTACTCATTAGATGGCAGTTGTATCATTATTTCTGTTCCCAGTTTTATTTCTATTTGACTGTTACAGTAAATATGAGTTGTTTCCAGGCTATTAAAAAGCAATAAAAATAGTAATACCAAAGTAGTGACACAAAATAATGTTTCATTTAAAAAGATAGTGAATCTCATTGGGGTTTAGTTCAATTGAAAATCATAGACTTTTAGAACTGGCTCAGGCTTACAACTTTCCTATGATTTCTTTTTTACATATAGAGGCTGACGGCCAGAGTAGCTTGTCAAAATCCCATAACAACTTGAGACAAAATTTAGATTACGAGCTCTATCTAAAGTCCTAGGATTTTGTCAATTGTAGTCAAAATGATAATTTACAAAAGTAGGCAAATAAGAAAATTTTAATCGTTTTTTTGAAATTTGTACTATTAGAGAACATGCTAATCCTATTAGGCTGGAAGAGTAAAATATTAAATAATAGTTTGGTCTTTACTGGCCTATGGCTTCCAACAGGGAAAAACAATGACGAGACTACAAATGAATACACTTTCATTTTCTCTCTTTTACTCTTTGTCCTTCCTTCTTCCCTTCCTTTTATTTGTTTCTTCCTTCCTTCCTCCATTCTTCCCTTCTCTCACCCCTCTCTACCTCCTTCCTTCCTTTCCTACTTCCTTCTTTCCTCTCTCCTTCCTTCCTTCCCTCCCCTCCTTCTGCCCTTGTCTTTTTTTTTATTCTCTCTGATAATTTCCATGAGAACAGTGTGAATGAATTAAGTAGGACTGCCAAATTGTAGCTGCAGGATGATTGCCACACACACACACACACACACACACACACACACACACACACACACACACACACAAGCCATTAGTTGTCTTAAGTAAAATGGATAATAAATTATTTGATTCTGTGGTTAAGTGGAAAGGACATGAGCCTAAATAGTACGTGTGCATTGAACAATGAGGCCATTTCAATTTCTTAGGCACATACACAAGGCAATAAGAACATAGTATTAATGCTTAATTCATAGAGCTGAAAAATTGAAGCCTCCCTGGGGGTGTAAAGGGAAAACACCAGCATTTGTGAGAACTTATGTTACCGTCTCCTGTGGGAAATCATTGACATTAATGGCTATAAATCTAAATTCTGATGCTGAGTTTGTAGTGTTTTCTGACAAGCAAATACTGATTGTTTTGTGGTTCACTGGATGAAAATTCCAAGAATTCTTGAGATTTTGATTTTGATGCAGACCTACATTTACTTGTTTCATAATTCTACCTAGAATTATGTTGTTATACAGGAGTCCTAATCTGAATCTGAAAAAAACACATCTCCTCAAAGATATGTCATCTATTTTTCTTTTTTCATTAATAATCTCTCTATATATATGTATAAACACTGTGTACATGTCTGTATAAAGAAAAAAAAAGTAATTTCTTCGATTATGTTTTCCAAACCTTAGGAGTATGAAAGTTTTAGTTTAGAAGCATAAGATTTTATAGAAAATAATTGGGCTGGTGAATCAAACTTGTCAAACAAATGATATTTTATGTATCCCTCTCTCATACCCCTCTACCATGAATATGAATAGGATGTTTGAGCAGATGAGCTATCACTCCTATGCTGAGGTTATGTTATACAGCCAGGATAAAAGTATTTTTGAAGATATAAATAAAGTCCCAAATAATCTGACTTTTTTGATTATCCTGGGTGGGCTTGATTTAGTCAGATGAGCCTTTTTCAAAGGGCATTTGGAGGTAGGGGTTTCAAAAGAGGGAGTCAGAGTTTTCTCCACTGTACTATAATTTCTAAAGTTTCAGTAAAATATATCCTATTAACACCATTTAAAAGAAGTTCCCAAGAAACTAATGAGATGACAGTTTCGGCCAACACCCTGATTATAGATTTATGAGACCCTAAACAGAGAACCTAGATAAGTTGTTTGAGTTCTTGACCTATGAAAATGGAGATGATAAATGTATTATTTAAGCCATGGTACAGTAGTTGCGATAACAATGTAATAAACTAATGTAGTGTTTTTATTTAGTTAGTGAGGCTATATATAACAACTCTGTATTATTTAATTTTTGTGGGTGCATGTGCATGTATGTTCCCCAGTCCTGGGGCTTAAATTGGGGGCTTGGGTGTTATCCCTGAGCAAGTTTTGCTCAAAGTTCTTGCATCTGTACCAAAACTTCACTTCTATCATTTTTTTGTATGTATGTATGTGTGATTAATAGGAGATAAGAATCTCATAGACTTACCTATCTGGGTTGGCTTTGAACTGAGATTCTCAGCTCTCAGCCTCCTGAGTAGCTAGGATTACAGGCATGTGCTGCCAGCACCTGGCTTTCTATATTATTTTCTTATGGATACTGTAACAAAGTGCCATACAGTGGTTTAAGCCAAATTGAGTTTATTCCCCTGGTATTGGAGGTCAGATATTCAAAATCATTTTCCCTAAATTAAGATTAAGTCACTAACAGGATTTCTCCTTTCTGAATGTGCTTCTGAAACAGAATCAGTCTTTTTGTTTACTTGGGTTCCTATATTCCTTGAATTCTTCCAGTTACAATACTTATCATTCCAATCTCTTCTTATGTTGTGAGATTATAATTCTATCAGGACATCCATATAGTATAGGATAATTTTCTCATTTCCAGATCTCTAACTTAATCTTATCTTCAGAATCCATTTTGCTTATAAGGCATCATTCATAATTTCTTAGAATATGGACACCTGTGGAGGATGTTATCCACCTTCCTGTAGTCTAGCTTCTAGTTTTCAAAGTTTCACATCAGTCTTGCACATGAAATACATACTCGCTACTCTGAGGTCCTCTACCATGTCACACACACTCACTGCTGCTTTGATCCTGAAATGACTCTGAGGTCAGGGTGAGGTAATATGGATGGGGTTTGAGTATGGATGCTGTCCCCCATATGTTGGCATACTGGG